>NW_027142355.1:32838452-33148699 GCF_026170545.1 Melanerpes formicivorus
AGCTAGTCTCATAAATAATTCATGCATGCAAACATCCATTTATATACAGCAATATGTTAATTCCTATATCGTTTGCATCGGCGTATCTAAAGGATGGCAAAAGGCAGATTAAAATGAAGGATTTCAAACGTCCACTGTGGTCTGCCTTGACACAAGCTATTAACTGCGTTATTAAGAGCAATGTGGCAGTACTGATGAAGGATACCTAATATTACTTTGCCGTTTCCAATTAAATTCTAGGTCACCCTATCCTCTGGGTGCCGCAGAGAAAAGTGTACAATATTTAGACCGACCAAGCCAGTGCAGCACAGAGTGTTTGAAAAAGATGGTAATAGTGTAACCAGTCCTCTCTCAACAGTGGTAGGAGAATTTCTAAGCTCCCAGGCAGTTTGCACTATGGTGGTTGTTCAGTTTTCTTAGTTGAATAAATTCATGAGTGGTTTGCATTTTTTTTGTGAGTGTACTTTCATTGTTCTTTTGTTAATGTATTTGGTATCTTACAGAGCCAAAGAGAATGTTTGGGATATGTAGGTTTGTAGAAGTTATTAATCACCAGAATGTCATTTTCCTCTAATTCCATGGTAACAAAGAGAAACTGTACTGAATCTTTTAAGCCTTTGCTTTGTCCAGTAGTTACAATTCAGTAATAATTCAAGTAAAACTCTGGCACTCCTGCAGTAACACTTGCTGAAAAGGTTCTTGGGTAAAGCCACCACTAAAAAGCTGGGATCACAGTACAACTAAGGCTGGAAGAGACCTCGAGGATCATAGAGTCCAACCTATCAACACAGACCCCATGACTAGACCATGGCACCAAGTGCCACGTCCAATCTTCTCTTGAACACATCCAGGGACGGGGACTCCACCACCTCCCTGGGCCCGTTCCAATGACGAACAACTCGCTCGGTGAAGAACTTTCTCCTCACCTCGAGTCTAAACCTCCCCTGGCGCAGCTTGAGACTGTGTCCCCTTGTTCTGGTGCTGGTTGCCTGGGAGAAGAGACCAACTCCTTCCTGGCTACAACCACCTTTCAGGTAGTTGTAGAGGAATGTTTTAAATGAGTTCATTGTACCCTCAAATAACTGGCTTCTCTGTTAGGTTTATAAATTTTGTTTATGCTGTTCCAAGTAGAGCCCTACCCCTCTGGCCAGTTGCTTCCTTTTTCTCATTCTGAGCTAGCATCCTCCTGGTTTGGCTCTGAATGCCATTCATCTATAGTTGATCCCACATACAGACTGCAGCCTGGAACTCAGATCTGTGGTCACCTGCATTTGCTGTTGTGATTAATGAACGTAAATCAGGGATTACACACTTACAGTTGTGATTGGAATGCAGATCATGACTGAAGATGCAAAAGGATAGGAAGGGTGGACTTTGCTGTCTCTTCTCAAGTTGCACTGGAAACAATTTGAGATTAAACACATACTCTTGAGACAAGTTTTGCAGTCTAGTGCATCCATTCAGTGCGATGTTCATCCATTTGTATTGCTAAGAAGGAATATAGAGATATGTTTGAGAGGGTTTTTTAGGAGTTTGGTCAGCTGGTTTTTTCCATTTTTGCTGGGGACTGTGGAAGGCTGAAGGTGAAATGAGTTCTATTCAGATGCTAATGTGTATAATGGAGGGACAAAAACATGGGGTGTGGGGTATAATCTGATTTCTTTTTAAGAAGGGCTTCACTGGGCTTACTTTTCCACTCGTGACTGATATTAAACATGGATTGATGGAATACTTATGGCAATGCTGTTTCTGGGTTTTGTAGGCTGAAGGTCATCTTAGCCTAAAGACTACATGCATTATGATTTTTACAGCTGAGCTTTGTCTGTATGGCTTTTCTAGCTAAGAATTTAAGCTCATTATTTTGCAGTAAGGTTGTTTGCTTCCTGACACCATAACCTGATTTACAATGAATGCTGTTCGGATTCTGTTCTTTCTTAATGAATATAATGAGGCTGAAGACACATGAAACACAATTGACAAGTGCCACGTATTGATTTTAAGCCTGACCTGATTGACATACTAGAATAATAACCAACTTGCCAATAATAGGCTATTTGTCTAGCAAAATAAGTGTTAAATCTTGGCAGCTATTTGAAATTGCTTTAAGGGGTCAATGCTCCGAATGCCTCTTTAAAGCAGATCACTTTACAAAAATCTATGCTTCCCCTTATCACTCATGTGCACATCTGCAAACACATACAGGAACTGGTAAAATACAGGGAATGAGAGCAAGTGTGGGAGAAAGCAGGAAATACACTGAGTTCCTGCATCATCCTCTTGGAAATAGTTATTTCACTTTCAATACCCCAAATTTTGTTTGATACAAAACTTTCTGCTTCAGATGTGGTTTTTCTATAAATTGCATTTCACTGATGTCTGAAATAGTATTTTCATAGGAAACTAATTTTATGTGTTTTTTTCTGTTTTAAATCAGTGTCTATCACTAATTGCATCTCAATTTGTCAGCAAATACATATACATACATTTGCAAATGTATGCAGGAACTGGTAAAAGACAGGGAATGAGAGCAAGTGTGGAAGGCAGCAGTATTTTCATAGGAAATTAATTTTAAGTATTTTTTTCTGATTTAAATCAATATCTATTACTAATTGCATCTCAATTTGCCAGCATGTTATAGAAAAGCAACAACATTTACCAAGTGTGGAGGCTCTACTGCAGCTTCTACCCAAGATATTGTCTCTCGTAGTTGATTTTGGTGTTGGTTTTGTGATGGTGGTCAATGAGAATCCCTGCTGCTGAGAAGGATAATTAATTTGGGGTCCTCTGAAGCATCTGGGGACAGAGGGGACTGCCTAAAGTGCCATGAGCAGAGACTGATGCTCTAGGCTAGGCTGAAATGTATTCTGATCCGTGGGAAGTGTGGAGAAGACCCCAGGGCTGGTCAGACCCCTTAGTGCTCTCGGGGCCCAGACATGTGAGGGGGACAATACCTCTAGAGAGATACTCTTACCACCTGAGAATCTTGTCCTCTGCTGGAGGTTCATATGTATTGGTTGTATGAAAAAGTCTCTGTGGGAAGTGTGTTCTGCATGGTGGTTCATGTTTTGATTATTTTTGACTTGTCTTAAAAGGTCTTGCTAGTAGTTCAAAGGGCAGGAAATTCATTAACTTAACATCAGTCACAGTGGAAGTGTTATACTCTCTCTTTTTTGGTTTGGTTTGTTTTGTTTAAAGAATGACTGTGATCAGTTTATCTTGAGTGGGCCACCCAAGTGAGCAGAGTCACAATTATACTGAACATACTTGCAAACAGCATTATGTCACTGCTTTGAGCTTTATCTCCAAAGTTGTTCTTTTTTTCTTCCTCTATGATGTGGTTTTCCTCAGGTACATTGGTTTTGCCTACTTGCTGGTGACACTTTGAAGTGTGGTCTGAATTAATGCTGACACGAATGCAGGAGTATGGAACTTGAGTAACTTCAGCGTACTCATTTTGAAATACATTTAAACCCATGTGTTGCACTTCACATTTTTTGTGTGATATTTAAGCTTGGTGTTTGAGCAGTCTGTTTCCTTCAAGCCAGCAAATGAGAGGGAAGTACACTGTAGTTAGATGTGTCACTTCTCACATTCTAAGTAAAACTGAGTGGGAGACTCTGGTGGGGATTAGATCAGCAGCTTTATCTGGACCAAAGGCATCGTCCACTGTGTGCTGGCCACATTCCAGCTCAACCAGTTATACTCTGCTTGGCTACGTAGTTCCAGTGGCTCCAGTATTTGCTTACTTTGCTCTTTAAATTGTTACTGTGTTACTCCCCAGTGCAGCTGATTATGTTCTTTCCACTTTCTGAGTGGATATGAAGTAATTGCTATGAATAAATCTATTTATAGTAGATTTGTTAAGTGGCTGGGGTTCCTTGGCAGTAACATAATTTGTGTATTTGTATTATTTCCTCTTCTAGGATTACATAGGAGGGTGCATATTTATAGTCATGGCCCATAACATTTAGTGGTGCATTCTTCTGAATAGGCTCTAGTGTTTGAAGAAATATTATTACTCTCTACAACTGCCTGAAAGGGGGTTGTAGACAGGTGGGGGTTGGTCTCTTCTCCCAGGCAACCAGCTCCAGAACAAGAGGACACAGTCTCAAGCTGCACCAAGGGTGGGTTGGATTGGTTGATGGGTTGGACGCGATGATCTTGAAGGTCTCTTCCAACCTGGTTTGGTTTATTCTAAATAAAGGTTTATTCTAAAATAAAGGGAAGTTTAGGCTCAAGGTGAGGAAAAAGTTCTTCGCAGAACGAGTAACTGGCTATTAGAAAGGGCTGCCCAGGGAGGTGGTGGAGTCACCATCCCTGGAGGTGTTCAAGAGGGGATTGGATGTGGCACTTGGTGCCATGGTTTAGTAGTCATGAGCTCTGTGGTGACAGGTTGGACTTGATGATCTTTGAGGTCTTTTCCAACCTTATTGATTCTATGATTAGAAATAACAGGACTCTCTTGACACCATGTGAGCCTTTTGGAGGTTTTTATTAAGCCATAAAGAATCTATATGTGCTCAGTCAACAGAGGACTGTGGTGTCTCTTTGTTCTTTAAGTAACAGGTTGCATTCTTCATTGATTAGAAACTGTGCTGTTGCTGCTGCAAGGGGGAAAGTTTGTTTGGTTTTGTTGTGTGATGTGGTTTTTGGTTTTTTTCCTCTGTGGGTTTTGCTGGGTTTGGTTGTGTAGGCTTTTTTCTGGTGGTTTTTGTTTGGTTTTGTGGTTTTGTTTTTCCTCTTTTTTTTTTAAATCTTACATTGCCTTTTTTTTTAATGGGAAGTACTAAGCCAAGAGTTTTTAACAGGTCAGCATGCACAGATACTACTTTTTTTCCAGATTGCTGTTTTAGCAAGAGTTTGTTAAACAAAGCTGCTTACCTTTGCTTTATGCTCCTCTCTGCCTTGCCCAGACAGCTTTCTTGATTGCAAAATAACCCTGGACAAGTATCTTGCATTTTGGTATGCTTTTGTGTCTCTGGGTGGCCAGCCATGCTCCTCATCCTGAGCAGTAGGGCAGTGTTTTGTCTACTCGGAGGAAGATGTATAACTGCACTGCACAGTGATGTAATGTGGAGATTCCAGTGCTTTCTCCGTGTGGTACAGATTGCCCAGAGAGGTGCTTGGGGCACTGTCCCTGGAGATAATCAAAGTGAGGCACGACAGGGCTCTGGACGGACTGATCTAGTTGAGGATGCTCCTGCTGGCTGCAGGGGGGGTTGCACTAGATAACCTTCAGAGTCTCTTCCATCTCAGACTATGATCTTAGTGTGACAGTGTGTTACCTTACCACCTCAGTGCAGCCTGGAAGCATCAATTCTGAAGTGGCCTGCATATGTGCAGCACTGAATGAATGCCTCAGCCATCCATTCCATGCTTCTAGACGGTCATCTGGTTAGAGTATGCTCTCTGCCAACTTTGTCAGATTGGAGAGTCACAAGCTATAAACAAAACTATTTGAGATTATTGCAGTGGTGCAAAAGGTTTTACAACCTGGCTGGTATGGAGTTAGGTAGCTGTAGTGGAGTTGATGTACTCACAGTATCACAGTATAACTAAGGTTGGAAATGACCTCGAGGATCATTGAGTCCAACCTATCAACACAGACCCCATGACTAGACCATGGCACCAAGTGCCACGTCCAATCCCCTCTTGAACGCCTCCAGGGACGGTGACTCCACCACCTCCCCGGGCAGCCCATTCCAATGACGAACGACTCTCTCGGTGAAGAACTTTCTCCTCACCTCGAGTCTAAACCTCCCCTGGCACAGCTTGAGACTGTGTCCCCTTGTTCTGGTGCTGGTTGCCTGGGAGAAGAGACCAACTCCTTCCCGGCTACAACCACGTTTCAGGTAGTTGTAGAGGGCAATGAGGTCCCCCCTGAGCCTCCTGACAGTTCAGGTTAGCCTTCAGAGACATAAGTGTATTTCTGTGTTTCACTTCTAACCTTCTATGACCCCACTCTCCCTTCTTTTCTGTCAAGTTATCTCAAATTTGTTTACTTGAATTATGCTTCAAAAGAATAAAAATGTTCAAGTTCTTGTGAAATCTCCTGAATCCATCAGCAGGGGGTTTAACTGAACCCCCTCCTCCCCCAGACCCCCCGAAATATCAAACTACTCACAATAAGGCTCTAAAACTGAGAAACTGTTAAGGCTACAAAATTACAGTTTATCTCCAAATCTTTCTAGATTGCTGGCACATTGACATGTTTGGTTTATTATTAAAATAACAGCAAATTAAATTATGCAAGAATAAACATGACTGATATTGTTAGAAGTTGTTGTTATACAAACTGACACATACTCCAGAGCAGATCCAGGCAAACAAATCTGCCTTCAAAGGCATATACACTGTGCATATGCATACATACATACTAGAGTGTGTATTTCACAAATCACCTGTGTGATGTGCAGTATGATTTATACATTTGTTACAACTTTATTTGGCATCCTTGAATTGTGTTAGTATGTGACTGGGTATGTGGTGCTAAACTAGTTGAGGCAATACAGCAAGGCATCTGTTCCCAGCAGATGGCAGGATATCCTCATCTATCTCATCCACCGGCATCTTGGGTGCAGCCCAGGCTGCCTTGTGTACATTGGTGCTTTTGATATGTTACCTGATTAATGTAGTGTGCTTCCAACATGGACAGGCACCCCTAAGGCTATGGAGTACCTCCTATATGCAGCTTTTATGAAGACTGACTTGGGAAGATTGTAAGTCAAATCTTTGTACCAGGTCAAAATGAGGGATTTGGGAGCAGATGGTGCTCTGACCACTGTGGTGGATAAAGGGTGCTCTGTGCAGGTGGGTGGTAACAGGCATGCCAGGCCCATCTTGGCTGTGTCAACTTGCACAGGATGGTTATGAGATGGAAGAGATCCTGCTGCTTGAGATGCTGCTGAGACTTTCAAAGAAACTAAAGTCATACCATAGCTCAGGCTGTGGCAGGGCTGCAGCCATGCTCAACAGTGGGCAGGCAGTACTTGTTACAGGAAATAAATTTCCTCTTTAAGGATATAAGTAACTTGCTGAGTACTAGGTATAAATTCCTCTTCATAGAGGGAGAGCACATATTATTTTTAGAAAGACCATTGAGTAGAAGGTGGATATTAGTTAGATGTTTTACTGTGCTGCTAGATTTTAAGGCATACAACCCTTCATCTGCTCCGGAGCCAATTATGTTAATGGCTTCATAGATCTAAAAGCTGTGGCCGAATGTCAGGCATGGGCCTCTTGCCTGCGTGTAGATAAAAGGGCACCTTACATACACTGTATGTATGCCACAGATTAAAGCAGCACACTTTCTGTTGGCTTTGTGCTGTGATCTTTCAGTAAATATTGGTAACACATTTTAATGAATAAAAATGAAATAGCAGAGAGCTGACATGCATCTTGAATTAGTAGTCGTGGTTTCGAGTCAAAACCTGACTGGGATAGCATAAAGTATAGGGAACAGGGGAGCTCAGACTAGATGACCTTTGGAGGTCCCTTCCTGCCTGGACCATTCTATGATTTAAGCCTTTCAAGAGAGCATAGTTGAGGAAATACAGAGTTTTGGGCTTTGTGAGAGCTAGTGTTTTTTATGGCATTAGTTTAGATGACTGTGCTCATCTCTTCTATGAGTTGTGGGCTTTTCTCCACCACTATCGGTTAATACCGTAACTGTCATGATACCTTACTATCTGCAGGGCTATTCCTGTTAACTGTGTTCCATGGAATGCATTGGAAGTGCTAAAATCAGACTGAGTCTTGTAAAGCAATTTAATAATAGGCAAATAGTTCAGCTTATATCCGTCTATCAGCGTAGGTAATGCTTTTGTGGATAATTGAACAGGTTTGAAGGTAGGGTGTTGCATTTTCAGGTTTTGTATATTATTTTAAATGCTTTTTAATATTTTTAGTAAGATGGTTTTAGTTTGGGCTGATGAGCAGTGGAGTGGGGACCCCTCTGTGCTGTATGTTCATGTTACCTCCATCTGAGAGAGGAAGAAATGGCCCACGGCCAGAGAGAGAAGCTGAAATCACCTTTGTTTCTCTTCAGTCCCACCTGCATCTGTAGTAGTGTTATTCAGCAGCACCTGTATCAGCTCCTGTAGAAATTAACATCACCTTGATCTAGGAAATTGAATTCATCTTCAGCAGCCACTCTGGTAGCAGAAATCTACATTTGCAGAGAAAATTGTGAATACTGCCTTTGATGGCCTTTTTGAAAAACCCTTTGTACCATTTCAGCCCTTGGTGCTCCCCAGTTCTGGTAGTGCTGACTTTGTCCACGGCTTCTTCCAAATGCTAAACCTCCCAAAATTAAGCAATGGAAGTTGAATGATAGCTGTGAGTGAAGACGATCTATGCAGCCCTTTTGTTTCCTCTTTGTTGAGGTGAGCATGTCAACAGCTGTCAGCAATAATGCTTATTCTTCCTTACAGCAACGTGATGGATTGATATGTGTACCAAAATATGTTAGAAATTGAAATAAAATATGCCTTTTTTCATAATTTATCAGCATTATGATGGCATGAAAAAAGCCAGTCTTATGAATAATACAGAGCTCTACAGCGGGCATTATGTACTGTAGGTAATAAATGCAATGTCTCTCCTAGACTACCAGGAGAGTTGTAAAGCAGAATGCATTAGTTCTGCTTTGTGATAATAAATCATTTTAGTTTGTCAGAAGGCTCTGGCTAACTTTTACTCCTGAGGTATGAAAGAATGCAGTGCCATACGGCTCTGGATGGTTTCTGAAGTGTTTAGGCTGGTTCTGAATCTCCAGGGTAATGTTTCGAGTGAACGATATGGTTAGATAACAAGTGGCAGTATTTCCCAGGTATTGATGTTGTGATGCCTCCCGTTGTTTTATTGCCTAAAGTGGCTGATTTTGTCCTAATTGGAACTGTAGCTCTTCTCTGATGTTTTGTGTCTCTATTTGCAATATGGCTTTGTGTCTTTCTGAAGAGCTGTGCAAAACTGCTGAGTGACAAGCTGCTTTGCTGCTTGAGCATCTTTTGGAGGGGACAATGAATTCAATTGCACTTTTGTTTGCATTCTCCTTGCTTAACCACTGGTTTAGTCAGTCATTGTTAAAAGCTGCTTTTCCCTTAGTTTCTGTGAATATCAGCCGATCGTTGCTGCAAACAGCCCAGATGATGGCAACACAGAATAGGCAGAAGACAACCTGGGCTGATTATTCAAGATCACACAAAAAAAGACAAGCACTTGTGTAAAGTTCACTGAAATATGCAAGTTATCTCAAATTAATTCATTTCAGTTTAATTTTCAGAGCATTATGTATTGTAGTGTTCTTAGGAAAGATAGTAGAATCTTTCTAATTGGGGGGGGGGGAGGGGGGAGAACTGAACTTTCCCTTTGCACAATTAATTGTTTAGATTTTAAAAGATACATAGTCTCCTTACTTTCTAGGTAAGACTTAACTGCAGAAAGTGTAGTGAAATAGGTTTTATCATCTGCACCAGGTAGTGATAGGACTAGGGGGAATGGAATGAAGCTGGAGGTGGGGAGATTCAGGATAGATGTGAGGAGGAGGTTCTTGACCATGAGAGTGGTGAAGCCCTAGAATGGGTTGTCCAGGGAGGTGGTCGGGGCCCCGTCCCTGGAGGTGTTTAAGAGCAGGCTGGCTGAGGCTCTGGCCAGCCTGATGTAGTGTGGGGTGTCCCTGCCCATGGCAGGGGGGTTGGAACTCGATGATCCTTGTGGTCCCTTCCAACCCTGAATGATACTATGATACTATGATCTGTACAAAACAATCTACAGTATATATATACAGCATGTTATGAAGTATTATCAGGCAAAGATTAAACTACCTTTTTCTAAATGGCCTAATATTGTGTGGAATATTGCTGTAGCCTCTCTATTTTTGTATGTTTCTGGCTTGAAGAAACCTTTGTGGATGGCTATTAGTTTTTGTTCTATTAACAAAGTTTTAATGAATTTCAATGTCCCAAGTGATCAGAAGACCAGGTCTGTGTTTCTGACTGCACCACGCAGAAATTTATAGGGGTTCACACATATGGGAGTCCTGAGACACCATGAGTAATGTTTGCATTGTATAGGAACAGCACACCAGCTGCTGCAGGTGCTTGTTTCCACTGCTGGCACCCTCTGACCACAATAGCCTTTCACCATTTGGTGAGAGGGAGGGAAATCTTCCAGCTGTAGTGTGCTTTTGGCAATGGCAGTGCTGGGTTTCTAGAACTGCCTGTTCCATTTTCCCTTCTCTTTGGATTTGGATGTGCCCTTTCTTGGAATATGATTCTTCATTGCACAGTTTGCTTTGGAGACATTGATACCAACCTGAAAGAATGTTTTACACCTGTTTGCTGCTGTGGCATGCTTGGGATATTGCTGGGGGATGGGGAGAGGAGCAGTAGTGCGTAGTAACTGCATGGTAGTCAGTGGCACTTCAGGGGTGTTGTTGGTTGGCCCTATGCCTGGTGCCACACGGGTGCTGTCATTGGAGACAAGAAGCAGCTCCTGCCTAGGCTGCACAGAGTATCAGCTCTCCCTGCTACCAGTAGAAATGCAGGAGAGGCAGGGAGCCTCTTGTGTTTACATGGAGACTTTGTGACTCCTTTTGCCTTGCTGTTGGCACCTCAGGTACTTCCCTGATCTGGGATGCTTTTCTGTACTCGGTGTAGTTCTCAATGTATGTGACCTATGCAGCTGAGTATACAAAAGTAGCTCAGCTCTGTACTCCATGAGGAACAGCGCTTCCCTTTCTATTCCTGTGAGTTGGTACAATTAAATGCTCTGCTTTGTACTCTGGCCTGTTTACTGAAGCTTTCCCCATAAGATTTTGTGGCTCGCGAGTTACATCTCTGTAGAGTAATTGCTCTGCTTTTACAGAGCTCTGGATGGTGTAATTAGTCTCATATTTATGGTGGCTGATCTGTAAACTTTCCAGCTTGAAATGATTTAGTGATATTTTACTCCAGGATTGTTCACAGGAAGTTTTGTGTGCTAGACAGGAAAAAACAATACCTTTGAAAAGATTCTTTTGCAAATTGATGTGATTATTCAACATTGTGACTAATGGTCTTTCTCTTCTTTAGAAGTTCAGTAATAATGAGCAATTCCATTAGTGTATTTAATGAGCAACAGTGTGCTTTATTTTACAGAAAAGCAAAGAAAACATTGTGTGTGTTCTATTTATTTTATAGCAGTAAGGTGCTATAACTTTTACTTTGCCTTTCACCCTTTTCAGATCTGGCAGTGTATCGTAGTATCAGTCAGGGTTGGAAGGGACCACAAGGATCATCTAGTTCCAACCCCCCTGCCATGGGCAGGGACACCCCACACTAGATCAGGCTGGCCAGAGCCTCATCCAGCCTGATCTTAAACACCTCCAGGGACGGGGCCTCGACCACCTCCCTGGACAACCCATTCCAGGGCTTCACCACTCTCATGGTGAAGAACCTCCTCCTCACATCCAGCCTGAATCTCCCCACCTCCAGCTTCATTCCTTTCCCCCTAGTCCTATCACTACCTGAGATCCTGACAAGTCCCTCCCCAGCCTCCCTGTAGGCCCCCTTCAGATACTGGAAGGCCACAATTAGGTCACCTCAGAGCCTTCTCTTCTGCAGACTGAACAGCCCCAACTCCTTCAGTCTGTCCTCATAGGAGAGGTGCTCCAGCCCTCTGATCATCCTTGTGGCCCTTCTCTGTACACGTTCCAGCACGTCCATATCTCTCTTGTAATAGGGGCTCCAGAACTGGAGGCAGTACTCCAAGTGGGATCTCACCAGAGCTGAGTAGAGGGGGAGGATCACCTCCCTTGACCTGCTGGCCACACTTCTCCTAATGCAGCCCAGGATCTGATTGGCTTTGCAGGCTGCAAGTGCACATTGAGAGCTCATGTTGAGCTTTTTGTCCACCAGCACCCCCAAGTCTCTCTCCTCAGGGCTGCTTTCCAGCCAGTCACTGCTCAGCCTGTATTTGTGCCTGGGATTGCCTCGGCCCAGATGCAGGACCCTGCACTTGGTCTTGTTGAACCTCATGAGGTTGGCTTGTGCCCACCTCTCCAGCCTGTCAAAGTAGTTCTTGTTCATGTATTTTTCCTCAACTTCACCCAGTCGCTGGCTGTTCACCACAGTCCTGTATTGCAGCTCTCTTTGTTTTTTAGGAGACATGTGCCTAAATTGAAGTTCTTATTTCTAAATGTTCTGAGTAATTTTCGGAGGAGAGTCTGATGGAATCCATGTAATCTGTCTTGTCTGATAAGGGGAAATGAAGAATTTTGCAGAACAAGCTTTGTTTGTTAGTTCTTGGTGTGTGGAACTTCATCTGAAAATAAAGGGAAGCTGATTTACAAGAAAAATTAAATGACATTGCAAATCTTACTGATTATAGCAGTAACTGTCAATCATAATTTCTCTCTACTTTGGAAAATCCCTCTAAAGCCTCAAGATTTCTTGAACAATCCCCTCTTTGATTTAGCCTCAGCCCAAATAAATGCCACTTCCTGGTTATTGGAAATGGGAATTGATGGAAGAGAAGGTGCATTTGGGTTACTCAAAAGAACTGCTGAGGTCAGGTCTCTTTCTTCTATGCAGCAGTCTGTTGTGCTCAGTCCAGCATGCAAAAAAGCTTGTTGGCAGAGCCAGTTATGTCTGATGGCAATACTGAGGTCCTACCTGCATCTGCTGGTTCAATGCATGATCACAGCATCACTGACCTGGATGTGAAGCATTTGTTCCCTTCCTTAGAAGCTTTTGCCACAGTATTTTGCTTGACAGTTTCTGATTTTTCTTTTCAGGATAGCTTTTAATGCATTTTGTGTGGCTAAAATATTTTGAACTCTTTGGTGGTGGTTGTGGGCTTTTAGTGAAACAGGAATTGATCTTTTGAATCAGACTGACTTTATCATAACACATCACAAAGTGTTAAGAATGCTTCATCTCTGCCAGAAAGAAGTTGCCTTGCAAATTACAGGAGAATGTGACACAGGGTATTTGATCTAATGCCTGAATGTGCTTTCAACAAAAAGTGATGTTGACTCTTATTCTTTGATCTCATTTGTCCTCCTAAAACTTATGTCTGCTCGTTTTGTGTGTTGTACGGAGCAACGCAGAGCTGCAAGAAGGAAGCCATGAATACAAGTTTTCAAGCTGCAAAATGAACCTGCAGAGCATTAGCACATGTGAACAGCTGTATCAAAGACATACCTGTTCTTACAGGTGCTCTTTAAAGCTGTTATGGAGAATGAAACACCTGGAGTCTTCAGATCAGAGTTTGACACTTGGGTACATAAGATTCTTTTCTTTACACACACACACACACATGTCTGTATGCCTTTGTCAAACTGTAAATATTCTACTTGCTGTGTGTAGTCTTCACAATAAACCAGTGTGTGAGAGATGGACTAAGCACAGATGGAAACATGGTCTTTATCTGTTCCTAAGATATCAAGTGTATTTGCTGTCACTGATGAGATTTTATTATTTGAGGAACTGCACTGATGCATTAACCAGCAGAAACTTCCTTGAAAGCAGAAGAAATAACACCTCAAATTTAAGATTATCATAGCATCAGGATAAGTGCTACCTGGTGGAAAGTTGAGTATGGGGGTTGAAAGTGTGACATCCAAATACATGCTAAGCTTTTATGAGTATGACATTCTGATATAATTGGGAGAAATAACTAAAATCTTACTCACTAAAGGTTTCTGTTTATGCTTTTGCTTATGCTTTATGAGGAGATAAGGAAGAGACATCAGGCAAGCAGGATGAAACTGAGGAGCTAGATTAGATAGTGTGAGGTGAAAGAGAAAAACAGGTTTAAGTGAAAATGAGTAAGAACGAAGACCAGGAGCAGATACATAAAGGCAATAAGGAGTAGTGAGAAACAAGAATGAACTCAGGGGGGTGCAGAGCATGTGTGAGATGCAGGATCTGGGCTGATCTCCATTACACTGGGGAGACATCTTTGCACACATCAGTGCTGTGCAAAGGATGTTGAGACAGGGTCACACACAGAGAGAGCTTTCTTCACAGGACCCACAGCCTGTGACCCATACTAACTTAGCAATTAAATTTACCCTGGGCAAAAATGGAAAGGGAGAAAAGAGGACAAAACAACCCTCATGCCAGTGGCCAGCTGTGCCAGGGCAGAGATGGGAGCCCTGGATCAGCATTTTCCCCTCTTGGGAAGGGTGCAGAGCGCTAGTTAAGAGACCTGTGCCATGACAGTGGATAATTTTTGACTTTTTCAGAGACTAACAGCAATTCAAAAGATGCAGTCTAAACTTCTTGACTATAATGAGAGATTTATTTTAGTAGCCCTGTGTACCAGCGCACTAGAAATCAATTTGATATCTCCATGTGTTCTTTTTTCCCCTGTGGCCTAATGCCATATCAGAGCTGCGTTTCCCCATGATACAGGACATCATGCCCTGATACTGATGCCATGTGTGGATTTTCAGATGTGCAAATGCTTCCCATCTTCCTCCCTGTGATGCCCTTCTGTTAGGAACTCATTTGAGCTCTCATGATAATTTTTAGTATCTGCCAGGCCTATAGTTGTTGAAGCTGAACTCATAATGGTAGGAGTTCAAAATTAGAGAGTTAAATCTGTTACAAAAAAGTCTTTGCTAAAAATGCTCAGCATGGACAGAGAGCAGTCATTCAATGGATCTATTACTAATTCACCAAGGTGACCTAATTGTGGCCTTCCAGTATCTGAAGGGGGCCTACAGGAAGGCTGGGGAGGGACTTCTCAGGATCTCAGGTAGTGATAGGACTAGGGGGAATGGAATGAAGCTGGAGGTGGGGAGATTCAGGCTGGAGGTGAGGAGGAAGTTCTTCACCATGAGAGTGGTGAAGCCCTGGAATGGGTTGTCCAGGGAGGTGGTTGGGGCGCCATCCCTGGAGGTGTTTAAGCCCAGGCTGGATGAGGCTCTGTCCAGCCTGATGTAGTGTGGGGTGTCCCTGCCCATGGGAGGGGGGCTGGAACTAGATGATCCTTGTGGTCCCTTCCAACCCTGAATGATACTATGATACTATGACAGTGGGGGCATTTCTGCTTCTCCAGGTGCAGCCAAGCAGTTCAGTTCCAATGGCTCAATTCTATAAGGCAACCAGAGCCTCAAGTGCCCACCTCCTCTGTGCAGAGATGGGGCCATGCTCTTTGTCTTGAGAGATCTTGTGAGGAGAAGCTCTTGCACACCCAAGTTCCAAATCCAAAGGCCTGAACCACATACCACACAGATGATTTCTGGAAATGTTAATGAATAAAAAGCATGCCTCATTTTGGAGGTCATGGCTGGTTTCTGACTTCTTTTTTTAACTATACCTCTTAGCAGTATTTATCTGATCTTTTTGTTGATCTGTTGGATTTGCAATTTGCCCATGTATAAGGTCAGCAGTTTCTATAGTCAAGAATCATTTATGAGCTCTTATTTATTGATATCTTGCATAATTTATATTTTCCATCTCCAGATAATAACGTAATGTAATAGGTAGCCTTGGTTTCTAATGATGTGCTGAATGGGGAAAGTGTGCAGAATCAGTAGCTTGATGTTATGTTAGCAAATGTAATGTCTGGATGTGCATCTTCCTTTAGGTGTTGAGCTGTTTGTTGTGACCAGCCACTGACCCCTTCAAGAACAATTTCCTTTTTGTATACCTACAGTTAACTAGCTTAATACTTTTTCTAGCTAATTAGGCCTCATGCAGGCAGTGTCAATGCCAGGCAGATCAATGAATTGCAACTTAGCATATTTCACTAGTTTCCACAACCAGTAATAAGTTTCCAGTGATGTTTTACAATTGAAATGGTTCTGAAACTTAAATAAGACCTCTAGAAAACCTCTAATTCAAATAGAAATCTCTTGTGTGTGTGTTATGTGCAGCATAAACTGGGCCCCTCAGTTTAGGAGGGATGTTGACTTGCCGGAGTGTGTCCAGAGAAGGGCAACAAAGTTGGTGAGGGGCTTGGAACACAAGTCCTGTGAGGAGAGACTGAGGGAGCTGGGGCTGCTTAGCCTGGAGAAGAGGAGACTCAGGGGTGACCTCATTGCTGTCTACAACTACCTGAAGGGGGGTTGTAGACAGGCAGAGGTTGGTCTCTTCTCCCAGGCAGCCAGTACCAGAACAAGAGGACACAGTCTCAGACTGTGCCAGGGGAGGTTCAGGCTGGAGGTCAGGAGGAAGTTTTACACAGAGAGAGTGATTGCCCATTGGAATGGGCTGCCTGGGGAGGTGGTGGAATCGCCATCACTGGAGGTGTTCAGGAGGAGACTTGACAGGGTGCTTGGTGCCATGGGTTAGTTGGTTGGGTGGTGTTGGATGATAGGTTGGACACGATCTTGAAAGTCTCATCTGGTCTGGTCTATGCTGTGCTATGCTGTGCTATGCTGTTTGCCTTGGAGAAAACAATAATAGGTTTCTAGCTTCCATACTGATCATTATGACTTCTTTGAAAGTGGCCTCATATGAAGATCCCTTTAGCCAGGTGCCATATTAAGAACTGGGGGAGGGGAGCCAACAAAAAAAAAACCCCAAACTCAGAACCTGTGAAAGGTCCACATGAGCATGTATCTTAATTTCAGAAGGTAATTTGCAAAGTCTCTATAGTTTCTTAGCAAGTGTTGATTAAAAGGATTCTGCTGAATATGTTATATGTTGGGTACTCTGTGAAATTCTTGCTATTCCCCTTAGTAGTTTGTTGACTCGATTTTGTCCAAACTGATGCTGCTTTGAACCATTGTTTCTTGCTAATATTCCATAACCATTCTTAGAAAATCTCAAAGGAGAAAGTCTCCATACAAAAGATTCAGAATAGTGAGAGCTGAGTTATGCAAGTTACCAGACAGTCTGGTGTTCTTTGTACTAAAAAAGAAAGGATTTCAAAAGCTAGTTTTTAATACATTGAAGTGCTGTGGTTTATTTGGGCTGTTTTGTACCTGCTTTTAATTGTTAGCTTTCTGCTCAACTGTGAAATAGATGAATCTTGAAAGCATCTTGCTTCCCTTCCTGTTTGTGATAGAAAAAGGAAATTCATGAGGAAACAGCTGTTGTGACATTTCCTGTTCTTGAAACCTTCTGTCAGAGCTGGGAGGGAAAAGCACTCCCATTTGCATTAACATCCCACAGAAAGATGTCTTGCACATTCGTGTCCTGCTACTTTGGTATCTGTATTTTGGTAGATAAGGCGAAGTCATGATACTATGACTCTATGGCAAAGAAGCACACACAACCTGTAGTGCTTCAGCTAAGATTATTACAGTTTATATTTCTTTGTGATTAGCTATTTCTTTCTTCATAGCCATTGTAGCATCTGACTAGGGTCCTGTGTGCTGGAATACATCCAATTTCTTGACGTGTTTGCAATGTGTCCTCTCACTGGTTGGTGGTGGCTATGGGTTTTTTTTTGTCTGTCTTGTGTTTGTTTTCACAGAGTTAAATGTGTGGTCACAACTTGTGACAAGGTGTAAGGACTACCACTTTTTCCTCTCTGGTCTTCTACAGCCAGCTGATTGTATCTGGGGTTTGTGTCCCCGTGGTTTTCTGCTGTACCTTCCCAACCAGGATTTGGTGGGTGGAATGGGGAAAACTCTCCACCAAAACTACTGACCAAAGCGTGCCCCTTAGCCCCCCCAAGATTCAAAAGGCACATTGAGTGGTAAAAGATAGGATGCTGAATGTGGATTTGCAGTGGCTTGTTTGAAATAGTTTATTTAAAGAGGTAAAAATTTGTGTGTAGATGGAGCCTTCCTGAATGGAACATTTTACTTTCTAGTCATGGGGTCTGTGTTGATAGGTTGGACTCAATGATCCTCGAGGTCTCTTCCAACCTTAGTTATACTGTGATACTTCTTATTTGGAGGAGTTTGTCTTTTTGTCTGCTCCTATTTAAGTTGAAATGCAGTCCCTGGGTGCACTTGAGTAATCATGACATGATTATGTGCCTTCATCTTATATTTTTCTTTTCATGGATGCTGACATTAAGCAAATAGTACTGACACCTTTTCCCTTTACGTGCTGGTGATTGGGTAGATGGGCTTTTTCATTTGTGTGTTATACAAGTTTTTGCACCAAGAAATTTACAACTAACTTAAGGGTGGTTTCTCATGTTTTGATGAGAAGTAGGATCTCTCTGAAATTTACTGGCCACTGTGAAAGACAGTGCAGGTGCAGTTGTTCTATTCTGCTCTTTATTCTGTTCTCCCAGAGTTGTTTTTTTTTTTTTTCTGTGCTTACAGGACATCCTTATTAGTATTAAAACTGTCTCTGTAGTAAAACCACTCTTGTGTACAAAATACTGTGTGTTTGCCTGGTTTACGCCAAAATACGAACAACGTCCAAATCTTGCTCTTATTTTGCTGAACTCCACTCTCAGTTAAGACACACCTGTGGTTAAATTGGCATAACACTGCATACAGAACAATATTAATATCCTCTTGGGGAGCTGGGGTTGCTTAGCTGGAGAACAGGAGACTCAGGGGTGTCCTTATTGCTCTCTACAACTACCTGAAGGGGGGGTTGTAGACAGGCAGGAGTTGGTCTCTTCTCCCAGGCAACCAATACCAGAACAAGAGGACACAGTCTCAGGCTGTGCCAGGGGAGGTTCAGGCTGGAAGTTAGGAGGAAGTTTTACACAGAGAGAGTGATTGCCCATTGGAATGGGCTGCTCGGGGAGGTGCTGGAGTCGCCGTCGCTGGAGGTGTTCAGGAGGAGACTTGACAGGGTGCTTGGTTGCATGGTTTAGTTGATTTGGTGGTGTTGGATGATGGGTTGGATGCGATGATCTTGAAGGTCTCTTCCAACCTGTTCTGGTCTAGTCCTGTTCTGGTCTAGTCCTGTTCTGTTCTATTCTATTCTGTTCTATTCTATTCTGTTCTATTCTATTCTGTTCTATTCTAATTTCATCATAAAACATTGAAGCAATCAAAATGGTGTGAGGAGAAAGCAGAAGAAAAGTGCAATTATCCTCTTCTGTGAATTTTTTTTCACAAAGTAAATGTGACCTTGTGGATTGACCCATGTCTTTACTCTGCAAATTCTGTCTAATAATCTAGAACAAAGGCAGTCAGGGAGTGCTGGGTCTGTGAAGCAAATCGTCTCAGGATCATAGAAGTCTTTTGAAGATCATGAGCTGTTTGACATTGTTTTGTGTGTCACTTCACTTGTGTACACTGCCTGCATCTCTGCAGTTATGCTTACTGTTAAAACTGAGGTTTAGAAGTTACTCCTGTCCATGGAAATGTTGGCCACCCTTTCTTTGGAATGCATCTGTGAGTTACTGTAAATGAAGATCAGTGGCTTAATACAAAATTTGCTTTCTTTTAATACAGGGATTAATTTTTTAAGGATTTGACTTTGTACATCTGTCTGGGGTGTGCATGGGGAATTTCAAATATTATAAAGCTGTGGTGTATTGCAGAGAAGGATCAAAATTACTCTGTAATTATTCTTCCATATTTTACAGTTAATGAGTTACCTGCATTACACTTGTTAGAATACTCAGACGAAAACCTTAATTATTAAATGAGAGCTTGTTTGCTATATCATAAATGTTGTTTGCCTGTCTTTTACTATCTTTAATATTCTCTATTAAGACAGCACACAGCTGATTTTTTCAGGTCTCTGCTTCTCTGCTCCTTACTATCTCCCTGAGTGAAAGCTTTCAAACTCTATTGATTAAAGCAATTGAAGCTTGAATCGAGTCCAACTTTTGCTAATAACCTGCCAGGTACTTAACAGAGTCAATCTAGAGATTGCTTGGTAAGTCAGACTGTATTCTTGAGAATATATGGAACTGAAGGGTCATCTCTTGTTGACTGTAACTATAACAGAGCAAACAGACTGCAACAGAGCAAAGTCGTGAATCTTTACTAGATCTAGGTTATCTTTGGAAGCTGTTATCACATATGATGCTGGATCAGGCCAAGTCATATTCAAAGTTTAAGATTAAAGAAAGTGAAGACACAATTCTCCTGCAAATGCACACACTTAAGGGCATGTGTCAGCGTGACAGAAGATTCAGCTGATTTTTTAAGTACATGAACTGTATGCTAACTTATCTTCTCATTTTTAAGCAGTATTTAACTCCTTATGAAGATAATGCTACTGATCTTGGGATTTAATTTGGAAATACACCGGGACACATTTCTAACACCAATCCACAATTCACCTATCTGCTCATATTATTGAAGGAGGTGGTGGGAAGGCACTGCATAGCATCACTTGGAGTAGTTGTGTTTAAAATGTTTCCTATCAGTTCTCCAGCAGCCAGCTCATGGAGTTATATGACAAAATCACTTAAACACTGAAAGAGAATGAACTTCACTTTTTACCTTTTTCTTTTTCTTTTTAACTTTTGTAAGGGAGGAGGTCAGAGGTGTTTTTTGCTGTGACCTTGATTTCAGCATACAAAGTGTCTGCTTTGAAGGATGAAACATGTGGGTGCAGAGGTCTGCTCATAATAAGCATGCTGAAGGCAAGACCTCGCTGAGCAGAATCTATGAACAGTATTACTTTCTGTACTGTAATCTCTCCAGTGAAAGCCAGACTTCAAATGTGAAAACAGTGCCCGGAAATAATACTGATAAGACTAATACAGAAGCAAAGGCAGATTGTTTGGATGAAAACTTTCCCAATTTTACACACTGATTTGAGACATTTTTCATGAGGGAAAAGAAAATAAACCTCAAACGTGTGTCATAAAAGCTCTAGAGAATTACCCCTAAAAATCACCTTTTAAATTATGTTTCATCATACTTCACTGAAGGTAGCAATCAGCTAGAGGTTTATTGATTTATTGTCCAATTTCAGAAAAATCAGAAAATTGTGGGATATTGTGGCAGCTGTCATAAATGCATGAAGTCCATTCCCTCAGATCCTTGTTCTTCAGTATGTGTCAATATCCACTTTAAAAGTACCTTGATGGGGAAAAGCCCTCTCCCCGCTTCCCTGTAAAGAAGACTATTCCTCTGACAGGTGTGCTGCTGCTCTTCACATGTGGCTAGCGCAAGGTCAGTCTTCAGAGCTCTTTGTTCAACGTGTGTTTTTATCCATCACATAACAGCTAAACACCCTAATGTTTTGCTGTCAGCGTATTTATTATCTGAATGCAAGAATTTAACATAGATATTTTCAGCTGAAAAAAAAATGGTGCAATACACAAAACATTTTGTCATAAACTTCTGCGTAAATTTTATGGAAGAGTTCCTTCTAGAAGCTGCATGCAATCTGATACCCATACATTGAAAGCCTTTTGTTTAAGTGTAAGGTGAATAGAGAAATGCTGCAAGCTTTCTTTAATCTCCTTGCTGACTTTATAGTTCATTTGCTGCTGAAGGATTTTTTGTGTATTTTCTTTGATGCTGCAGTCAAGTCAATTCATTAATTCTTAATACAGGACCAAACCCACAAGTCACCTTATCTTCCAGCTAGATTTAACAACTTACCACTGTGCTTTCTGGTATGCTCTTCTGCCTAGACAGCGACCCTTCTCAGCTAACATGGAATACTGAATGAGTGCTAATTTCGAGATGCACATACAGATATGACTTCAATTATCTTGCTTGTTTTTCACTGGCTTGCTAGAGGTAAAAAGAAAGAACAATGAGAGTAGAATAGAATAGAATAGACCAGGTTGGAAGAGACCTTCCAGATCATCACGTCCAACCTATCATCCAACACCACCTAATCAACTAACCCATGCAACCAAGCACCCTGTCAAGTCTCCTCCTGAACACCTCCAGTGATGGCGACTCCACCACCTCCCCGGGCAGCCCATTCCAATGGGCAATCACTCTCTCTGTGTAAAACTTCCTCCTGACCTCCAGCCTGAACCTCCTCTGGCGCAGCCTGAGACTGATGAGACATATCCAAAATAAAGGAAAGCTCAGTTTAAGAAAGTCACAGACAAAGGGCACTGTTCTTACTTTTGTGAAGTACCAGTATATGAAAGACCAAAAGAGTCCTCAAGAGTTTATCTGATTCTCTGTTCCAAGGTAGGATGAGACACATCACCATCCTTGACAGATACTAACCAGCCTGTAAAACCTCCTGTGATGAGATTTTTGCAATTGCACTGGACTAAAAAACATTGGAAAGGGTGATTGATTTAGTTATGGCTTTGTGATTTTTAATTTGTTTGGTTCCCTCCCCCAGTTTCTTTTCACAGATTGCAGATTAAAATGATTGTATCTTATTCTCCAATCAGTGAACAAAGGAAAACATTAATGGTCACTCATTTGTAACAATTTCTCATACTGGGAAGCTGTTATTGCCTCTCTCCTTTTTACAGAAAAAAAAAACAACAAAAAAACAACTTAGTAGTGTTGATGTCTAGCCATTTACTCCCAATATCTTTGTGTACATGAGCATTTGTCCAGTTGATCAAGAGAGTTCTGATTTTTTTAAGTTGTTCTTAAACTTGCATACGATTTTGTCAACTTGGTAACACCTGTCATCCAAGCCATTCATGAGAATGGCAGATTTTCCAGGACCTGAGGCAAATCTTTTCACATCTCCTTCATGTCTTTTCTCATCTTGATGAAAACCAACTGATAACTGTCCTTTAAATTACTTGCAATTCAATCTTGATTGTACTCCCCTCTTCAGCTTCTGAGAATGTCACATGTGACGGCAGCAACAGCTTTAGTGAAGTCAGGCTGTATGACATCTACTGCCTTATCCACTAGACCAGTTTCTGTCAGAGAAGGGAGTAAGATTGGCCTGACTGATATCTTTGTGGAAAATCTGCTTCCTGATCCTTATTGTATTTTTATCCTTAAGGTCTTTAAAAAATGGTTGTTTAATAATTTGTTTCAGTATCTTTCCAGTTACTGAAAGTAGAGAGTGCTTTTCTCTGCCTTCTGACTGATTTTACCACTTGTGAGGACAGGTTCCTCCCATATCACAATTCTTCAGTCTCCATAAATTCTCAGTTAACTCCAGTTGGTTCATTGTGTACTGCAGAATGGCCACTGCCATGCCTGGCCAACCTGGGAATTCCTGAATTATGTGTTCTTTGACTTCTCTTTTTCTTTTCCATGTCAAAACAAAATTTGTTTGTTTCTTTGTTTTCTTCTTTCGTGCCAGTGATCTTGCTCCTTTGAAGGGTATGTGGGTGTGCTTTTAAAAAGGATTGTGTTATGATCCATTAGAACTGTTACACTGAAGGTGCTTTACACAGATACACTGTGAATTGTTACTGAGATAAAAGCAAAACAGATTATAAAACAAGCCTTCAAACAAGTTTTAAGTTCCGTTTGCAGGGCTTCATAAGCCAAATTGAGGCATTCTTGTTTTGAAAGGTGTTTACACTAGGCTCCCTGTAAAGTCTCTAAGGCAACAGCCATCTCTGCTAGAGTGCTGTAGTTGAAGTAAACACAAAATAATCTCCAGAGATGCATGTCTGTCTCCACAAGCTAGCTATGAAGTCTAGATGTTGCCTATTTCGGCACTTAAATGATAAGGGTTAGACTGCAGAAGTGAAAGTGTTTAGGACAGACATTTAATGACACTTGGGTACTGAGAGATGCAGAGTTGCATCCGTGATGCCTGTTTATTTTTGTGTCGAAGGACTTCAAAGCTCTGTTAGATTTTTGTGAGCTCCACTGCAACTGTGTTAGTGAAGCAAATAGTGGTGTGGCCTCAGCCCTGTCCTGTGATTGAGTATACCATTTATTTATTGACTACTACTTTATTGCTATATGGAAAAGTTTTGGCCTATGCCATCTGGCATTCTTACAGACCATCTCACTCATGCAACAGGCCTTGTTCCAAGGAGGCATGGTGAGTGAAGCCACTGTTTTGGGATGAAAAGAGTAGAGATATTTGGATCTGAGATGAGCCCTATGCAATAAAGATAAACGGGTCTGGTTGGGGTTTGTTTTGAGGTTTGGTTGTTTTTTTGTCTCTTTTTGGGTGTTTTTCTTTGTGTGTGATTTTACTGTGGGCTGGGTTTTCAGTCCATGTATATAGTCAGTGAGGCTGAGTGTTAGATCCATCTACCTCTCATGCACTCTTGTAAATGCTGCCCTTTGTCACAATGTTGTACAACTGAATAATTACCTTTGTGATATAAATTATATTCTCATGATGCAGACTGGCTGGTCTGCTGTGTGAAATATCTCTGTATAAAAATGTTGACCTTTATAACATGCTAATAGCATATGGTCATTTACTAATTCCCATCTATATTGTAATTGCAAAGCAGTATAAAGAAGGTAAAAACATTAAGGATTATTAGTACTTTGGGTTTCTCCACAGAAAATCAGTTTAAAAGTTATTGTTAAATGAGAAGAAAGAAAGTGGGGGGGGGAAAGTGCCATAGGCAATATTTAATGTAGCACAAAAGATCAGTGGTCAGTGAAACCACTTTGTAACTTACTCTTTTATAAAGGTATATGTTCAATCTTTATCAGGCCTTCTAGCCTTGCAGAGAAGCATTGGGTTGGAAGGCAATGTTGCTCCATTTGAAACAGCTATATACAGAATGTAAGTACATTATAACTGCATTGATAGTTCCATTATCACAGCGTGACTCTATCAGACTCGGTGAGGTTGCTAAGTAATCAGTCAATTGCTGGTCCTTCTGAAGAAGTAGACTTCTGGAAAATAAAAAGAACTCTATGTGGGAAAGTATTGCTTTTGGTGTTTATTTCCAGTGGTGGGACTTATTTCAGTAAAATACTGGCATATTTTATTCAGAGGTGGAACTGCATGGCAAATCCACGCTTGCAGTATTGATGTTTTAATGTGAATCTCTGCCATACGGAACAGCACTAATGTACAAGGTGGCTTCGAGACGCAAAAGAAAAATGGAGAAGAAGAAAATAGGGATGCAAATATGATAGATATGAAAGAATGGTATCTATCACATTTGAAACAGGTCATTTGTAGCAATAAACTGCTAGTTTCAAAACTGATACCCTTACAGATATAATGATGGTTCAGGAAACAGCCACCACATCAGACAGAAGTCAGATTGCCTATTACAGCAATAGCTGGATCACCTTTACAATTGTCTGTTGCAAGGTGTCATTAGAAAGATTAGTTGAATCGTTGGGTAATCTGTACACTGATGCAATGTGAAAAATCCAGCCTACAGCTTTTTATTTCCTCTGAAGTATTCCTGGTGTTGATACTGTCAGATGTTTACTGTTTGGAAACTTGGCTTTCAAAGCTGTCCGGTAAATCTTGACTTTGGAAGGTTTTAATAGAAATTTTAAAGTATTCTTTCATGAAAAACTTGATCATTGAATCCTAAGGTGACAAACCCCCCCCTTAAATCTATTGGGGATGTTCTTCCTTCATGTAGACTGAAACAGCTAGCCAAGTGTGAGGAAAAAGGATCAGGAAATAAAACAATTGTCAAACAAAAGTCTTAGAGGAATACTGTTCAGAATATCAGCTATTCTGGTTAATAGAACACCTTTAAAATAATGGTAACTTTTTTTGGTTAGTTAGATACACTCTTCTGGGAGATCCTGAGCTATGCTTCCTAACAGATAGTACTTATGGAGTAAGAGGATGCAGAGGATGATTATTTCTGTGGCCTTAATCTAAGATATTTTGTGCCAGCTCATTCCATGACCCGTCCAAACTACAATAAGATCTATTGATATTACAGATTTACACTGAATATTTACCAAGTGAGATTGATCATTGCAGCTTCTCTCTACAGTGAGTAGATGGCAAGTGCTCAAGAAGATGCATCAGAGCTGCTATCTCCTTTGTGTTGACTTTCTTAGAGGAAGACCCAGGAGGCACATCCTCTAAAAGCAAAACTTCTGAGGCATGTTCCCTTGCCCTTAGAGCAGTGAGTGCTTGGTGTCATTTGGGTCAGAGTGTAAAGGAAGCTGTATTTGCCATTTCAGAAACTATGATTATTCTTAGAGTGGTTTGTGGGAACAGCTTCTTGGGGATGGACCTGGTTTTGCTGTGTTTTATAGCATTTGAATGTAGGCTTTTGGAGTAGAACTGTAACTCAGATTTGTGATTCAGAACTGTGATATTGCCACAACTGGTAGTGAGAACTCAGTTTTGAGCGCTCTTAATGTGCTTAAGACAGAGAGAGGTGTATTAACAGCTTACTTCATTTGGGTGAATGGGCAACCACAGACCTGCATAAGACAACAAGAATGTTACTCCAAATCCATTCAGAATTTAGTTTTTGTTAATCTCATCAAGACGAGCACCATGAATTACCCTCTTGTAATATGTATGTAAACTTAGAAACTCATTTGCTAAATATCATCAACTCTATGTGATTTAGAGTTGAGTATGCCCACCTACCTATAGAGTTTCCTAGTTTTCAAAACTGTTAAATTTCCTATAAATAGTTGTCAAATATAAGGAACTGTTTGTTGTGTCATCATCTATACACTTAAGAAACAAAATACATTAACATGAAATACACCATTTTTAGACTCTCTATATCATTCATCATGGCTAGAGGTTTCTTTAAAGGCTTAGTAATTTAACTCACAGAAGGGCAGAGGTGGAGTCTTAAATTCAGTGGGAGTACCATTACTTAAGATTTCCTTGCTGCCTCTGCAGCAAGAGAGCAACCTAGTTCTATTTTTAGATTTATCCATAATAAAGATAGAAACTCTACTATGTATGTAACCTTTTAGGGGATTGCTGCCATGAATGTGTTTAGTAAAACATGTAAAAGGCATGTGAAAAAGAGAGGAAAGGTGTGGTCAGAAATTTTAGCTGGAAGGCATTTTTAACTCTGCATGGGTTCACTTCCTTTATTGTTGCTGTCTTGCAGGTACTTAGCATTTATGGACATCATACCCTTGTAATTGAACTTGCATGAATCATTTATTTACTACACTGCACTTACGGGTAATATATGTCAAGGGAATTCATTTTTTATTACAGCTGATGTAGCCATTATGATGTCGTAATATATATGAGGCCAGAGATCTGTCTTGAACAGAACTTCTGTCTTTTACATCTGTGAAACTCCACGCTGTCTAGGTTTCTGTTTTGCGAGCAGAAGTGCAAGACTTGTTGAGGTAGCGTTCTGTCAACCTTTGACAACCAGCTCCCTGGTCATGATAAAGAAATATTTTATGCTAGATATGGCAGTGATATTATCTGCATTTAATGCAGTATTTAAAAGACAAAGAACAAAACCAGACAAAATGTGGAAATTTGCTGAGTAGCATATGCTCCTTTCCTATAGGAGCTTAATTGAAAGCATTTGTGTCTTTTAAGGTTCAATTCTAAGAACTGACTTTAAGGGAAATGTGAAAACATAATGCATTGTGTTTGTTTAGAGTAACTGAGCTGAATCACCTTATTTCAATTGTTTGTTTTCATTGGGGATATCTGATACCTGGCTGAGCCGAGAGATCTGGACAGAGTAAGTGAACTTGCCTACTGATGGCTCCCCCCACCCTGTCTAAAGAGAGTTCTAATATTTGGGGACTTCATGTCTTGGAAAGTCCAGTATCTGAACGAAGGAAGAAGATGAGCAAGTTCCTCTGCACTGTGATGTGAATGGAAAGTTGTTTGGTATAGACAAAAAGCAGCTTCTTGGTCAGGACTAATGAAATGAAAAATGTTCCATAGATCACCCCTATGCTTTCATCATGCTACTATCAAGAAAATACTATGATATGTAATTAGAAGATGTACAGTGGACACTCCAGGAAATAGAGAGCTTTGTCAGTCTGTAATTATTGCTAGAATAGCTCAAATATGTTGTGGACATAGCAGATACAGCCATGTATTTAAAAGCAAAATACAGAAGTAGGAGCACCTTGGCTTTAGAGGGAAACATAAAATGGGTTTCTAGAGATAAAAACTGGTTTTTGAATACCTGGTGTCTTCTGATGCTTTCTGCAGTCCAAGAGGAATGAGTTCATGTGGGAGGAGTGAAAGATTTGGTATCTAATATGTTAGCCACATCTCCAAAGAAGCATTCCCTTAAATACAAAACATAAATCCCTAAAAATGCTTTTGAGAATCTTATTTTTGAGTTGTATTGTCAGAGTGCCGTGGTTTTTTTTTTGCATAGCCCAGTACTCTTTTAAGTGTTTAGTCAGATCCATCCTTTCAGGACTCAGACTAACCTTCCAGAAGAAACCTATCTGATTTCCATTAGCCTTTGTCTTGCGGAGAACTGGATTTCCCTGGTTGGGGTTTGCTGACTCATATTTTTGCCAGGCATCCAAGGAAACGTAAATATGAACTGTCATAAATAAAAGCACTTGAATAATCCTAGCTTAGAGCTCCATCTCTATTTAGGGGAAAGCTGCTTGTTCTGTGTAATTGTTATTGTGCATTTCAGTAAAATGTAGAGCTCACCAGGAGCAACCCTGTAAGACGGAGAGAAGGTCTGCACCTATGTTGTTAGCAATCTACAGTGTTCACACCAGTGCACAGGGTGTCCATATTGTGTGTTGATACACAGATCCAGTTTACTGTGTGTAGAGTAGTAGCATGTTAATGTTTGTTGTAAGCCTGTAGCAAATTGTCTAATACCTATTTTTATTAAACCTTGCATGCTTGCTGCTGAATAGTAGCAAAACTGTTGTCAGCTTTAAAGACAGGTATGCTAGACAGAGAGTTGTGGAGAATGTATAATAGCTGAATCTCCTGAATGCTACTTAGGTTGATTACACCACATTCCAGAAAGTGCATCTTCTCAACAGGAATAGGTTTGAAGGTTGCCCTTTTGGAAAGTTCTGATGAAAAGAACAAACTGTTTTACAAAATGTTAAGTAGAGAGACTCTAATAAGAAAAAATACCAGAAAACCTTAGATGTTGAAGAAACTCCTAGGCTGATCAGTTATTTGCTCTAGATATACTACCAGGGATTAATCCAAATATTTACTTTGAAATGTAAGAGAATACATAGAATACATAGAATAAACCAGCTTGGAAGAGACCTTCAAGATCATTGTGTCCAACCCATCAACCAATCCAACCCATCTAAACAACTAACCCATGGCACCAAGCATCCCATCAAGTCTTCTCCTGAACACCTCCAATGGTGGTGATTCCACCACCTCCTTGGGCAGCCCATTCCAATGGGCAATCACTCTCTCTGTATAGAACTTCTTCCTAACATCCAACCTAAACCTCCCCTGACACAGCCTGATACTGTGTCCTCTTGTTCTGGTTCTATTCTGAAAGTTAAAAATCCAAAGAATGTTTCAGCTGTGCTTTTTTTAGTAGTATATTAGTTAGCCTACTAGGTACAATAACAATTTATGAGAAAGTCATTAAGACTTCATCTGATAAGCTGAGGTCAAGTACATTTTAATTTGATTACTGTAGCAATCAAATCAGGTACATAAGATACTTTATAACCATAGCTATATACCTGTAGTTCAGGTTGAATGATTTTTTTCACTTCTGTGTCTGGTAGGTAACTATGCTAAAGATAGAGTGGCAGTGTGTTTAAAAGCAAAGAAAAAAATCAAACAAAGACAAAAAAGGGCAGTTTTTCTCCAGAGGAAGGCTAAACCAATGCAAACTGGTTTAGCAGCCTGATCTAGCGGAACGTGTCCTGTCCATGGCAGGGGGATTAGAACTAAATGATCCTGGAGGTCCCTTCCAACCCTGACAATTCTGTGATTTTGTGAATTGAAAATAGATCAATCAGATGGTTTATCATAGTATCATTCAGGGTTGGAAGAGACCACAAGGATCATCTAGTTCCAACCCCCTGACATGGGCAGGGACACCCCACACTAGATCAGGCTGGCCAGAGCCTCATCCAGCCTGGTCTTAAACACCTCCAGGGATGGGGCCTCAACCACCTCCCTGGACAACCCATTCCAGGGTTTCACCACTCTCATGGTGAAGAACCTCCTCCTCACATCTAGCCTGAATCTCCCCGCCTCCAGCTTCATTCCATTATTCCATTCATTCCATTATCAATATATACATACTGTCTTCTGCAGTGCTACATGCGACCTGAGGCTTAGGGAAGCATGAGCTCACTTTGAGGTAGACAGACAGAGCACAGTTGAGTTACATTCTCTTTTTAAAAGCAAAGATTGTCTTCTAATTTATTGTGACAAGAGAGAATTCTTAGATTCAATACAGGGGTCAAAGAATTAGATTCCATGTTTCTAGTCCATGTTTCTAGTCCAGAACAAGAGGACACAGTCTCAAGCTGTGCCAGGGGAGGTTTAGGCTGGACGTTAAGAAGAAATTCTTCATAGAGAGAGTGATTGCCTATTGGAATGGGCTGCCTGGGGAGATGGTGGAGTCACCATCACTGGAGGTGTTTAGGAAGAGACTGGATGGGGTGCTTGGTGCCATGGTTTAGTTGATTGGATGGTGTTGGATGATGAGTTGGACACGATGATCTTGAAGGTCTTTTCAAACCTGGTTTATTCTTCTATTCTATTCTATCCAAAATAAAAGTTGAGAAAGCTAAATTGAGAAAACTAAATTCTGGGTATCATCAGACTTGCACTCAAAAGTTCTTGGAGAAACCTGTTACCCCCCCAGATTTTAAAAGACATTCTGATTTTGTTCCACCCTCTTGGAAGAAAGCAGGAGCATCATTGTTCTTTTTCTTCCTTTCAGTATTCTTATGGGGAACTACCGTCTTATGTGAGAATACTGCCGAACTGTGTTTCCATGTAGCTCTCATGACTGCAGACCTCACGTTTCTCTCTTCATCTGTCTTATCTTTTTGAGTGCCATGGCATACCAGGTTTCTGTGATGGTATATTTTATCAGCTTAACAGGATAGATTGCAGTGCAGACCTTCTAGATCTCCAGCCTGCAGATAATTCTCTCACTCCTGCTGCCATTCTTTTGTGTTATATACAGAGGTTGCTTCTCATTTGATAGAACTAAGAAGCAGAGGCAGCTAGCAGATCTATGCTAAACATGCAGTTCTCACTTTGCTTTTAGAAGCTTAAAAAAGAAACCACAGTATTGCACTTTTTGGGAGGCTTTTCAAGCAGGAGAAGGCCTTCTGACTGTAGATTTATTTAATTTTAATTCTTTTAATGCTACATTGGCTTTATGTTTTCTGTTACCCATATTCCATTTTGATGGAACAACTGGATGAGGGGCAGAACAGAGCTCAGACTGGGCTGGAAAAGCAAGGTCAGTAATTCAGGGAAGTAATCTGCAGCATTGCTAGAAAACCCTAGAACAGCAAATTATTTTCTATACATGCACTTCGTTTTGCTGAGATCTGGGCAGCTTCTTGCTTGTTCTTTCGGCCTCCTTCATGTTGAAATGAAGTGTGGGATTAACAGTGTGCCCACAAATTTCTTTCTCTCCAAATGGGTAACTGCTCTGTCGGCAGGCATGAACAGGTAATCTGAATAAACTTATGCAAAAGCTCAACATTTCACTCTAATTTGAAAGATGTCTTCAAATATGCATAGCCTGGGTAGTTTAACACGATTCTGAATTGAGCTTTCTGTGTAGGAACTGAAGTTTCATCACACTTATGCATGTTAAGTGCATGAGATTCTCCTCCCTTTCCCTCATTTTTAATTAAACAACCTATCATGTTTTCAGCAGTCAATTCTCTGTGTAGTTTATCGTAGTAAATTATATCGGTAGTCATTGTTTTGTTGTGCAATAAGCTATTGCTAATTGGCATTTCCTCTTTAATAGACTCTGTTAAGAATTATGTTAAAATAATTGCTGCCAGAAAGCACAGTACAGAACTCTTAATTACTGGCTAACCGTTCTGTCCTTCAGATCCTTCCTCCAAGCTATGCTTTCATAGAGCATGTGCTTTTAATTTGAATTCAGCTGCGCAAAACTCAGGAGAATCTATTGTCTATCAAAGCCAAATTCATAATAATAAAGGATTTGTCACAGCAGATCAGACCTCAGGTCTCTGTAGTCTGGTGTCATGCCTCTGGCAGCGGCTATTTCTTGATATTTTAAAGGAATGTCTTCAAAATTACTAATGCATCTTATCCATTTCTGTGACACTGCACATTTCTTTCTAAACCTCACAGTTCATTGTTTTACACCCTGAAGCATGAGATTTGATTACCCTTATTATCCTGGCTTGCATAGCTACAAATGTTATTAACAGTCATAAAGTTATTCAGTTCTTTTTAAAAATGTGGCTATGGCTTTTATCTCAATGACTCGATCTGGCAGTCAGTTCCATTGGCTGCGTAAAAGAAATGTTTCTTCATATTGTTTCTGCATCTACTGTTCTTTCATTTTAATTTTCTTTTCTTTTATATGCTAGAGAATAGAGAGGAACCTGATCAATTTTCATATATTCGACCTCATTATGAGCACCTGAGTTCTGAACTTTGTTATTTATTTTTTTGTCCTCCCCCCCCGCCTTTTTTTCCCCCCTTTGCTTCAGAATTGTTTAGAACCAATTGGTTCTTTTTTTGTGCTTATGGTTTGGGTTTTTTTTTCTAGTTTTCTTCTTTGTTTGTTCTCATTTGTTTGTTTGTTTGTTTGTTTTCCCCCCATGTTATATTTTTTTTAATGGCACACACTAATGAACATTAAAATTTAGCTGTTATGCATTCTGAGGCCTGTGTCTTTTAATTTGCATCCCCCTATTGGTTTTCACAGGCACAATTATTTTGTTGTTTTGCCTCACAGTACAAAGAATTTTTGTAAAAGAAAAAGAATACATAGTCTGTCTTTGGAGGAATTGAATTTCTGAGTTAGACTAGTATAATTATAAATTGAAAACAACTGAAATTTATGCCTTTTCCCCCCCAATTTTCAACAGATCTTTTGTGTCTAGTGATCAGTATATGATACACTATGAGAATTATGTAGACTGTTCATGGACTTTTTTTTTTCTCATTTCATCATCTTGTGTCTGTTTAGGCTAAATTTAATCAGTCATTGTGACAGATGCTTTATCTTACAGATTTACTTGAAAAAAAGGCTAGTTGCTATGCTTTGTATATCCAGAGGCAAATGGAATGATTCCTTGCCATTGGAATGGGCTGCCCAGGGAAGTTGAGGAGTCACCGTCACTGGAGGTGTTCAGGAAGAGGCTAGATGGGGCACTTGGTGCCATGGTTTAGTTGATTAGATAATGTAGGATGATAGGTTGGACTCAGTGATCTCAAAGGTCCTTTCAAACCTGGTTCTATTCTATTCTATTCTGTTCTGTTCTGTTCTGTTCTAGTCTATTCCTTCAAAAAAACCTTCCCCACTTTTCATTTTTCTGTTTGAAAATACGTCACAGTCTCATGGTCTGTGTTGAGATCCGTTTCCTTATCTTTAGCCTCTATTTTCCTAAGGAACTTTTGGTTTTGCTTCTTGTAGTATCATTGTAGCTCATCAGCTGCTTGAAGGTACCAATTGTAAAACTTTCTATTATTTACTTAAAAATACCAATAAACACACACTACTACAGTTCCTAGCCTGCTATGCAATCCCATTTCCAAGTCATTAATAAATAGTACTCATCTCAGTGGCAGCCCCAGGAGCATTCACTTGTACATTTTCTTCATTTTGAGAGGCAGCCATTTGCCATTACTCATTGTTTCCTATCACTTAACAATTTCTGACTCAGTTCCAGGACTCTGTCTCTTGCCCTGAAGTTATTTATTTTCCTTAACAGTCTTCAATGGAAGGGACTTGCAGAAAGCTTATTGAACGCTTATGGAAATTAAGTACCTTAAGTTATTTTTGCTCTACCCTCTCAGCAACTATTTCAAACAAAGCACAGGAGGACCATCTGTGTTTTTTTGGGGGGTTTTGTGTGGTGTGAGGGTTTTCTGTTGTTTTATTCATTTTTGTTTTCTTCTCGAACCTTCTGAAAATAACTCCTGCTAAAACGTGTGCCGCAAATCTTAACCTCGGGTTTGCGTAGCTCTCGCCTGCTGTGCCTGAGCGCCGGGCTGGTGGCCGCCGTGGAGGCCCTGCCCGGCCCAGCGGGGCGCCTGGCGCTCTCCGAGGTGCTGAACGGCCGCGTTCCGTCGGAAGCGCCACTCGGGTCTCCTCTGCCGCGCGGACTGGGTGCGGGTTTGGCTCAAGCTGTGCACGGTCTCTGCGTTGGCAGCACCCTGGCCAGAGCGTGGATTGGCTGCTGGTGGTGTGCGTGTGTGCGCTGGCTGTGTGTGCAGATTGTGCACAGGCTGTGCGTGGGCTGTGTGCTACCTGTGTACGCAAGTTTTGTGCTGGTTGTCTGCGGGTTGTGTGGGCTGTACGTGGGCTGTTTGCTGTGGTGTGGCTGTGCGCAACCACGTGTGGCTGTGCGCTGACTCTGTGCTGGCTGTTTGTGTGGGCTGTATGCTGACTATTGTGGGCTCTGCGCTGGCTGTGTGCAGATCGTGTGGGTTGTGTGCTGGCTGTGTGTGGCTGTACATGTGGGCTGTGTATGGAATGTATGTGCATTGTGTGTGCAAATTGTTCACAGGCTGTGTACGTGGATTGTGCTTGGACTGTGTGTGGATTTTTTGCAGGCTATATGTGGGCAGTACGTGGATTGTGCACGTACTGTGTGCTGGCTGTTTGTTTACCATGCACTGGCTTTGTGTGGATTGTGCGTGGGCTGTGCACGGACTCTGTGCTGGCTGTATGTGTGCGCCGTGTGTGGATTGTGTATGGGCTGTGTGCTGGTTATGTGAGGCTGTGCACAGCTTTTGCCTGGGCTCTGTGCCAGCTGTACTCTGTGTGAAGTTGTGCAGGCTGTGCGCTCTGTGTGTGTGTGTTCAGGCCCTGTGCCAGCTGTGTGCGGGCTGTGTGCACTGGCTGCATGGATTATGCGTGGGCTGTGCAGGCTGTGGTCATTCCTGGTGTTCTGTTCAACTTGCTCAACCTCTCCTCCAGCCTTACTGGAGAGAGACATGCACAGTTAGTATTCAGGCTGGCATAAAGTTGTGTTAACAGCCGAGTGCTACTTGAAGGTCAGCAAACATGCCCATCAGCAGCAATGAAGTAGGAAATGAGGATAAGGTTGAAATGAAGGCTTTTACCAGGCAGTTACTCATGGAAGTTGTCAGGTTTGAGGATGTAAATACTGAATATAGAATAGTGCTGCCATGGATCAGATTTTGTCTCTAAGAAATTTGAATATTCATTTTTAAAACATGGCACCACATCCTATTAAAATAAAAATCTACTTGATAAGTGCCTTTCTAAATGCAGATGGTTATTTGCTGATATTTTTCAATGTAAAACTCCAGCATCATTGCTTTCTTGTATTTGAATTGGTTTTGCTGCCAAAACTGATGGCCGGAACAATAGAGATGGCTCTGGAGCAGGAACTTCTCTCACAATCCAGGTCTTATCGCTGTTTTAACTGGCAAAGACTGCTATTCATACTGTCACTCACCGGTGCTACATAATGGATGGTGTCTGCCTTGCACACCATAGATAACTCCCCAGATTAAGAGTTGGATTTAATTCCACATACTCATCTGACCCCCAAAGCCCCCATCCTCCCCAAAGAAAGCAGAAAAATCTGACACCAGCAGAAGATAAGTAATTGATAATTTAGGATTTCTAAGGGTGTGACTTTCTTTCTTGCATTGATTCTCGTTGGGAATGTTGGAATACCCATTTTTGATTAAGACTGATAAATACTGATTCCCCCATAAAAAAGAAAGCGGTGTGATATAGAAACCACAATCTGCATGCACTTGCAATGATAATTGTCTTATTAAGGTGAAATAATTACTCCCAAGTTTGTTCCCTTCATCTGTGTGAAACTTGCCATAAATTAACAAAATATGTGTATTCACTACCAATTGAAATGTAATGGCTTATGATTTTTCACGAGCAGGCCTGTAGAAGTTGTCTGAAGGCTTTGTTAACAGTGCAACATGTTTTATAGGATGCTGACAGGAAAAGTTATACTGACAGTAATAGCTGCTATTTGATCATTGTCATCATTTTTGAGATTGTTGTTGCTTAACTCCTGAAGAATACACATAAAATGTGAAGAAAAGGCTCCTTTTCTTATTTTTAACGCTAAATGAATAAGAATTGAAACAATGTAGGACATGTAAGGAGAGGAAGTCCTTCAGTATGTGATTCAGAGCTTCCCCTCTGAGTCATTGTTTGTTTGATTTGTTTGTTGTTGTTGTGTGTTTGGTTTTTTTTCCATCAAGAACCAAATGGCAAACGAGCTCCAGGAACAGCATTTTATGAGACCAGGGAAACAGAATCTTCCCAGTCCTTTTTCTTGTCCTGGGATTTGAACTGTGAGCTAAGAGAGGCTGCATGTAGCTCTCCTTCCAGCTGGGCAGGAGAAGAGAGGCTGTTGTGATACACAGACGTTATTCCCTGCACCTGCCTCAACTTACCAGAAATACACTGCAGTCTCTATTTAGTTGCAGTAAATTACTTCCTTTCTCCATGTCAGTAATGGAAAGTATTCTGTATTTAAATCACAGTTCCTTCCTAAGACTAATCCTTCACCAATGCTATGGACTGCTTATTGTATGCCTCGAGTAAAAGAGACTTGTTCTTAATTAAATCAGATTGGAGCTATAGGACCTATTTCTTCCAGCAATAGAAATGGCAGTATTGTGATGTTCTCCATGGTAGGATGCTATGTGGCTATTCCTACACACACATAAATATTTTTGTCCTGAAAAATGCACATTTTATCTACAGGAGTTTAAATGAAAATATACTTGCAGTTAGTTCTGATGTCTCTCACTTATGGGAGCACAAGCACCAGCCTTTCCCAGGGTTTACACTGAAGACTGTTGGGGATGGATGGCTGCAGCTCATTTTTTCCTGGCTGAAAAACAGGGGTATTTTATTTGTATACCACTCTGGGCAGCCATGGTCCCCTTCAGCTCCTCTGTTGCTTTGACAAGTGCCACTCTTAGTAGAATAGAACAAACCAGGTTGGAAGAGACCTTCGAGATCATCATGTCCAACCCATCATCTAACACCATCTAATCAACTAAACCATGGCACCAAGCACCCCATCAAGTCTCCTCTTACTATCTCCCACTGTTAATATAACTTTTTTTTCCCCTAAAATGTCACATGCTATGTCAACAAAACTGTCTCCTGATCAGGAACACCAGGGTATGCATGCTCCCTCCTGTCGCTGTCCTGGGGACGTGGTAGCTTAGAGAGAGGGTTGTGGCAATGCAGGGCTTGTCTGTCAAAGAGCATAGTATAGTCTTAAACTTGCCTTGACCTCACTGATTTTAGATTCTTGGTGTTGAGACCTGTGCCTAACGAGATGCCAATGGCATCCTGGCCTGTATTAGGAATGGTGTGGCCAGGAGGAGCAGGGAGGTCATTGTGCCCCTGTACTCTGCATTGGTTAGGCCGCATCATGAGTACTGTGTCCAGTTCTGGACCCCTTACTTTAAGAAGGACATTGAGACACTTGAATGTATCCCGAGAAGGGCAACAAGGCTGGTGAGAGGCCTTGAGCACAAGCCCTATGCGGAGAGGTTGAGGGAGCTGGGATTGTTTAGCCTGGAGAAGAGGAGTCTCAGGGGTGACCTCATTGCCCTCTACAACTACCTGAAAGGTGGTTGTAGCCGGGAAGGGGTTGGTGTCTTCTCCCAGGCAACCAGCACCAGAACAAGGGGACACAGTCTCAAGCTGTGCCAGGGGAAGTTTAGGCTCGAGGTGAGGAGAAAGTTCTTCACTGAGCGAGTCATTGGTCATTGGAATGTGCTGCCCAGGGAGGTGGTGGAGTCACCGTCCCTGGAGGAGTTCAAGAGGAGATTGGACGTGGCACTTGGTGCCATGGTCTAGTCATGAGGTCTGTGGTGACAGACTCAATGATCCTTGAGGTCTCTTCCAACCTTGGTGATACTGTGATACTGTGTGAGATAATGCAGTGCAATATGGGTGAAATACCAAGATATCTAGACTGGATGGTAGTACACCCTTCACCCTTGGAAGCATATGTTTTGATCTAGGAGGCATTCTAGGTATCTCTAAGGCAATTTTGAAGGCAGCAAAATACAGAGTAATATGTACATCTGTGGGGATGGGGTAGGGTGTGACAAGAGTGCTCTGGCAATAATCTGCAACAGCTTCTCATTCTTTGGTATGTCTGACCTGAGAAGTGCTATCTTCCTCCTTGTTATCAGTAATGGATAAAATATCTTTACTGATACACTGCAGCCTTCTCAGTTAGGAGTGCTGAAGATGAAGTAGCCAGAGTGTGTTGTGCTGGATCATGCAATCATTATGTAGAGTTCAGTGAATCTTTTAATTGTAAATGACATGGTCATGTTCACGTTTGGATAGAGGTCTGTCTTCTACTGCTCTTGAAGTTTTTGCTATTTTTTGGGGGGTCTTCGTTGGGCTTCTCTGGCACTGCTAAACACTCCCTGATTGATCTTTTTATACAGAGAATTCATTCTCTCCAGTGTTTGTGGTGCCATGAGTTGCCCAGTGAACCCACTGATTGCTCCAAGGGATCCTAGATTCATTGCATTTTTGACTGGCAATGATTTTTGAGTGTTTTGGGTTTTTTTTCCCCATGTCAAAAAAAGTGTTTGCCTTTTTTTTTTCCTGTTTTGTAAACAGCAGGAGGTTGTTACTATGCAAACAGTGAATGTCCTTGTTAAAGAAATATGAGTGGATGTATTTTTCAAGGTGTGACTACATTTAATATAGAGATACTAAAATACTTTCGTGTCTGCCCTTAATGTGATTGGCAAAGAAAGTGGCGAAGAAAACCGTTTCTGGACATTAAACTGCTTTCAGATGTTCTTTATTTTTCTACAGATGAAAACTATTATAAGATGAGCTCACTGCATCATTTAAACACATCTAATAGGGAGAAGGTAAAACATCTTGGAGATAATTGAAAGAAAAGGGCTATTCAGGCAGGAACCCTACACTCAACTGAGCATATTACTAAGTATCAGACATTACTGTTGAAAATAAGTATGTGTTCTGAGCTTTTATCTGAAAGGCTGTTATGGGGTTATATATATGCACAGATATATTAAAAATATATACATACAAATACCAAGGATATTCTCCCTCATTCCTGCTTGCTTTGAAGATGAGAGTTGCATTAAAATAAAAATTCCATTTGGGTTATTATCTCCCCAGCTGTCTGTGCAGACCATGGGGCTAGCTTGAGAATATTCTCATTACACGTGCTGAAGCAGTTAGTCAGTGATTGATGCTGTATTAATTCACTGCACAGACACTTTGCCTTTGTTACTGAACATTAGACAAATTAGTTCTTACAAAGTCACATCCCACCCCCACTGCATCCGAGCTTACCACCCTGGCTGGTTAGTACTGCTCTTAACCTTCATTCAGACCGAACTGAAGCATTAGCAGGGAGGAGCTTGCTAAAGGAAGGGGCAGAAAATGGGCAGCAACCACCGGTGTCTTAACAATACATTGTAGGGCTCTAGTCGTTTGCTGGCGCAGCTCAGCCCAGTAATGACAAATGATCTTTTCATTGTCAGACCTCCCAAATTAATTTTCCCTCCCACTTTTCATGAGGCCACATTCATCACGTAGATTGTGTTAAATGTGGTTTTGACAGGGCGGAGAAAGATGGGTAGTAAAATAATTTGATTATAGTATCTTCTTATCAGGGGAAGTAAACCAGTGGGATGATACCTTTAGAGGTAAATATTTCTGTAAATGCTCCTGAGATAAATCTGCATTGAGATTTTTTTGACAACATCTGGGCACAGGGTGAAGAAAGCAGTGGAAGAACGGTAGAGAAACGACTTTAGCTGTTCCTACTGACCTGGGAGTTAAGCTTTGTTTTGGACAGAGGGAATGGCAGCTGAAGTAGTGTGTACAATTTATGTGTCTAATATTATGTAGAGAATAGAATTGCCTTTTCTTTTTCTTTTTTTTTATTATCTTCTTTGAGGTTAATTAGTCAGAGTTGATTTTCAAGTATGCTTTTATAACTCCTCATTAAGTTTTTGCTGTATGTTGTCTCTTTTTAGCCCTTTAAAAAAATGTAGAAAATAATGTTATGGAGGATAATTGAGAGATTTGTCAAGGTCAGGAGACGTCCTAGAGCATAAGGAGGCAGGAGAATCCCTGCACAATCTAGTCATCTGAAATATTCTCCTTATGGTTGGAGTGAGTCATATTATTTGAACATAAAAGCGGAGTGTTTAGTGCTTAGGTTGTGATTGGAGTTGATGGAAGGAAAAATGCAGAAAGTGTGCTTACCGCATGCTTGTCTCCCAGTCTTTTCAGGGTATGATTGTCCCTCTGTATTTTGTCTTTGTTTATTTAAAATGACCTTAATGAACATAATTGAAAACTATAGCTGTCTGGCCACAGATCATATTCAGCACAATATGCCTTACTGTCAGCCTAGATTCTGTGTAGGTCGAAGCCTGCTAGACCTCTCTTCATTTCCAGCAGCACTGGCCAAAAATCTCTTCCATATTGCATTGGTGCTTCCTTGCATGTTGTCCAAACACCTGCAGACATTTTCACATTTTTTGGTTCGCTAATATATTGCTGCCATCTCACATGGTGGAGCTATTTGTTATCCTGGAATCCAGCTGCTCATTCTCATGAGGATCCAATACTGATTGCATGTGAGCCTCTCATAGCTTCAGGTGTGGTGCAAATGTGAACTAAACATACAGATGCACTTTTCTTTAGGGAAATAGCATTCTCAAGTTGCACTCTTTCGCTCATCTCTCACCATTTCTGCTCCTATACCTGAATATATCAGTTTGGGATTCTTTGGTGTTTAGTATGATGCCTCAGAATGTGCTTCAGTGAATTTATTTTTTTTAATCAATTAAATTGTATGTATATACTTTTTAAAATATTGCCATAATTTGTACTTTAGCAATTAACTTCACACTAAACATTATTAACACTCGTAGCCAGGCTTTGTGTCTTTGTTAAATCTTCCATGCTCCTTTTCAGTAATGGCATCTGTGTTGCAAGAAAGGTGGAAAAGATATCACAGTATAACTAAGGTTGGAAGAGACCTTGAGGATTGAGTCCAACCTATCAACACAGACCCCATGACTAGACCATGAACGCCTCCAGGGACGGTGACTCCACCACCTCCCTGGGCATCCCATTCCAATGATGAACGACTCTCTCGGTGAAGAACTTTATCTTCACCTTCAGCCTAAACTTCCCTGGCGCAGCTTGAGACTGTGTCCCCTTGTTCTGGTGCTGGTTGCCTGGGAGAAGAGACCAACCCCTTCCCGGCTACAACCACCTTTCAGGTAGTTGTAGAGGGCAATGAGGTCACCCCTGAGCCTCCTCTTCTCCAGGCTAAACAATCCCAGCTCCCTCAGCCTCTCCTCACAGGGCTTGTGTTCAAGGCCTCTCCCCAGCCTTGTTGCCCTTCTCTGGACACATTCAAGTGTCTCAATGTCCTTCTTAAACTGCAGGGCCCAGAAGTGGACACAGTACTCAAGGTGCAGCCTAACCAATGCAGAGTACAGGGGCACAATGACTTCCCTGCTCCTGCTGGCCACACTATTCCTAATGCAGGCCAGAAAAGTTCCCATGGTTTGCACAGGTTTTCTGTTAATCAGTGGATTGGTAGAAAACAAAACCTTTGAACTTCTGAGGTTACAGAAATAGCTTCTAAATTTTGTTCAGGTACCTTTGGAATGATTGTATTTGTTGTGAAGACCGTTGTAGTTAATGTATTATTTAAAGGGTATGCAGCATGTTACAGTACCTATATAGGACAGAAATCAAAAACATTGGTTGTGTTCTTTAGTTTCCTTCCTGGAAAAAAAAACTGTTACATTGTCATAGACCCACCAATATTTCAGCATTATTTCTGTATTGCAGTATTCTTTAGCTGGTGACAACTAGATAATACAACATTAGTGAATGTAAAGCATATGTTTACCTTTATGCACAGCCACAGTATTAAACAATAAGGCTGTGAGTGCAAGGAAATGGAAATGAAAACAGCTTCCAGGTAAAATTATGAAGAATGGCAAAGCAGAATTAAAGTGAGTTGTTCACGTGCTTTAAAGGTCATTGCCCATCTTTTTTTTTGCCAGAAAGGATATAGGGCAGAAGTGATCACTGCACAATTCATCTGTTTTACTTTTTGTTTACTAGAGAAGGAGTGAGTGTGTGTGCTCTGGGGGTTTTGAGGTGGGAGGAAGCATTCTAGTGTGTGTCTTGGAGTTCTCCTGTATACCTTTTTATGTAATTAGGCAGACCAGATTGGTATTTAGTCTTGTTCTGACAACAGTAAATTAGGCTTAACTCTTTAATTACAATGAGAATAAAATCACCTTTCTGATATCCTTCAATTAGCTCAAACAGCTGTTAAGTTATAATTAAAATTTCACATGGATCATTTGAGGGTTTGGAATGTTTCCATTTAATATAAAAAAAACATTTGCATATATGCATTTGCTTTTCAACAACCTTTTCTAATCTGTTGGTGCTGTACCAGGAATACTGATACTATATTAGGTAATATCTTTCTGGCCTTACAAATAGACAGCTGGTTCTAGGAAAGGGAAAAATGGAAATAGAAGATGATGAACAGAAAATATCAAAGCGCCAAGGTGCACTGGAGCAAGCTCCAAAATAAACATCATTTTTTTTCCCCCATCCTCTTTCTCTTTTCTCATGTTCTTTCAAGTTTTAATATGATCTTTAAAACAAGGAGCAATGCTATTTGGAGATGAGTAATAACCTAAACACATACCCACTGTTCTGTCACAACCTCTTGCATCTTTTAAGCACCCAGACTTGAAGATATTTTGATCTAAACAGCTGTAGAGAAATATTTCACATCCTAAAGAAAGTTGTATTTTGATCTTAAACAACAAAAAATCCTCAAATACCACATTTTATTGGATGGATAAAACTTTGCTTTTGTAGTAGCTCTTGCTACTGTCTGCATCTAGGTGCTCAGCTGGTGGTGAGGACCACAGTGGTGTGCAGAAGTGGCTTCTGTCAGTAGTGGCACAAAACATTTTGGATGATTCAGAATGAGTTAACCAGAAGCTGTACAGGACTACTAAGCATGCTAAGATAAAACGTGCTCTCCATACAGTTTGTTGCTTCTACATCATTTAGAACTGTAAGTTCAGAGAACATCACAGATAGACTTCTGAGTATGAGAAAAATAGAAAGAACATCATATACTAGATAGCTTTTTGTGATTCTCCTTTTTTCTCCTCTCCAGTCTTAGTGCTTCACTAGTGGTCTAGTTTATTGTGACTTGAGAGTTCTTTACTACATTCTGTATTTGGGCTTGTGTGTGTTGACTCTGGTTAGTTGCCAGGTGTCCACCAAAGCTGCTCTATCACTCCACTCTATCCTCAGCTGGATAAGGGAGAGAAAATGTAATGAAAACAATGACAAGCTCATGGGTTGAGATAAGAGCAGGGTGATCAGTCTTGACTTGGGCAAATTAGTTTATTACCAATCAAATCAGAGTAGCATAATGAGAATAAACCCAAATGTCAAAACACCTTTGCCCCCACCCCTCCGTTACACCTGGGCTGAACTTCACTCCCAGTTTACTCTACCTTCTCCCTCAATAGCATAAGGGGATGGGGAATAGTGGTTGTAGTCGGTTCATCATGTTGTTTCTGCCACTCCTTCCTCCTCGGGAGGAGGACTTCCTCTTCCCCAGCTCCAGCGTAAGATCCCTCCTATGGAAGACAGTCCTACCCCCAAGTTCTCCAATGTGAGTCCTTCCTGGAGGCTGCAATTCTTCATGAACTGCTCCAGCATGGATCCCCTCCATGAGGTGTAGTCCTTCAGGATCAGACAGTTCCAGCATGAGTTCCCTCTGGGGTCCACAAGTCCTACCAGGAGCTTGCTCCAGCACAGGTTTTCCATGGAGTCACAGCCTCCTTTTGGCCATCTACCTGCCCTGACATGGGGTCCTTCACAGGCTGCAGGTGGATATCACAGTCTGTAATTTCCTCCACTGTTAATTTCCATGGGCTATAGAGAGACAGCCTGCTTCACCATGGACTTCATCACAAGCTGCAGGGGGATCCCTGCTCCAGCATCTGGAGCACCTCCACCTCCTCTTTCTTCACTGACTTTGCTGTCTGCAGGGCTGTTTCTCTCACATATTCTCACTCCTCTCTGCAGCTGAAGTTGAGCAAGTGTTTTTTACCCCCTTCTTAAAGATGCTATCATAGAGGCACTGTCACCATCACTGGTTGGCTTGTCTTTGGCCAGTGGTCATCCAGTCTTGGTGCCGACTGGCATTGGCTATGTGACATGGGGAAAACTTCTAGCAGCTTCTTACATCTCTCTAGTCTCCCTGCTATCAGAACCTTGCCACAGAAACCCAGAACAGAGCTGTACAAGGTCCTCACCAAGTCAGTAACTACCTTCTGTTTTCTAAACAGTAGGGTTTTTTTACTATTTCACATTGAATTTTGTGTGTCTTTATACACAGACATTCAGATTTCTGCTATTTTCACCAAACAACTTAGGAATTAAAGCTAGGTTTTGTTCTTTTGTATGTGTGCATATGTGATGTGTGTTAGGGATAGGAGGCTCTAACAAGGTAATGTGTTTGGTTTTGTGGTTTGTTTATTTAGTTATTTATTCCCCTTCACTGGATGGGGACAAACTTCCTTTATGTGGCTTTCCCTGAGCCTCATTATGCAAAATATTGGTAGTTCAGGGGTCTGGCATTATGTGCAACAGCTTGCAGAATTCAGTTCTGTTGTATATGTTGACAAAATAAAGAGCTCATGCAAGCTTTAAAGGATGGAATTACCGTACCATTCCCTCCTTCAGCCAATGTCATCTCCTTTCTTTTTCATTTTTTTTTCTTTTCATGTAGCCAATGCTGAGATTAGTTATGTCTTACTTTTCTTTGAAGTGTTATCATACTATGGCAGTGCTGTTAAGTATTACATATTAAAAATATATTGATATCTTAGGCCAAGTCACAGAATCACACAGAATCATAGACTTGTCAGGGTTGGAAGGAACCTCAAGGGTCATTTACTTCCCACCCCCCATGCCATGGGCAGGGATACTTTCCACTAGATCAGGTTGCCTGGAGCCACATCCAGCCTGTCCTTAAAAACTTCCAGAGATGGGGCTTCCACCACCTCCCTGGGCAACCTCTTCCAGTGTCTCACCACCCTCATGGTGAAGAACTTCTTCCTAATGTCTAACTAAATCTACCCTCCTCTAGCTTGACTCCATTGCCCCTAGTCCTATCACTACCCAACATCCTAAAAAGTCCCTCACCAGCTTTCTTGTAGGTCCCCTTCACATACAGGTAGGCCTCAGAGGTGTCCTCAGAACCTTCTCTTCTCCAAACTGAACAACCCCAATTCTCTCAATCTGTGGTCATAGGAGAGGAGCTCCAGCCCTCTGATCATCCTTGTGGCCCTTCTCTGGACATGTTCCAGCACATCTATATCTTTCCTGTAATGGGGTCTTCAGAACTGGACACAGTTCTCTAGGTGGGGGTCTCACCAGAGCACAGTGTAGAGCGGGAGAATCACCTCCCTCAGCCTGCTGGCCACACTTCTCTCGATGCAGCCCAGGGTACGGCTGGCTTTCTGGGCTGCAAGTGCACATACCATCAAGAATTCCCACTTTATCAGCACCAAGTTTTGAGGTCTTGCTTCTAGCAAATGTGCAGTGTGATTTCAAATTAATATTTTGAGCACTATATAAACGGGCTGAGTTGTCAATGAGGTTTTAGTTTTCGGGTTTTTAATACAGAGAGATGGTGGTCTCTCCATATCTCTATTGCACTTCTATTTATATAACAACTTCAGTGTCTGCTTTAGGGCAGGATTTGGCCAACAGGATTTTCTGCTGCTATTTGAAAGCTCCTACATTTATTTCTGTTATTTCAAGAGTCTCTGTCTCTTGAAACACAGTACCTAAACACTTACTTTTCAAGGATGTGTTTCAGGATTTAAAATTTCTGTATATGTAAGATTTTCTTAAACTCCTGGATTTGTGGCAGCTCTTTAGAGGTGTAATAGCGTGTAGCTCACTCTCCCAAGCTGCTGTTGAGGTAGCTGTAATGCAGTTTTTAGGAGTGTAGAGAAAGTGTGTGAATGGTTTCCAATGCATCTTCACCTCTTCCTCACGGGGGGAGGATTTCTGCATTTTGGAAGACATCTGTCACCTTTACTGACGTTATGAGTTATTGTTCTGTTTCTTATGTTTGTTATATTTTGACTCATTTATTTTAGATCTATTGAAAGGTGTACAGAAAATGACAATTTGTTGTTTGGAGTGGCTGCTTTTATAAGCTTTTGCAATTTGTTTTCAAACTTGTATATAGAATACTATGTGTTTATCTGCTCAGGCAAAGGAGAGAAGCTGAACTTGGATATAATTGCAGGTGTCTTATCTTCAAAGACAGAGTTTCTTTGTTATCAATTGTGAAGAGCCCATGCCTGAAGTATAAATGGGTGCATTGTTATGCAGTTACCTCATGTTAGTATTTGAGGAGGAAGGGAAAAAAAGGTAGCAAAGGGTGAGAGAACAAGCATTTGTTCAGTGAGGCATAAAAACTTGGCACCCAGCTTTCCATTTCATTTCATTTCTGTGTAGCTTAGTAAGTTTAGATATGGGCAGACATGGCAAGTCTAGTAAAAATTTAGCTTCAATTGTTTTCTGTTTTTCTTTCTTTTTTTCCCTGAGAGCAAGAATGTTTTGCATGAACTGTAAAGATTGCATTGATAAGTTAAGAGACATCTGCTTTCTTCGGTATTCCTAGAAGCTCTAAGTTGATTTAGTTCTTTAACATTTGTTTTGTAACTCTTGCTATATTAAATGGCAATTTATGTCACCTGAATGTTTCTCCAAGTTTTGAATCACATAAGCTCCTGTAGAAGAATATGGGGCTGTCATTTTGTCTAAATCAACTTAATAGAGCAATGTTGTTACAGATGTGCCTGCTGGCATGTGGGTAAAACCTTCTATTATCATTGACTGCTTAACAGAAAGCAACAAGATGCTAGTTCTCATGGAAGAGGGTCAGCATTGCATTCCCAGATTTGTATTTTTGATATTGGTGCATAACTTAGTACTTCATTACTTGCATATCACGGGTTTTATCACAGTGTAACACCATTATGGCAAAAAGCATTACGATAGGGTGACACAGAAAGTCAAACGCGACATATTTTGTCTCATTTAGTACAAAATGTAAGTGTTTAAAAACACATTTATCAGTGTGGTTAAGGGGTGTGCATTGTGACTTTGAAGCCCTAACTAGGAGATAGTTTAAAATGGTCTGCATGTATATAGTGTGATTAAAGAATTTAAAATAGACCTTGATTGCATCTCAGAGCCAGTAAAGATTGCGAGTGTAAAATGGCATATCTTCATTTTCCAGTGCCAACCTTGAATTGATTAGCGATACCATTTGCAATGCTCCACACAAACTGATGCAGCTAAACAGGCAGAAAAGAGAAAACAACATTAGTCAGTGGCTTGCCATGTTCTACCATTCAAGGTTTTACATTTCTAGCATTGGAAGGCTTAAAATATTTTAATAGAACTCTGGCTTGTAATAAAATTTGAGAGCCAGGCGTAAGTGATTATGTCTTATATTTATGTGAAGTTGTTGAAAATGCTAATAAAACATATTTGTGGGTTTTCCCTTTAATGAATGCAACAATAAAGCAAAATAATTGCATGAGCCACCACCACCCCACCCCTCCCCCGCAGCTTTAAAACCCTAAAAGAGAAGCTTCATCAGTGTCTTGATAGCAAGGTTGTTTGTTGTGAATTATGGCCATTTTTTGCAATAAAATTTGGTTTGCTGGAAGAAATGGATGTGCAAGCTTGGTTTTATTAGTGTGACTAAATATTGTGGAACTAAAACAAGGAAATTCTTGCACACTGTCCCACTTTGGGGCCATATGGATCATAAACTCCTCTACACGTATTTCACTCACAGACTTCAAATGGCATTATCTCATCACAGAGAGGGGAGCAAGGAATACACTTCACTTAAATTTAGAAATTGTTCTCGTTACTGAATGTCAGATAAAGGTGAAGCTTTTAAATAGGAGTTTCCCTGATTTACTACCTTTAATGTGCACAGGAAGGGATGTGCAAAGCACATCATTAGTGTGACAGGGTGAAAGGGGCAACATGTTTCTTCTGTTACAATGGAAAGAGGATGAATCTGGCACAGCTCTGATGTCAGAACCTCCATCACCTTTCTCACAGATGATGTAGATTTTAATTGTACTCTGGGCTGATTCACATCGCACCAGCTCCTACGTGACATTGAGATAGATGAAGCCATTTGTTGGCATTATCAGAGCCAGCTGTGTTCTTGGCTGCAGCTACAGTAAGCATTATATCTCATGCATAATCCTCTCATTGAGAGAGGATCACAAGCATCTGAACCATATGGCAAATAATTTTATTATGATCAAAAAAAGGACTCTTGAAGCTAGTTAAATAGAAGAGTCCTTGAAATTCAATCAGAAGAGGTTTTTATTTTCATGTAGCATTATCATCTTAAATTAATTTTTAGCTCTACCATCATCTGTGAAATCCAGGAATTTTAGTTTTCCCCAAAAGAAAGAAATTAATGTTGTAATCACAAGAAACAGCAAGCAGAATTGCATAGCTTGATTTTCCTTTTTTTATTGCTGTTGTCTGAAGTGTGCCTTGTAGGTGTTAATGTCTTTTTTTTTTTTCACTAATTACACACTTGTATCACTCAGAAGCCCAAATAGGAAGTGGGAAGTGCCTGAAATTAAAATAGCTGAGGAAGGGATGAGAGTCATGCACATTAAGCCATGGGAGTGCTGTGTTGATGACTTAATGCCTCAGTTCCTTAGGGTCGCTACCATTTCATAGCAATGAAAGCAGAATAGTAGTAGGAGCCAATAAGCCATTGTTCTTTACATTTTAAAAAAAGAGGAAAGAAATCATGTTTTAATTAAGTCAATGCAAATGGCTGATGAAGAAGAGAGAAGCTTTAGCTCTGTACAGAGTTATTGCGGGGCAGCCAGAAGGGAGCATGGGTATCAGAGGCAGCAGCCGCCAACATTTTTAGTCTAGGAATGAGTCACAGCAGCTCTCAGCAGGATGAAGGTGTTGCTTAGGGGGCTAGTCCTGTTTCCTTTTGAGTATATAAGGGAAAGATCCTATTGATATCTCTGGCTACCCCTGGACATAACAGTCATCATATTGAGAGGTGACTAGAGCAGGTACCAGCTCAGAAGCTGGGCAGTTCTCAGGTTCATGGCTGCTGGAGGGTGCCGTGTTAATGGGGAGGCCATTTCTTCTCTCTCAGAGGTACAGAGGCAGAAAGCGATAACAGGAACTGTGCCGTGTGCGAGCAGAATGCTTGCGCAGTGGAAAAGATGTGTGCTATTGAGGACTTGGCCCTGGGGACATGAGCAGTTTCCATGGGGCATCTGCTAATAATGCGACCGGCCTATCAGCAACTTTCATGCCGCAAACTTGTGGAACACAAATAAAGGCTCACCAGAGCCAAATGGCAACAGCTGTGTTATCTGGATGATACCTTTTTTTTATTTGGTACTTTATTGACAAATAATAAAGACTTTAATTGGGCTGTGGGAGGAATATAGCCATGTAATTTACAGGAGCTTTAATTTTCTAGTGCTGCATGCCTGAAGCAGATTGGGGGTGTTATCTCAGCCCCGTGAGTTAAGCAAAGGTCCCGGCTGAACTGCTGAAGTACTGTGAAATGTGCATCTTTATTTTCACATTTTAAAAGTGTTTGAGTTTGTCTTGGGGGAAGAAGGGGAGGAACCCCTTGTTTCTTCTGCAGTAAAAGTGGTGATTAAAGAATTTGCAACTTCAGTTACTAAAGTGGAAGTCAGCAAAAATCCCCTGCTCAGCTATCACTATGGAGGCTTCCCCTGTAAGCCGCCCATCACTCTCAGCAGGATGGAAAGCAGAGCTGTGCTCACTGAGTGGGCTAACAGGGAAGGATTGCCTTTGCTATAGCAGCTGCTGAACTGAGACTTTCTGGATCATGAATGTATGTAAATATGTCCAACTGTTTGCCCTTCACACATCTTTGGCAAGTTTGAAGTAAAAAATATTGCACTGCTCCATTAGTTTGCATGCCTATTACTGCAGCAGATGCTGTGAAGAGCACTGAGATGTGTTTCTAGGCAAACCTTCCTGTCTAAGGATAAAGAAATAAAAGGCTAAAGGGGCACCAGATAGCATCTTGAAATGGGTACCGAGCAAGCTTTGGCAGCAGGGCGTACCACAGCATCCAGTGCAAAGACATAGGGGTGGGTAGCTCTTCAGTCCATTAAGCAAAGCAGGAAATTGTTGTGGCTTCTGCACGTTTGTTCCCTTCTGAGCTCTCTCTCCAGCAGAGTAACAACTGTTTTGAAGAGTTTGTACAGGTTTGATTCCCGACTGTTTCTGCTGAGTGTCTAAAACTGCTGCATTGGGATACCAAGCTATACTTCATAGGGATTTCACTGGCAATGAAGGTTGTGTATAAATAATGGATGAAGAAGGGTGGCAGGACCTGAACACTTGGGGCTTGACAGATTATCTTGTGATGTATTACAATTAGATATGCTTCAGTGTCACTTCATTTATTCAACTAGTAAGGGTGCGTAACTCTTAGATCCATTTGGAGGTGGATTTATTGGGAGACTTAGTCATGTCCTCTTGAAGTTTGGAATTGATTTTTGAACATCCTTAGCAGCTTTCTAAATCACTTTGCTCTTAACATGTATATGATTTTTTTTTCCCTTATCTTTTTTAAGTACTGGGGATTTTATTAGCACATATAATAGATTGATTTGGTTATTTGGTTTTGGGGTTTGGTTGGGTTTGGGTTTGTTGTTTTTTTTTAATCTGTGATTTATTTTGTTCAAGGCAAGTAATTGCTAGGTGAGAGATCACTTTGGCTTTTGGGAAGGAATTGTCTGGGATGTACAAGAAGGTGGTAGATAAAAAGTCAAAGCTACTTTATACTAAATGGTGTTCACAGCAATTGGAACATCTAGTTAATAGGCAAGAAGACTAAGAAAATGTTGTACGCCCTTTTGATTTTTAATTAGTGGCAATGGAAAAGCCTGGCATGGAAAGATGCAGAACGACAAAATGCTGTAGGAAAAGCAAGAGCTCAGATCTGACTTTATCACAAATGGAGCCTCTTGGGTTGGTAGTGTTATGGCTGATATAACTTCCTACCTGAATGCTTTAACCCTGATTTTCTTCTGAATGTGTTGATCGTAAATGCAGCTGTAGAACAATTTGCCTAAAATACCAGTGGCCTCGATGTGCCCAGCTGCTGTAGGCAGGACCTTTGTTTGAATTTCAAAGTCATTATTTATATGAAAGCTGTATTTGTGTGCTTTGAGTATTTTTTGGCAAAGGGAGTGAGTGTAGGACAGCAGGTGGCCACAGAACCCAGCAGAAGCTACAGTCCTCCAGATAATCAACAATGTCCCCCCACCCCCGCTGCCTCCCACCCACCCCAGCACGTGCCAAACAACAAACATGTTTCTCGCTCCATAGCAACCTCCTGGATCTTCAGATAGGAACTTAACGTGGTTTGGGGATAAATTACACTCATAGCAGAGCTGATCCAAGCCAACAAGGTTTCAGAGCATTTGCTCATTCTTGTAAAAGCTGATGATAATTGATGGACGACCAGCTTGCAGGACCCTGACAGGCTGGTTGCCTGCCCTTTGCACTCTGCCAGTTCAAGCCTTACAAGTGTGAAATAGCCAATTACTGGAATACCTATTGAAAGTAATAGGCCAATGAGCAAATTGCTACTGTGGGATGTGGTGGCGGTGTAGGTGGAAGAACGCCAAGATAAAGTTCTGCTCTGAGCAGCTGCTCCCAGCACAGCTTGGTAATGCGATTGGATGACCAAGTGATAAGAGAAAGGTATTTCCCCATTTGAACTGCAAGTGTCCTGCCTTGTATTGACTTAAAGTTTATGATGCATGGTACCGTCTCGTTACCCAGATCCTAATTTGCAGAAATAAATCCTCCTTTTAAAAGGTAGTTAAGTAGGTAATAGGGATAGTCACGGCCATAGATTTTGTGCAAAAGCATTAAATACAATTTTTGCTTGGAATGAAAAGTCATATAGTGTGCAGAGTGTTAATACTTGCCAGCCATTTGCTATTGACAGAACAATTTATCTTGATAAAGGACAGTGAAAAATTCCAATCTATTCACTGACATCACATTATCAGCTGTAATATATGGCTGCATCTAAATATAAGGTTCAGATCTGCTACAGCTGAGGGGTTTCTGGTAATTTTCCTGTAAATATATTGTGTACTGGACAATGAAAAAATGGCGCTTTTACCATGTAATTGGATGACCTGTTTTTATGTGGGACTTAAAGTTTTACTGTGTTTAATGGGATAGACCATAATATTTCCTTTTTGGGTAACTTGTTTCTTTTCATAAGGCTTCATCAATAAAACGAGTACTGCTAGGTTCCATAGAGCAGAAAGACCAGACAAAGAAAGATAGAAGCTTAAATATCAGTCTGGTGAAACAAAGATTCAGTGACCGCAGAAACTTGCCACAGGCAGAAAGAAAAAGCTATCTGAAAATACTGTTGTGAAAATTTCTGCTCTCAGTAGTCAATTTGGATTGTGTGTCTTCTTTCATCCGGGATAGGAATGCTTATTGGTAACTCTTAGCCGCGTGCTCCTTAGCTTTCTTAGCAAAAAGATATGATTCATAATTTTAAATCATATTAAGAACTTAGATTCTTTTATTCAAAATGTATTAGAAAATAAAAGTGGAAAGCAGCTTTGGAGGAAGAGTTTCAAAAGCGGATGGCAAGTGATTTCATGCTGTCCGTAATCAGAAAGCAGCCATTGTGTAAAGCCCAGAAGTGTAAATGAAGGCAGTGCCAGTGCTCTCTATAATCCATTTCTTCAGTTGCCAGTCACTTTTTTTGGTGATGAAAAGAGAAATGAAAAAAAAAAAATGACATCTTGCTGTTTGTTTTGAATTTCCTCTTAACAATTACCAAGTGCATTTTAGATGGAAGGAACAGATGATGAATTCGATATTGAATGGGAATCAGCCTCAAAAGTAGGATTATCATTGCAGGCAAAGCGTGTAGCAGTCAGGGCAAAGCATGTTAGAAAAAGTATGAGTTATACAGAGGCATTTTGATCGTGATTGCTTTATTGCCTTTAAATACATGGCATTTTTTCCCCACTATACTTAAAGCTCTGAGGGGGAAACTATTATCCATTTGCATTTTCCACACTGTGTTTTCTTCTGATCATATCTGATTGTAAAACCTCTTTGTGTGGTTCTCTGCATGAGCAAGAGAGCCTCTCCGCTTTTCTCCTGGAAAGACAGTAGATATAACTCACCTTGTGAAGATTTCCGTCGGAGGAAATTTGTACTGTCCTGGGGCTTGAAAATAAATTTTATTAGGAATGTGCTAAGCAGAGAAATAAATTTTCTAACAAGTGGACAGTGACAACAGAAACACTTGCTCAGACCAAATCTGAATAGTTTGTTTCCATTTTCAGGAATAAGACAAATGCTGAAGTCTATATTAGGTTTTCATTTGTGGACTTCTCTGCATAGCTACAGATTTTGCATACCTTGGCAGACCTGGGGCAGTTAACCCCATCACGGTTCCTGGGAGAGAAGGAAAATGTTATTATTTCCCACATTCTTTCTTCAGCCCTAGAGGGTATAATGTTTTACTTTCCAAATACTTGGCTGTCCTGAGAGGAGAAACAGTCTGGTATTATACCCCAAATAACCTGTCATTCCCTAGTAACAGCCTGCCTAGCACTGTTCCATTGAGCAAGGCTGATATTCCCAAGTTAGAGCAATTCTTCTGCCATTCCCTGGTTTGTTAACTCTTTTCTGTTGCTTCTCTGAGAAGTTATGAGGGAGGAGTGGAGGTACCATGCATGCCGGGCTGCTTATCCAATGGTGAATACAGACTCGTATTGGAAGGTTGTCTACCCAGCCATGAGAGTAGGGCCTGCTGTCACTGAGAGCATCTATTCCTCAGGAATTGATGGCCTGTCTCTTAGCAGGTAGAGCTCCCTATTCTCCTCTGGCAAATGGATAGCTGGAGCAGCCAGGGAAATTAAGGACTTTTACTATATATCCTCCTGCTTCTCCATTTGTTAAAACTGTGTGTCAGTTTGGTGTCAATGGCATGACATTCGAGGAAGGGAATAAAGGCTGATCCCTGTTGGTAGCACTGTTTGGTGTTAAGGGCAGAGAGAGAGGATCTCAAGAATTGTTCCAGCTGCTTGAGATCTTTTTGTTGGGGACCATATAATTGGCTTTCAATTTTTCGCTTCATGACACAGGCAAGAAAAATGAGACGTGTACCTCTCAAATGAATATCCAGGTATGACAAAGCAGAGGCAGTTCTTTTTACTTGGCAAAACTCTCTGTCACGTTCAATTAAAAGACTGTTATGTCTGTCAAGGGCTGAGCTCTGCTATAAATCTAGCAGAGGAAGTGACGAAGAGCAGACAAAATGCTACAACCAGTCCTGCAGGAAAAAAGGTGAAGAATCCTCTGGGCAGTTTTGATCTGAAGAGGATAATGGCCATGGATAGTACATGGATAAATGTGGAATACCCTGAGTTGTGTATTTATGTGCCTTTAAAGACTTAATCCTGAAACAGCACTAGCAGTCCTGTGCTGGTTTTCCCTCCTATTTTATAGTACTTTTCCCTCTTCCCTTTCTAGGGTTTTTATACCTTTAATCCCATTCTGACTTGACTTGTATGAGACAATTTTACTCAAAAGATTAAAAATATTACAAAATATGAAAATGGATATGTCATAATTGTAGCCTTATTTCTTCATCTTTCACCCAAACTGTCAGTTTCATTTCATAACCTGTGAAAAAGTGTTGCAGTGGCGTTTAGGCAGTGTGGTCTAGGGGAACTTGCCAGGGGGTCTTATTGGCACAACACTGGAGTTGCAAAGTGGTGAATCATATTTCTCATTTTCAATACACGATCTGACCACACAATTACCCCTTTTATTTTGGAAGTTACCCATTCTGAATACACATATGGCATGCATGGTGCACCTGGACTGTCAGCTTCTCCCCTGCTTTCTGTTAGTGTAGCACCACAATGGCACATTAATGAGAAGCAGCTGCATAGGTGTGAAGAAGTAATGTACTGATGGTTTGCTAACAATGTACTTGAAGCTGCAGTAGAAGTCACCTCCTGCTGCTGATGCCTGGTGCATCATGTTTTATAGGAACACAGTATGGGGCAACTTTCATTTCTGATGCTGGAAGGTGTTTGTTTGCAGGGAAGCCTAGGCAGGGCAATATGGTGTCTTACAGGGCCAGGCTCACTTGGAGGCTGTGGGTCTGGTGGTGGCTATGGAGCAATCTCCCCACTGCAATGTTGACACTGACTCCAGGTCTTGCTGGATGGTGCTCCTTTGGTACACTGTATTTCCAAGGGATATGTTTGTTGCTCATGGTTTGCTCCTTGCAGGCACTGCAGAACTTGTTACCAGGCCAGCATCTCTTGCTTTCCAGCGTCCAGTTGTAAGGGTCTAGTATAGCTTGTTGGTTAGATACAGCTCAGCAAGGAAAAGGAGAGGGCAAAAATGTGTGTGCAAGATGCTGTACCTGAGTTCTTCTGGAGACCAAGCAGTCACTAAGAAATGTAGCTACCTCTGCTGCTGAGAGGTCAACTGTACAACCAGGATCTCTTGCATCTCTTCTGTCTGCAGCCTGAAGAGCCTTTGTGACTTTGGGAGAAAATAAGTTGCTTTTTTTTCAGGGAAAAAGATTTAGATTGGGAGGCTTACAAACGGATGGTCACTAATGAGAGGTGTTGTTCATTGGTTTTTGTGTTGGGGCAATATTCTGTTCAAACCTACTTCAGCTATCTCATAGGCTGGTTAAAAACCACCACCACCAAACCAACCAAAACCAATCTCTAAATGTTTTGAATTGGTTTATGGTAATTGATTATACTATGCTGAAATAAATTATTCTTTCTCCTTTGCCCTTTTAGCAGTGGATTGCTTGTGCCAAGATAATTTTCAGCTACTGTGTATTGGTTGATGGAATCAACTGAATAAAACATGAGGAATAATTTGGGATGATCTGTTACAGTGGCTGCCTTTTTTTTTTTTTTGTTTAAGAGACCAAAATCTTAAGAACCATAATGATGCATCAATTAAAGGGGGGAAAAAATAGTAACCTGACAAAACTGTTTAGTCTCACTCCAGACATGATGTAATGAAGTAGTTGAGCATAAGTAACAGAGTAATGGAGATACTTGAATGAAGGACATAAGAATTTAGTTCTAGCCAAACAAATACTACTTTAAATCTCTTGATTAATCTAAATCTGTGGAAACTGAGTCAATAAAAGCTAGGTTTATCCTACTCTTCACCCTGATGGCTTGCAATCTGCCTTTCAGTCCGTGTAGGTGAACTGATCGCTCTCATAGTACTGCACTATAGCTGTTCTAGGGGTTTTGGTTTTAACATTTTTGGAAGGAGAAAGGAAGCTTATCTCCTCTATTCAAAAATCAGGTGCAAGGTTTCACTGTTTGAAATAGAACTATATTAATTTATTGAAGGAAATGAATGTTGCTATGATGTGAATATGCACCCGTCATTCACTAATGGTGACAAATGTGGATGTTTTTTCACTCCTGTAAAACAAATATGGCCAATTAGACGCTGTCACTCACCATCACTTAATTTACAATACCCGCTTCTAACTTCTGTGTCATGTCTCACTTACTTCTGTTCACTTGGCTCTTTCTCTTAGACACAACTTGTTTGAGCACAACCACATTTACTCTCATTCTGTATTTTGCCTATGTTTTTTATTTCACTCAGTTCCCTTGCCTATTTGTGGATTTGGGTTTTTTCTATCTTCACAGTGTTTGAGACTTTACTAGGTGTAGAACTGCCTACTTTACAACATTTACAGGGAGTTTCATTCTTTTTCCCAATACAGATAAAGACATCACTTTAAAAAAAGTGGCTAGTATCTCACAACACTTACTCACACTTCTTCTGTTGCTTGCTTTATTGATGTCATTTTGTCTTCATCCACTTTTCTCACTCCATGGTGTTCAGGCCAATTTAGAAATATTTCCAGTGTTTTTGCAGGCCAGTGTTAAGAAGTAGAGGAGGTATATATAGGTCCAGCTCCTCCTGGCCCAGCACAAAAAGGCCAGGCAGATGTTTTCCACCTCTTCCTTCTAGCCTTTATCCCACGATGAGGCTTTATGCTGTGTATAGAATTAGAGCAGGTGTTCATCAGCTGTGCCATGGCTGACAGGCTGCTGTGACTTTGAATAGAAAGTCTGTCTCCACTTACAAATATTTGTTAATTTTTAATTAAATTAATTGGAAACAGTCACTTGATACAGGATGATACCATTTCATATTTGTTTGTGTATGCCCTCAGGTATGTATCACAGTATCACAGTATAACTTAGGTTGGAAAGGACCTCGAGGATCATCGAGTCCAACCTATCAACACAGACCCCATGACTAGACCATGGCACCAAGTGCCACGTCCAATCTCCTCTTGAACGCCTCCAGGGACGGTGACTCCACCACCTCCCTGGGCAGCACATTCCAATGACAAACGACTCGCTCGGTGACGAACTTCCTCCTCACCTCAAGTCTAAACTTCCCCTGGCACAGCTTGAGACTGTGTCCCCTTGTTCTGGTGCTGGTTGCCTGGGAGAAGAGACCAACCCCCTCCTGGCCACAACCTCCCCTCAGGTAGTTGTAGAGGGCAATGAGGTCACCCCTGAGCCTCCTCTTCTCCAGGCTAAACAATCCCAGCTCCCTCAGCCTCTCCTCATAGGGCTTGTGTTCAAGGCCTCTCCCCAGCCTTGTTGCCCTTCTCTGGACACGTTCAAGTGTTTCGATGTCCTTCTTAAAGTGAGGGGCCCAGAATTGGACACAGTATCACCCCTTACATCAGTACTTGGTGTCTGCTCTCTTTTGAGGAGAAATCTGCACTTCTGTGAGGTTTTTAGAGATAAATGAAACCTGAAAGAAATGCTTCCTTTTGCATGTGATGAAATACTGTCCCAGTTAGGTAAAGCATTGTTTTCACAATGAAAATTACCATTTACCATCTAAACGTGGTAATGAACTTGGGAAAACACTGCATCCAAAAACAGTTTACATCACTAGATGAAGTAAAGCTGAAGTCTGCAGTCAGCAGCCTGAACTTAAAAGTGGCCTTTTGGGAAAGATAATAGTTGCCAACAGCAGCAGACTGTGCCGTTAATGGGGTTGGTTTGACTGCCTTCAGGACTGAAGTGACCTTTTTGGAAACTTGGAAGCAAACGTGTGAAAGCATCCTCAAACTCCAGCAGTGTGTGCCTGTATCTTACCTTTACTTTTACAACTTCCTGGAAATTTGCAGTCTGGCACATTTTGCCTAAGCAAAAGAAGATGGTTCAAGAGAGAATATATGTATCAGAGGTTTAGTTTCTTCAGCAATTAAAGGGAGAAGAGAGGCTTGCAGAAGGAGTTGCACAAGGAGGAAAATTAATCTGAGTGTTTACCCAAGCCTTTGCTCAGAGCCCTTTATTTGGTAGAGCTGGGCATGATAGATCATTAAAGTACAGCAGAAGGTACCAAGCAATAAAGAATTACAAAAGATTGTAGAAATCCAATAATTCAGCAGTTTGCACATTAGTTACAAAACAGGGGCAGTAAATGTTGAATGGATGAGTGACATTAAAAGCCCTCTTTATGGTCCAGCGTTAATTTGAATAACATTTATTTACAGTTGACAAATTGTGTCTTTTTAGCATTGGTAATCCAACCATTTATTAAACTATAAAAGCAACGGTAATTAAGTATAACTGCCCAGCAGTGCTACTCTGGTTAGTTACAGTTGTAATGTGTGTGGAATAACACTCCCTAGCACTCGGTTAGGTAGAATACAAATGTCTGCCCTCCTTGGGAGGAAGCCAGGAAAGGCATGGTGCTGCCCCATAACCCTTGGCAGCTGTAGCATCTTCTTCATTTTCTTTTGCCCACCGAAGCCTTTTGCAGTGGAGTGAAAGAGGGGTGCGTGAGAGGAGCGAGAGTGGGCAGGGGAAGAGGTCAGAGGCCTTTTGCCTGGTGCTGAATGGAGCATAACAGAAGTGCCATAACTGCTGACTCCCTCTGCTGTCCCCTTTAGTCATCCCACCCTGGGTCTTCATTCATCCAGCACTCAGTAGAGGCTGGAAACAAACCCCAAGGGATGTTCCCTTGCTTTCCCCACCCCAAATGATGCCAGTCTCTGACAGGTAGCATCCACAGCTATGGAGGCGTGGTCTCACCCAGCCATCCCACACAACTTTTCTTACACAAGCAATGATGTGACCTCCAACTTACACAGCCTTCTGCCAATGCAACTCCCTGCCTTCCTGTAAATTTGGTCTCCCTTGTGAAAATGAAGTATTTGGAGTACTTGCACAGAGTGAAAGCTCTCAGGACTGCAGGAAGGGTGAGGTGAGGGGAAGGATTTGTGGACATGTGAACCTGTTGGAGGAGCTGCTGTGACAGGATGCTGCTGGTCACATGGTGAGACTGTGTCATCTGTGCTGGCAGCACTGCCAAAGTGTCTTCTCATCAAAATACTTGGATTTAGCAGTGTGCTACTTGACATAGCACTGAACCTGAGCCACAAAGCTCAGACTTTTTCTTAAAGGTTCTCAAAAGTGGGGTATTTTTGTGATGAATACTAAGTGTCTTTCCAAGTGTCAGCTTTCTGAAAGAGTTTCAGGTCAGGGCTTGGCTGAAGATGCAAGGAGTCCTGAAACTCCCATGCTGCAGTCTCTGTGGCTTTGGGGAACAAACACATGTTTTGCTATCCACGAGCATGCCAGCAAGAACAACCATTCTCCTCCTTGCTGCTTTGTTTGACTCCCCAAATGTGATTCTTTAAATAGAAATAAAAATTCTGAGGTCAACCTGGGTTGTAAAGAAAGTTTTGTAACCGGCATTTATGTCTTCCCCTAACGATTACCCATGGGCTTCATATGCAGTTTAAAGTGTCAGGGATCAGTTTGTAATTTCCATCCCTTTTCTGCTAGCACAGAAGTCCCTGTCTCTCATTAAAATTCTCTGCTTGTCTGCTGCATATTTCTTACACGTCCACCTGTTATGTCACCCAGACTTCTGGTAGAAACTTATTTGGATAATGTCTGCAAGCAAAGAATTTCCCCTGAAAAGGTTGAAGATGGAGACACTCTGTCAGGACCTGACAGGTGTAAATTTCTTAATGTATGAGGAGTATATGAAAATACAAATCATCACGGAGAGCCAGCCTGAAGCAGACTGAAAAGCTGTCATAAGCAATTTTCAAAAAGTATGAGTTATTTGGTTCACTTCCAGGAGGAACAACTCTGCAGGCATAAATTTGTGAAAGGTACTTGACAATCTTAACAAGTTTTCCTCTCCCAGCACTGAGCGTGTGACGGAGATGTGATAAGGACTATGCGCTCTCCTCTTTTCTCCAGCTGTGGAGGAGCTGATGTGATAATCAGGGTCTGAATCCTGCTTTCCCAAACTTGAGCTGTTCCTCCCCAGAAACAAATTTCAAGGAACTGATTAATCTGGCAGAGTTAGGCTGTGTTGGAAACTGATTGTTTGCCAAAAGTTGTTTGGTAGTTTCTTCATTTCCATTTACCTTGTGCTGTGATAAGACAGAGAACAGCAGATGCCTTGTGACAGGCACCTTGGCTATTTTGTATGCTTCTTGAGTTTGTACATTTTCACTTTGGGCATGCGGAAAGATCATTGCTAACTGGATGGGCCTACTCACTGGTGTATGGAAATGGGCTTTAAGAAGGGTTGTGTGTGATTGGCAAATCTGTTCTAATTGAATAAATGTCAAGGTCAAAATAAACAAGTGATGAGGATGAGAAAGCCCTGGAGTAGTATCTGCTTCAAATCATATTAAAAGCTGTTCAGGAGCAAAGTGTTTCAGGGGGACTATGCAAAATTAAAGACCAACGAAGTTGCTGCACAATTTTAAACCAGAGATACCTGCTTCCTCAACTGAAATTGAAAGCTGGTGCTTGGAATATGTTCTGACTGAGGTGGCAAAATTAATTTCTCTCATGCATGTGAGTGGACTAAAGCAGATGGAGTGGCAGGTTTCTGACAGATAGGAGGGCGTGTGTCACTGCCCTGCTTAGTGCTCTGCCCTGGGGGATAGTGGAGTGCCACAGTGGCCTTGTGCTCCTCACTCTGCAGTAAACTGCATAGTATTAACAAGAAGAACATTTTATCATGGTAGCTGTGTATATATAATAACAAATGTTTGCTATATGGAACTATAGTCCCAAAGCATAAAAGAGTCCTATGTGGGGTTCTAGATTTAATTTTTTTCAGTCATCATCATGAAACTTGCAGGCAAATAGGCTACAGCAGACATGAAAAGTTTTTTCTGATTCTCATACCTTCTCATTAATTTTCCCTGATGCCTGATGCTTCCCTGTAAACCAGAAATGCAGGTGAATATAAAAATGCACAATACACAGCCTAACAAACTCATTTTCTCAGTGTGACTTGCTTTAAATTAGGTGTCGTGCCACAGTATGTCAATAAGTGCAGACTGTCTTTTCCAGTGTCAAGTCTAAATATTATGAAATATCAATGCAGCAGCTGCCTTAAATCATCGCAGAGAGGGGACAAGAGCAAACACTGATTTGTTTCAGGTAGAATATAAACTGTCAGTTTAAAGAAGTATTGGAATGGTGTTTACTGAGCTACCAGTCTATTTTTAAAGCAGCTAATTGTCACCAGATTTCAAAGTCATTTAGGCACCTGGAGATAGGTTTAAAGCTCAGGAGGAATTGCCCAGTACTAAAAAAACTTACCCTATGTTTCTGAACTTTGAAGTGCCTAAACTTCTTGCAAATATCAGCCTTCTGGTATCCCAAGGGAGGTTCTTTTTTCATGCCTCTCTTCTCCAGATTTTGCTTTGGATGGAGGTGGTCAAATTATTGAGGTGTGGGGAATATTAGTCAAGTGATGTCTCATTAATGGTTGATAGTAACAATAATCCATGCTGCTCTCTTTGGGGCTTTTCCAGCTACTTTATATAATTTTGTTGCAATAAACCAAGGATGTGAAAAGACCCATCTGCTTCATGTGAATGAAATTGATCATAAATCTGGTTTGTTAAGGTAGTGAGATGACCAGTTCAGTCTTAACTTGTTTTATTTCCTGAAGCCAGTGAATCATTTGGGTACCTGTGTCCATAAAAGAAAATGAGGTGAGTTTTCAAGCATCAAGTGATTTGGCTGTAGGAATCTGTTGGATTTTATTTATATCTTTACACAAAATGTTAAAAGTGAAACATCATCACTCAATTTCTGTATGGCTGTCAAGGCTAGGGGAGGTGCCACAGAAGTAGAATGTATCACTTGTTATGAAAGTCTCTCAAGGATCAGTCCTGGGACCTGGCTGGAAAGCAGCCCTGAGGAGAGAGACTTGGGGGTCCTGGTGGATGAGAAGCTCAACATGAGCTCTGAATGTGCACTTGCAGCCCGCAAAGCCCGTCGGATCCTGGGCTGCATCAGGAGAAGTGTGGCTAGCAGGTCGAGGGAGGTGATCCTCCCCCTCTACTCAGCCCTGGTGAGACCCCACCTGGAGTACTGTGTCCAGTTCTGGAGTCCCTATTACAAGAGGGATATGGAGGTGCTGGAACGTGTCCAGAGAAGGGCCACAAGGATGATCAGAGGGCTGGAGCACCTCTCCTATGAGGACAGACTGAAGGAGTTGGGGCTGTTCAGTCTGCAGAAGAGAAGGCTCCCAGGTGACTTAATTGTGGCCTTCCAGTATCTGAAGGGGGCCTACAGGAAGGCTGGGGAGGGATTTCTCCAGATCTCAGGTAGTGATAGGAGTAGGGGGAATGGAATGAAGCTGGAGGTGGGGAGATTCAGGCTGGATGTGAGGAGGAGGTTCTTCACCATGAGAGTGGTGAAGCCCTGGAATGAGTTGTCCAGGGAGGTGGTTGAGACCCCGTCCCTGGAGGTGTTTAAGAGCAGACTGGATGAGGCTCTGGCCAGCCTGGTCTAGTGTGGGGTGTCCCTGGCCATGGCAGGGGGGTTGGAACTAGATGATCCTTGTGGTCCCTTCCAACCCTGACTGATACTATGATACTAAGAAAGTATCCAGTGCTTTTAAATGATGAGTGAGAAATGCAAATGCCTACACAACTGTATAGTCATCCAAAATGTAAAAAATGAAACAAATACCATTGACCTTGTTTAATATAATTTTGCTCTCTGCACTCTAGCATCCAGGCACACCAAGTGCAAACTGCCCCAGGGTGCCTTCTGAACCATCTAAGTGGCTCCTTAACCACTTGTGAAAGACTCATAAGATTTGTTATTCTGGCGCAGCATTGGCCCATTGCACATTGTAATGAACTTGGTTTCCAAAAACTTTGCCTGATGAGAGGTATAAACTTGATACTGAAAATCTTTGTGTCAGTGCTCTTGTGTGACGCCGTATCATGGTGAGGAGAGGCTGCTCACGTGAATAATACTTTGTGAGATTGGTCTCCTCCCTCCTAGCAACATTTGACCTTCATTAGTCATAGCCTACTTGTTGCAAGCATTATGTGGAGAAAAGATTGACAAGTCTTTCTTAATAGTTTTGATACTCTTACTATTATTCAAAGTAGTTTATGTTTCTCAAGCTAGCTGTACACTGTTGCATCCATCTTGTTACTGTTTTCAGATATTTTCATGCCTAATTTGGTCACATAGGAAAGCTCTGTTTATCAAATGTCTGAAAATGACTGCTGATCCTGCTGTATCTTTTGAAGGTAATTTCTGCCACTATAACAATCCAGAATCAAAATGACTAATCAGTTTTAAGCCAGTACTCATTAATATGCACTAAATTATTTTCATCTGGCAGATAAAATAGCCACTTTTCCACCCTTAATTAGAATTTGGTCTAATAGGATTGACAAGTCAAGCTGGGGGGAAAATGCTCTTTTTAATTGCTTTTAGAGTGAAGTGGTTTTTTAACAGTAGATTGAATTTGCTATTTGTGTTAGAAGAAAAATCTGCCTGGTGAGCAAATGTGTTCTTTTTTGTTTTAGGCTTGCTGGGATTGCCTATAACAAAATAAGCTTAAGTAGTGTTATCTTTAAACAAGTGTGTTTATACAGCATTGCACTGTACTAGGGTTGTAATCAGGATTTTGAAATGGAAGGTTTTGAGAGAAGTAGCCTTTCACTTTCTTCGTTCACTTTTCAGTGTCATCATTGAATGAGATAACTTTGAGCACTTTTCAGTGAAGTGAAAAAGAGAGATTCCTTAGGGCCCATTTTTTCCAACATAGCAGTGTAATTTTTTTTTCCACTTACAGCTTCAGAAACCCACTGAATCTCATTTGAAAATGTTCTCTTTACATTTTTTCTCTACTTTCTTGGTCAAAAGAAAATTACCATTTTTTTTTTCATATCCTTGAAACTCTTACTCCTACAAACTTTGATAAGTGGAGATAGTTGATGTGCATCCATCCAACAGCAGTGACATACTTCATGAGCAGCTGAACAGAAAGGGACCTAGGGGTACTGATCGACAGCCAGCTGAACGTGAACCAGCAGTGTGCCCAGGTGGCCAAGGAGGCCACTGGCATCCTTGCCTGCATCAGAAATCATGTGGCCAGGGAAGTTATTGTGCCCATGTACTCAGCACTAGTTCGGCCACACCTTGTGTGTGCTGTGCCAGGGGAGGTTTAGACTCGAGGTGAGGAGGAAGTTCTTCACCGAGCGAGTCATTCGTCATTGGAACGGGCTGCCCAGGGAGGTGGTGGAGTCACCATCCCTGGAGGTGTTCAGGGGAGGATTGGACGTGGCACTTGGTGCCATGGTCTAGTCATGGGGTCTGTGTTGATAGGTTGGACTCGATGATCCTTGAGGTCCTTTCCAACCTAAGTTACACTGTGATGCTGTGAGTACTGTGTCCAGTTCTGGGCCCCTCAATTTAAGAAGGACATTGAGACTCATGAACATATGCAGAGAAGGGCAGTGAGGCTAGGGAGAGGCCTCAAGCACAAGCCCTACAGGGAGAGGCTGAGGGAGCTGGGATTGTTTAGCCTGGAGAAGAGGAGGCTCAGGGGAGACATTATTGCTCTCTACAGCTCCCGGAAGGGAGGTTGTAGCCAGGAGGGTGTTGGTCTCTTCTCCCAGGCAATCAGCACCAGAACAAGAGGACACAGTCTCAAGCTGTGCCAGGGGAAGCTTAGGCTTGAGGTGTGGAGAAATTTCTTCACAGAGAGAGTGGTTCGCTATTGGAATGGGTTGCCCAGGGAGGTGGCGGAGTCACCATCCCTGGAGGTGTTCAAGAGGGGATTGGACGTGGCACTTGGTGCCATGTTTTAGTAGTCATGAGTTCTTGGGTGACAGGTTCAACTTGATGATCTTTGAGGTCTTTTCCAACCTTATTTGATTCTATGATTCTATTCTATGATTCTGTGATACTTTTCAGCTCAGCCTTCATATGTTTGAATGTCTCTCCATTTAAGAAGTGTAATGACATAGTGTCTTTGTTTCATATATATCCTGAATCTGCAGTTTTGTAGCAGCCTTTCAGTCCCTATTGTGCATTTAACTTAGATTTGACAGAAACCACAGAATGGTTTTGTAATGGATATTATCTGTCCTGGTCCCTGAAATGCCTTTTGGATGAGCTAATATCAGCAAAATTTTAGTGGGTAGTGAGGGAATTATATAGAAAACATGTAATTGGACTTCATGAGAAACTGTTGACTAATACCCTTCTGATGGTAGCTTGGTATCATCTATGGCTGAGTAATCTGTGTAAAGTGATTTGCATCACAGCCGAGTTAGCGTCAAGGGTATACTTTGGACAGAAGGCACACTTTAGAAATTAGGATATCTTTTTATTTTTTTCCATGTGAAAATACACTACATATGCTCCCTGTTTTTCTCAGGGACTATCACACAGCCCTAAAACATTTACAGCTTCGCTTATGCTAGAAGGAGGAGATGAGAGGAAATATGACAGTGGGGGCTGGTGGCTGCAGCTCACCATGTGCTTTCAGTGCCTTGTTTATTGCTTCATGCAGCATAGCCTAGATGAGGCTCATCGAGAGCCAACTCTAATTGAAGCTGTCCTATAAAAGTGCTGTTAGGAGCAGATGTGTCTGTACCAAGAGGTTTGGTTTTTTTTTTTTTTTAAATGAACTTAAAAATATTTTAAACCTAAAATATGTTTGGCCAGAAAGAAGATACTTGGCACAGTCTGAGCATTTAAGCTTCATTGCAGAAACTTATCTCAATTTTCTCACTCCATTCTTAGTCCTCAGTTTCTCCTGGGGTCTGATCATTGCTTGTCCCTGTTAATTCTGTGTGCTTTAAAAGAATTTACTTGGTGTACTTTTCCATCTTGACATAAACCACACCTTTTGAGATGTATTTTTATTGGAGATTGGAGGAAAAATGTCTCTCACTTGGTAAATCTATCAGGCATCATGGGATTTTTACATTTACATTTTTACAACAAGGTCTTGTTCCAGTTTTCCCAGACATACTTTTCCATCTTTGATCATGTGTGGTGGTATGCCCTGGTTGGGAGCCAGATGCCCACCAAAGCAGCTCTGTCACTCCCAAGAGGCCTGTGGGCAAAGATAGAACTAGATTAATAGGGCAAAAGCAAAGGCCATGCAGAAGCATGAGAAAACAAAATACTATTCTCTACCTCCCATCAGCCAATGATGTTCAGTCAGTCCCCAGGAAGCAGGGCTTCAATACACATAGTGGTTGCCCCAGAGGGAAAATGCCATTAGTGAATGCTCCCTTGCACTTCCTTCATTCCCTTTGCTTTTATTTCTGAGCTGATATCATATGGATATAAGGAACAACTTTTTTACAATGAGGGTGGTGAAATATTGGAACAGGTGGCCCAGTAAGGTGGTAGATGTCCCATCCCTGGAAACTTTCAAGATCAGGCTGGCCAAGGCTCTGAACAACCTGATCTAGTTTTTAGGGCAACAAGGCTGGTGAGAGGCCTCGAGCACAAGCCCTGTGAGGAGAGGCTGAGGGAGCTGGGATTGTTTAGCCTGGAGAAGAGGAGGCTCAGGGGTGACCTCATTGCTCTCTACAACTACCTGAAGGGAGGTTGTAGCCAGGAGGGGGTTGGTCTCTTCTCCCAGGCAATCAGCACCAGAACAAGAGGACACAGTCTCAAGCTGTGCTGGGGAAGCTTAGGCTCGAGGTGCAGATAAAGTTCTTCACATAGAGAGTTGTTAGCTGTTGGAATGGGCTGCCGAGGGAGGTGGTGGAGTCACCATCCCTGGCGATGTTCAAGAGTGGATTGGACGTGGCACGTGGTGCCATGGTTTAGTAGTCATGAGGTCTGTGGTGACAGGTTGGACTTGATGATCTTTGAGGTTTCTTCCAACTTTGGTGATTCTGTGAAGATACCCTTACTCACTGCTGGGAACTTGACAGGATGACCTTTAAAGGTCCCTTCCCAAACTATTTTATGGTTCTATGAAAAGCTGCTCATCTCCACTCAGCAAGGGAACAAAATACAGCAAAATTCATTATAGCCCGCACAGGGAGAAAAAAAGGCGGTAACTGTGTATGGTGAAGAGCCATTACCAACCTGGGCAGCAAAACTCAATGACATGAGCCTTTCTGGCTGCAGCTTTGTGGTACCTTGCTGTGACCAGCCAGAACTCTCAAGCTGTCCTTCAGTAATTTCCTTTCCTGTCTTTATTGTTTTTAAAAACTGGCCAGTGAATCAAAACGTGGATGAGTCAGTTTAAGTGAAACTAAGCTATTATTGCCTGCGATTTTGGATTCACATACAATTATTTTTTTGATTGAAGCAGCTTTCTTCGAGTCAGAAACTCAAAAGTGAGGTGGTTTCTAGAGTGATCAGAAAAGTAGAGCAAATGTGATGGCACTTGGAGAAGTCAAGTGACTGGTTTTTTTTTAAGTTATTCAGGCTGTGTCCTGCTAGTAGAAAAAAGACTTTATAAAAACCCCAGGAGTCATGACTTGAAGGTGAAGAAGGACTATAATTGAAAGAAAAGCTTAAGGAGGTATTCCAGAGGTGTAACTCTTTTCTGTACTTTGCTTTTTGTTGGATCTAAGCCTTTGCAACATCCCTGCTGTGTTGTTTGATGTGGAGTTGTGATTCTGTGCTCCTTAGAAAGCACTGCTTGTGAATTCCTCCCTGACCAGGAGGACGCTGCTGTGCAGGGGTACGTGTGCTGCGCTGGGGAAAGGGGGAATATGCATAACCTTGCTTTGGACTGTGAAGCTCCCTGTGAATGAAGAAACCATTCTGTATCGAACCCTGATTTGTTTCAATTGAAAAAATAAAGAAAGAAGTTCACTGTGTCCCTGCAGTGGAAGTGATATGTCATCAAGAAATTGTTTACCCTTTAGTTGTGCAAGTTGATGTCTGATTTTTGAGTGTGGTTCCTCCTAGGCTTGATGTAGAACTTGCATTCCTCATGGATTTGTAACTGTCAGACTGGGTACTTTATATGATGGGAAACAACATTATCTTGGGCAAAAGCATCATGCCCTGCCATGGGCAGGGTGTTTTCAAGGGCTGATAGCTGGTGGCAGTGCCATACCCTGGTTGGTGTTGGAGCAGTTGGCTGGAGAGGTGTTGAAGAGATGCCAAATAGGACAGTAAAAGACTAAGGTAAGAAGCAAGGAGCTATACTGTAGCTGAATTCTGAGCAAAGACTTCTTTGTCATGAGCGCTGTCAAACAGCCTTGTTGCTATGGCAACACAGGCTAGATAACCCATTTGGGAAAATACTTGTAGGACCTAACACTCTATCATCTGTCATTCAATAATTTCATGTTCATAATAACTAGGAAATCAATGGCCATCCTCTGAGACAGTTTGCTGAAAGGGTAAGCGTGCCACTGCCAGCGTGCAGCCCAAGCTTGTCTCAGCTCAGCTGGGAAGCTCTTGCTGGCCATGGACATGGGGTTTGCAGCACCACTCACTCCCATGGACCTGCTCAAAGACTACAGACAGGTTGAGGTTTGTGATCTAATTAAACTGCGTTGCTCACACCCATAAGAAAGAGAAGCAAATAGCATATAAAGTGTGAGGAAACAAAGATTTAGGTTAAATTAGTATTTCACATTCTAAAATACCAAGGGAAACTATGTGCTCAAGTTATCACATGGCCAGCAGGAACAAATTCAGTAACTTAAAGGCATTTCTTCCTTATCTTGGTTTTCTAATTAAACTGCTTATCATCATAAAGGCTGTGTTACCTGCATGTTACGTATTGAATATAAAGCAATCAGAGAACAGTAATTAAAATTCTTAAACATGCACCCGTTGACTTTACATACAATTAGTTTACTGCAGTGTGCCTCTATTAACAGCACAACTTTTCAGAACTTAGCCACTGGTTGGCTATGCAGTGGAAGATGTGTTCAGTGATTACTGTGGCAGTGTTTTATCTCTTTTTGAATAAGCGTGCTAATATATGATCTCTTGGAAAGTAATACCGTAACTAAAATGCACGGTGAATTGAGGCTGGAGGAAAGAGGAGGAGTATTACAGACATGAAGAGAAGGTAATTCTTATCACTCTAATAACAGTATTTGAAAGATGCTCATTCTTGTAATTCACAGCTGGAGTTTCTTTTTCCTTTTAAAAATTATTTTTGGAGCACAAAGATACTGTAGCTCTTTTCCAGCTCACTGTTTCAGCACGTTGAAGATCCGATTAGCAGGCAGCGCAGGGCAGATGCACACAGGAACACAAGGCGAAGCTTTGGCAACAGAATTCTTGCTAGTGCTGGGGAATTTGGTGAATACTCAGGCCAATTTGTATGGTTTTCTGCAAAGAGGACATGCCTTTTGAAGGGAAATTAATGATTCAGTCTGCAAATGTAATAGTCAATAGTCATATGAAGTGATACCTTAGCTATTAGCATGGGAAATGAGAAGGCATGTGGTCCTTTTTGTTTTGTGCCCAGAGGAGAAACTGAGTCACCCAGAGATTCACGCAGGGTGCTGACTTCCAGCTCTTTGTTATTTAATCATTACTGTGGTTTCTTGAGGTAAGCATTTCCTTCTTCAGCTTTGGAACTGTTGTTTGATTTCAGCACTTCCAGTTACAGACTCAGTGTGTACTTTTTTGCATAGTGTTTTCAGTTTTTCAAATCAGGAGAAATACTTTCAGGTCCTAATTCCTGAGTCTGAGTTGTGTTAGTTAAGTCTTAGAAGCAGGGTGTGTTTCATTCATCCACTGGCAGTTAAAGCCTAGAGTAACTTGGATTCCAATATTATGTTAGGTTTGGAAAAGTAGTTTCCTGGAACAGATATGTTTGAAAGTGGGAGAATAAACTTGTTCTTCTGATGTTCTCCAACATACTGGGTTCAGAGGAGAATACAGAAGTTCAGGAGACTGCCAGAGCTGAAAATGCCCCAGCCCAGCTTGGAGAACCCAGAACTCAGTTTAGGCAGAGAAGAATGAAGAAGGACCCTGTGAAGGAAGCAGATTTAAGGAGAGGTATAAACATGAACCCAGACGAAGTTTTGCATAGAAGAAATAGAATAGTTATCCTTAAATGCTAGAGCTTCATGAATAGCAGAAAATAAGTGCAAGTAGACAAATTAAATTGGACATGTAAAAGAAGGGCTGTGTGGACAGGGGACAACAGGAGGAGAGAGTAACATGATCTTTTATTGTCCAAGTTGGTGGTGGAGAAGGTGTGGACTTGAGTTGGTAGTGATTAAAAATAAGTTGGCAGAACTACTCAAAATGGAAATCATCAACAGCAGACAGGATTGGCAATAGTCAAGCTGTGGTATGGCTCAGACTTTCAGGGGGACTTTTTTGATTATACAATGGAAAAATAATATGGGTGATTTGGAGAAGGTCAGCAGTAGACCCACCATTGAAGAGAACTGTAGCGCTGTCCTTGAGAAATGTACATCAACAAGGTAATGAGTGCAGATGGCTGGAGAGGAAACAAGTAGGTGCCTGAAGTGGCACAACTAACTGTTCATACCGTATCTGTGTAGCAGTCCTTGTAGCTGAAATAATCTCCTCATGGCAGCAAGGTCTCCCCTCTGTGTGCACTGCAGGGGCAATGCTCCCATGGGATTTCCAGCTACCTCCCTTCCCACCAGTGTGTTTGGTAAGAGAAAGACTTCTTTGTGCGGGTGAATGCACATATTCTGCTGTGTCAGTAGTTGGCAATCTGTCTTCAGATTATTAAAGACATGCAGGGAATCAGTACCAAAGTTCACTTAATCACCTTTATGAATGGCTTCCTATGGGGATTCTCATATTTACTTTGTATGAGGGAAGAAGTTGCAGAAATATGGATACATTTGTTATTTATTGGTTAGGTCTTGTGCTTTCCCCAGCATTTGTCAGTGACTTCTATGTTCTGTCACCTGCTGTAAGATGGAAAAGATGAGAATTTTCAGGAGTGCCAAGGGAGCATGAACTGTGACTGCCTCTTCCATGCTTAATGTGAGTGGATAAATGCACAATAGCAGCTTCCAGTGCTGGTGCTTGCTTCAGCTGTGTGAGTCTTCCTTCCCTCTCCTTCTTTCTTGCCTTTCCTAACAGAAGTGGAAGGCTATGAGGAAGTTGTAACCTGATGTTCCCTGTAGGTTGCAGGGGATAAAAGTTGCCTCCCCTGCTGCTGCTTTGATGAATCTATTTTTAGTCAGGGATTGGATCAGTAAAGCTTGCACTGGAGAGTGTGAAAGAGCATTGATCAGACTAACTTCTGAAGCAGGGAGAAAGACAGGAAAAAAAAAAAGAAAGAAAAAAAAAGAAAGAAAAAAAAAAAAGACAAAAAAAAGTCAATTAAAGCTGTGACCCAGGCATCCATGTTTACTTTGCTGTGTGCTGGAGAGCCAGGCATGCAGCTGGTGCTTGCTTTAACGTTTGAGCTGGGACTATCCTGAAGCTCAGGCCCAGTGAGTGCATCTAAGCCCAGCCTGCTTTGGATGCTTTGGCAGGCTCTCCCATCTGCCAGCCGCTGGGCATAGTCTGAAAAGGTCATCTCCACAGCATTCTGCCTAGCAGGCAGGGTTATTTTAGAAGGATTTCCTGTTCTCTTTAACAGCTGAAGACAAATTAATTTCCATTTGGGCTTTGGCCCTTCTAATTTTCTCTCTGCATAGCCTCACAACTTTGTAGCACTCAGAGTGGCCTATACCTTCTTCCAAAGACCATAAATTCTCCTTTTCTCCCTAAGCAACAACCAAATCTCTCTATTTAGCCAGGCTGGCCTTCTTCCCCACCAACTTGTCTTTTGGTACATGGGGGGACCTGTTCCTGCACCTTTAAAACTTCCTTCTTGAACAGTGCCTAGGCTTCTTGGACTCTCTGGCATTTCAGGACTGCCTCCTGAGGGACTCTGTCCACCTGTCTCTGAAACAGGCCAAAGTCTGCCTGCTGGAAGTCCCAGGTGGCAGTTCTGCTGACCCTTCTCTTTGTTTCTCCATCAACTGAGTATTCTGTAATTTTGTGATGGCTGTACCCAAGACAGCCTCCAGCCATTACATCATGCACAAGTCCTTCTCTGTTCACTAACAGCAGGTCCAGCAAGGCACCTTTGCTAACTGGCTCCCTCACCAGCTGTGTTATCCTCCACATACCCTAGGAACCTCCATGACTGCTTCCCCTCTACTGTATTGTATTTCCAGCAGACATCAGGAAAGTCAAAGTCCCTCACAAGAACAAGGCCAAATGATAGTGAGACTTCTCCCAGATGCCTATGGAGTATAGGCCATCCTCTTGTGTATTACTGCTGTGCTGTCTGATGCTTGGTATTGGATATCTTACTCACCACACAGCTTCTTGATGCACTGGTAGTGAAGAGTGAAAATTATTTGTCATATTTCAGTACTATATGTTGATAGATTTCTGTGTTATTCACACACTGGTAAAATGGTGATAACATTACCTGACTTCATTAGGTCCTTTGACGTCTCTGTGTGAGAAATGCTGTATGAAACTTCAGTTCTATTGTTATGTGAATAGTTTAGTGATATGCAGATTTATTTACTTTTTTTGTACAAGGTAAATTAATAGTTTTAAAAATAATCTGGTTTACTTGCTCAGAATTGTTTGCTCTTCTGCTTGTGCCTGCAGGACTAAAAATATTTTCAAGCAGGAAAGAGTCTTTCATAGAAATTGGTCTGCTCCATAGCAGTAGCACAGAAAGGGTTTAGACAAAGTAGCTGAGAATGCCAGCTTTTGAAGATCTTTGCTTCTCATCCTTATATGATTATTAACTTTCCATTAGGATAATGTGTTCAGAAATGCACCTAAATGACTAATTTTACCAGTGGAATTTTTTAAGGTTAACTTTGTAAAGTGTTTGTATGATGAACTACAGTAGGAGGTAGAAAGATGACACAAGCGCCTTCTATAGTCTTTCCTGAATGCACCAAAACCTATGCATTTCAACATGGTGATTTTGATGTGGTCATAACTGTGTCTGCACCCTGTCACCTGGTGGTTAATACACATCTCTCATAACTCAAAAGAAAGGAGACACTCTGCAATCAGACAAATTAATAGCTAAATGAGAGTTTGTGATCAGGTGGTGCCCTGTTTGAGGTCAACAAGAATGCAGCATGTTCTTGAGTTTTGCTGAGAACTCCAGGAGAAGCTAATTTACTTTGAATTTCTGACAGGTTTCCAGGAGAAGTAATCAGTGAAGTTGTCAGGATTACCATATAAGACTTGTTATTTTTTGCAGCAATAATGAGCCTATCCTGATTTAGGTTCTGAATACCTTGTGTCAGGAGTATATCTGCGGCTTTTACATCATCTAGTGTTTTGGTCTTTGTGCAGGAGAGCTCTTGGGTGCTTATATCTTGTTGACAGAAACAGCTGTTATGGATGCTTTACTAAATTCTTACTAGTATTTGCTCTGTTTCTTTAAATGTGTCACTGATTTTCTGCCTTAGAAGCGCCAAACACCATTTCAGATGAGAAGTATGCCGAAATCATGGTTTTACCCTCAGAAATCAGAGTTTTATCCCCAGGACTTTTATTTGAGCAAAAAATGAGAATGTTTCTTCGGAAAACTGTGTTGTTGTATGATAAACCAGTTCTGAGGGATGTGTAGCATCCAAACCCTTGGGTATTTAGAATACTTGAATTTTTAGTTCACATTTCTAGCTTGAGACAGGATCCTCTCTTCTTTTCCTTGAGCTGAAAGTACTGTTGCTCAGTGCATGATAAAGTACATTGCCTAATTTATTTGACCATCACTATTTGCTTCCTTGAAGCATCACAGTAGATCCTTTACAAGTCTGATGAAGGCAGAGAGACCAACCTTACAGCTTCTGGCTAGTTGCTCCAGTGACATGGGGAGGTCACTCTTGAAGCAGTAACTTTTGAAGAAGACCACAGTGGGACAGAGAAATATGTCTTGTTACATGCTGGTAGTTTTTAGCTGTAGAAAATTTGTGACAGAAAATTTGTTGCCTTTTGCTAGAAGTCGGTGTTTCTTTCAGAAAACTTGTGTTTCAGGAGCTGGAGGAAGAAAGGCATTGTTTGCCATAGCAACCGTAATGTCCCCTTACAGTATGTCTGTCAGTTGTACCAGGGCTAATTTGTCATGTAAAGTGTGTGTTGCGTATGTCACAGTTTACTGTCTGTTCATTTGTTTTGATAATCAAGATCTTGGCAGATTTGTCCCACATGGTAGGATTTATAGTAAGGATTTTCTTATCAGTGAATTAAATTGATACATATAATCCTAGTGTCCTGCACAGGAGCTGAATAGAAATGAAACAGATTCAGACTAGATGTGAAGATCTTGCAGAAAAAACACATACCCCTGCCCCCAATCCATTATTCTCCTTGATTTATTTCTTTTTTCCCTGTGATTTGTTTCATATCTGTACAGGAGCAATCACAAAGAAGAGAATGAGCACTGACTTTGAGAAGGTTAAATATATCACCTTTTGTTAAAAGATCTTTCTGTTTTATAAGGTGAGAAGTGTAATTCTGTAAAGCTCAGGCACAAGTGAGTTTTGGAAACACTTTGCTTTTCCCTCCAGTGTACACACTCACGTACATACTGCCTGTAGTTTGAAGTCTGATAAGTAAATTAATTTCTCATAGGTGTCACTTCCTCCACTGAGGTAAATGGGAGCATTTTTCACTACTCTCTGAAGACAATGAGTTGAAAGTGTGGGGGCTGACTTCTTAGCCACCGGAGATGTCTACCTGGCCAGAGCCCCATTGTTTTTCTTTTTAGCTTAAATGATTTCGTGAACGGTGCCACATCCAGCTGGAGGCCAGTCACCAGTGGTGTCCCCCAGGGATCAGTGCTGGGCCCTGCCCTCTTCAACATATTCGTTGATGATCTGGATGAAGGGGTAGAGTCAGTCATCAGCAAGTTTGCAGATGACACAAAGTTAGGGGCAGATGTTAGTCAATTAGAGGGTAGAAAGGCTCTGCAGAGGGACCTCGACCGACTGGAAAGATGGGCAGAGTCCAATGGGATGGCTTTCAACAAGTCCAAGTGCCGAGTGCTGCACTTTGGCTATGGCAATCCCATGCAGAGCTATAGGCTGGGGTCGGAGTGGCTGGAGAGCTCCCAGACAGAGAGGGACCTGGGAGTGCTGATCGACAGCCACCTGAATATGAGCCAGCAGTGTGCTCAGGTGGCCAGGAGGGCCAATAGCATCCTGGCCTGCATTAGGAATAGTGTGGCCAGCAGGAGCAGGGAGGTCATAGTGCCCCTGTACTCTGCTCTGGTTAGGCCGCACCTTGAGTACTGTGTCCAGTTCTGGGCTCCTCAGTTTAAGAAGGACATTGAGACACTTGAACGTGTCCAGAGAAGGGCAACAAGGCTGGTGAGAGGCCTTGAACACAAGCCCTATGAGGAGAGGCTGAGGGAGCTGGGATTGTTTAGCCTGGAGAAGAGGAGGCTCAGGGGTGACCTTATTGCCCTCTACAACTACCTGAAGGGTGGTTGTAGCCAGGAGGGAGTTGGCCTCTTCTCCCAGGCAACCAGCACCAGAACAAGGGGACACAGTCTCAAGCTGCGCCAGGGGAGGTTCAGACTCGAGGTGAGGAGGAAGTTCTTCACTGAGCGAGTCATTCGGCATTGGAATGGGTTACCCAGGGAGGTGGTTGAGTCATCGACCCTGGAGGCGTTCAAGGGGAGATTGGACGTGGCACTTGGTGCCATGGTCTAGTCATGGGGTCTGCGGTGTCAGGTTGGACTCGATGATCCTCGAGGTCCTTTCCAACCTGGGTGATACTGTGATACTGTGATACTGTGTGTGATTTAGTAGTACTGAAATTGTCTCAGGAGTACATGAAATGAGGTTTATCCCTTTTTGCTTTACAGCAGACTGCTGTATCTCTGAGTGGGCAAGTGGATGGGTAGGTGTGGTGCATAGGGATGTTGCTTGTCTGTGCAGGAGAATCTTTAAACTTTTACAAACGTGTGGACTGGCTAGCTGGAGGAGCTGGCAAAGGTTGTACAAGTGGCCTTGAACTTTTTGACACAGAGAACTCCTTACAATATCTAAATACCTAAAATATTTGTTGTGCAAGGATATAATGTTATTTTAATAATTTTTTTAAGACATAGCATTGTTTGCTTTTTGTAAGTATAAGGACACAAAGGGCACTTCCTGCACTGCTGGACAAAGCAGGGTGAACATTTCCTAGTAAGTAAATACATTCAGATAAATCATAGAATGGTTTGAATTGGGAGGGACCTTTAAAGATCATCATCTTGTTAGCTGTAGGACTAGAGACCACATCAGTGGAGAATTACCAAGCAGTGATTCTTTGAGCAGGAGATTTATGTTGAAATTCTCATCGTATTTCTCTGTTCTAGATTCTGCTTTATCTTTATTTATGACTGATATTGACAACCAAGATACACAGGGGAGCTCAGGCATGTATTTCAAGAGGAGCATTGCTCATTTTGAAATCCAAAATGCAAAACTTAAGGGAGATAGCATTTTCACCGTGTAAAAGTTTAATTGGGAAGGATTTTCATCCCAGATGAATTGCACCAGCGCTGCTACTATTTTCTCTTTAATACTTACCAGAGGAAAAGGGTGCTAAGGGGTTCATCTTCCAAACATACTGAGGATTTTTAACAGTTTCAGTCTTGGTAAAGTGAATGAGACCCTTGCCTCTACAATTATTGCTGCCCACCTGAAGGGTTTTTTTTAAGTGATTTTGGTGTTTGTAGGGTTTCAGATGTTTTTTTGTGCCAAATACTAGTTAAGTATTTCACTTTAATTTGCACCATTCTTTTACTGTAATGGGATTGAATGATTTTTCTCTACTGTAGGTGTTTGGTTTACTTTTTTGAAAGCTATATTCAAAAAGTGGTTTTAGTTCCCCTGTTCAGAGGGCTTAGACAAGCCAGAAGACCTGGCATACTGCAGTTATGCTGGAGCACAGGGGAGACAGGAACCGATCAGAGGCTGTGCAACAGAGCTGTCCCTGTAAGTCGAGCAGCAAGGGCCGAGTGGGGACCCACCCCCACAAACCACTGGTGTGTGACAAATCTCCCCTCTGAAGCTGATGAGCTCTTGGGTTTGGATTTTTATTCCAGGAGGAAAGATCAGATTTCAGACTAAGGATCTGCATTTTTTCTTCAGAGATGAAAGCAGGATTTGCTATGCTAATTTATTTTCTGTGGAACAACAAAATAGAAGGAAAACCTGCACCGTTAATCGGATTTCATTTGTCTCCATCCATGTGGCTCTGCAGGAGTTTTTTTCACTCTATCATTTTTCTTCCTAACTCCATATACCTGAGTACAGACCTGATGTTGCTGTTTCATGATGGCCTGGGTAAGCATTGGAGGGAGCTGGGGTTTGTGGGAAGCATGTTGCCAAGGCTGAGGTCTTGTGTGCTGCAAGGGCTCAAGGTGCCCTGAAATTGGGGGAGCAGCTGGTGTGGGGTCCCAGTGGCGCCAGGGCCAGGACCGGGCTCTGCCCAGGCAGCCAGGTGGTTCAGTGTCCAGCAGACCCATGCACCTCCCAGACAGCTGGCATGGTAACCAAACACCAGCAATTTTCAGAGAAAGACACATCTAATAACATTAATTTTCTTCTAGAGCAGACGGTAAGGTAACTAAAGCCAGGTTGATTGGGCTTCGTTGGGATTTTTACCTAATGATCTTCTAGAAAGCAGGTGCACTGGCAGGGATGTTAAGCTTTAGAAAGCCCAAACAGTGTACAAAGTAAACCTTTGACGCTGTGGGGATTTTGTGTGTGTGGGGGGGTCACATTAGTTTTAGATCATTACAAAGCATTTGCTGACTAAAACAGAATTAGTGGTGCTTTTATGGTAGTCAGTTAATGGTTGTCAACAAACAGAGTTGATTTCAGTTCAAATTGCAATTTTAAATCAAACTTGCCAGCTGTTGGACACAGGAGTGGTGTGGACAAGTCCTCCTGCACTGTTGTGTGGTGCTGCTCTTGAGTCTGTAATTCTATCAAGTGTGTGTGGGGAGCCACATTTGATATTCAGTACATACACCACCAAATACGAATATTAGGGGGATGAAGTTATGATTAGTTACACAAAAATAGCCAACTCTGCTCTGCCTCACTATTCCTTTAATGATTTAGGTAATTTCTGTGCTGCAAAATTATTTTTACTATAGTAACATGAACTTCTGACAGTTATACTACAACATCTTTATGCTTTGGCAAAGGAGCAAAGCAGCTCCTTTTTGATGGTTTTAGGTTTTTATGGCCTGGTTTGGTGCAAGTCTCCTTTTGAGGTTCAATGCCATGAAAATCCATTCAAAGCTATGAAAATCACCCTTATCCTAGAGTGTTTTTCTAGGGAACAGTAAGCAAACAAGAACATTTTATGTTGCATGTATCCATCAACAGTTCTTTCAGATTGTCAGCTGTGTGAGCTTTGAAAGTGAACAGTGAAGTGTCTGTATTGGTAAATATGTCTCTATTATGTCAGTGTGTTTATTCATGACAGGCTACTCTTCTCAGCATCTTTACCTCTCTTTTCAATTACTTGGATCTGCCAAAACTACTGTGGTAGATTTATGCAACTAATTGTACTTAATCTGGAAGGCAACCAAAAAGAAATTAGTCAAATCTACCACCAGCTAGTGTATTTGAGCCACTCTGGGATACATTCAGCCATCAGCCTGCCCAAAGTATATCTCTTGCTTATTTTTTCTAATCACTTAATGGCTGTGGTTGTCATTTTTAGCAAGAGACTTTCTCAAGCAATGAGTGATGTTTTTTTTGGGGTACTTCTGTACTGATTAGCACACCATGAGTATTACTTAAAACTTTGGAGAAACCACACAAGACGTTTTAATCATGCTGGAGTGCTGGAGACTGCAAGGGAGACCAAAGGAGAAGAACTTGGATGGATGTAACAGCCCTCCATAGCACATTCTTTGAAAAGCTCTGTGAAGTCTTAAAAGGTTCATTGAATTACTGCTACTGCAAAAGGGATGTTACTTGTTTTGTAAGAATCTAACAAGGAAGAGCTTTTCTAGTGACACAGATATCAGAGGAAAGGACAGAACTTGGTAGCGCATCAGACCCTTAATGGGAAGGTTGTGAGTTCAAGCCTGCAGTGGGCAGTAGTGTCCTCCCTACTCTAGTCATGAGGTCTGTGGTGGCAGGTTGGACTCGGTGATCTTTGAGGTCTCTTCCAACCTTAGGAATACTGAGTGATACTGAGTGAACCAAGGAGTCCTCACCACTACTCTCGTCCTCTGAACCAGTTCCTGCTGCTTCAGCATTTGAATGGGAGTTTTATATTGAGAGCTGTTTCTCATTGAGGCATTTCATTGATACCTGCCTTTGTTAGGCCTGGGCCTAGACCTGGTGTATAGTGTGTCAGTTCCAGGTGGATGGTCTTTCTTTCCCACACAGATGTGAAAAAAGAAAAGCTCATATTTAATCTTCAGGTGTGGGGGGAAATTCTGGTGTGGGTTTTTGTTTTGCTTTGTTTTGTTTTTAACAGATGTTGCTCAAAAAGCTTTGAAATTGGTTAGGGCAATAATAAAGTGGTCTTTTATAAGCATACTTGAAGTCCAAAGCCATTATGTGATCAGTAATAAAGCCTTGTAATGCAGTTGGACAATATAGTGTATTACCAGCTAATGTTGGCTAAGTAACTTTCAGTTTAGTAAATATTCTAGCTTTTAATGCAAGAACTGCTAAATTTGGAGCTTTAGAATTTCATTAGTTAAGTGATTGTATTGCCAATATTAGGTATCTGAAGAGTGCAACAACAAAGCACAGGCAAGGTATCATCAAGGGGATGCATGGGGAGAAATCTCACTGCTGCGCTCTCATAGCTCCCAGGAGTCAATGAATTTTACAGGCTTCCTAAGCAGGCAGATGACTACTGACAGTTATCTGTCATAAAGTTGTCTAATACCTTTTTGAACCCTTTTCTGCTTTTTACTTCCAGTGGGTTTTGACAGCGAGTTCCACAGTCAAATTACATGGGAAAAATATTCCAGACTTTGTTTTTTTGCTTTAAAGATATTGTCTGATTGTTTAATTGTGTAATGTGAGAAGGAATGGCTTCCATACAAGGGGAAAAAGGTATGGATTAAGATGAAAGATGGAGGGAAAGTGAACTATTGCACATCTGTTTCTCATCTGTACTTCATAGCTCTTCCATTTCCATTAAATGATTTAGACTGGGACTGCTGGCTGTATTCAAATGTGAGTATTGTTGAGGTTTGTGGAGTTTCATGACAACAGTTTCTGCTCCATTGTTAGTGTTTTCCTAAGACTCCTCATATTCTGCTTGACTTCCTACTGTGGTTCAACATTGAACCTGCACTTCAAAGAAATTGTCCACAAATTTAGATCTCTTTTCTGAGTAAAAATAACTATCTGAAGGGGGCCTACAGGAAGGCTGGGGAGGGACTTCTCAGGATATCAGGTAGTGATAGGACTAGGGGGAATGGAATGAAGCTGGAGGTGGGGAGATTCAGGCTGGATGTGAGGAGGAGGTTCTTCACCATGAGAGTGGTGAAGCCCTGGAATGGGTTGTCCAGGAAGGTGGTTGAGGCCCTGTCCCTGGAGGTGTTTAAGCCCAGGCTGGATGAGGCACTGGCCAGCCTGGTCTAGTGTGGGGTGTCCCTGGCCATGGCAGGGGGGTTGGAACTAGATGATCCTTGTGGTCCCTTCCAACCCTGAATGATACTATGATACTAAGTGTCCTTATGGCTGGCAACATTGATACTACTATGATACTATTTGGTGTTCTGCAACACTTCTGTAATTGATTCTGGCAAGAGTTTAAGAAATTATAAGGAAGCCACTGAGAAGAAAAATCGCAGAAAAGACTATCCCAGGTGAAACTCTGAGAAAGAGAAAAACCATCTGAGTAGCCTTGAGTTTGGCCAGTAGACCTAGTAAAGGAATGGTACTTATTCCAAAGAAAACTAGCCAGCCCCTTCACTTGAGAGTAATAAACACAAGGTTGTTTGATATTTTTAATTATTGTTTTTCTCTGTAGTTCTTGTGTTGTAAGCAATTGTGTCAGGGAAGGTTGCTCATGTGCTTGCTTTCCATTTCACTCCAGACATTTATTTACGTTTTAGACCAGAAGTCTCATAGATCTGTGTCAATTTAACCCTGGGTGAAAAAAAAAAATAATCAATAGACTGGACATGTTGTATGATGTTGTAGGTGTTCCCTACCTTCCAGGAGCCATCTGAGCCTAATGGAATATGCCACATATGGAGCCCATTTGATTTACAATCAGGTAGACCTGGATAGTCTTCAGATAAATTACAGTCCTGCTGGGAAATACTGAACCTGGGAATTCCACGTCCTGCCCTTTCTCCTACCACCTTGTTCTTGCTGTGACTTTCAGCAGTACAGGAAGTTGTGGTGGCTGTGCTAAAAAGATACGAGTTTAAACAAGTATCTTTCCTATGAACATAAAATAATGCTCCTGTAAATTTTATTGTAGATACACAGCCTTACTTTTTTTTAAGAATGCTTTTTAAGTGTGTTGTGATGTCTGGGGAAAATGTATAGTGCATGTTTACCTTGAGTTAGATTTTTCAGGAACCTTTTGTAAGAAGTATGGTTATATTTTCTAGGGTTTTATATTTATAGTTTATATTTGCAAAAACCCATTTTCTTGGAGTCTAAGCCCATTTCAGTGACTCTATACTTCCATAGTTTATTTCTGCATTTAGCTTACTAATATATACACTCTCTTATTTAAGATTTCAAGCTGATTAGCTTATAGGGGTGACCTTATTGCTCTCTACAACTACCTGAAGGGAAGCTGTAGACAGGCAGAGGTTGGTCTCTTCTCCCAGGCAACCAGTACCAGAACAAGAGGACACAGTCTCAGGCTGTGCCAGGGGAGGTTTAGGCTGGAGTTTAGGAGGAAGTGTTATACAGAGAGAGTGATTGTCCATTGGAATGGGCTCCTGAGGAGGTGGTGGAGTCACCATCACTGGAGGTGTTCAGGACGAGACTTGGTAGGGTGCTTGGTTACATGATTTAGTTGGTTGGGTGGTGTTGGATGATAGGTTGGACACAATGATCTTGAAGGTCTCTTCCGGTCTGGTCCATTCCATTCCATTCCATTCCACTCCACTCTACTCTACTCTATTCTGTATGCAAATTCTGAGTCATTGCATTTACTGAAGTTGCATTTACCAAGGATTTTCAAGTTGTTCTCTACAGTCACAGGGATGGAAAATTTCTTAGGTTTCTAACATGCAAACCGACTGATGTGTGCAATCACTGATTCCAGACTTGACCAAAACACTGATTTTCATTATCAACTGAAAGATCTGTCTGGACTGAGGCCAAGCCTTATGAGTTTGAGCCTTTATTTAGGGCAGTGGGGATCATAGTATCATAGTATCAGTATCATAGTATCAGTCAGGGTTGGAAGGGACCACAAGGATCATCTAGTTCCAACTCCCCTGCCATGGGCAGGGACACCCCACAGTAGATCAGGCTGGCCAGTGCCTCATCCAGGATAAGCAAAGGCTTTCTCTAACTCTCTTGGCATACTTTTGGTTTACAGGTATGCAGTCTTAAGAGTACAAATTGCATTGTCACCTATTCTGTGAGCTAATTTTCTGGGAATTCTTTGAAACTCACAGACTAAATGCAGCAGGGTTGGTAAATTTTGGAGGAGAGAATGAATTCAAGGGCAGACAAAGCAAACTTGGAATTCCACATTTGCCTCACTAGGTTTTACTACTGAGTTTGGACCAACAGCGTCCTTATCCTCACTTTAGATGAATGCTGTATTTTATGTCTTTTACCCATGTGATAAAGAAAGAGATAAAGGAGTGAGCAGCCTTTAATTCACAGTGTCAATGCCTTGAATTTTTGCAATGCTAAACTTTAAATCATGGCTACTTATAATTGTACATTTCTATACCTCAATGAGGAAACTATAGACCAAATATGTAGGTCATCTTCTAGATAGTTAAAATGAATTAGGGGACCTAAACAAGGGCACCTTGTTTGAAAATGTTAACAGAAATTTTGCTGTAATTCTCTCCAAATTGAATTCCATCCCTTTGCATTATTGCATTCTAGGTTTGACTATAAATTATGATTTTGGTCTTTATGGTAACATTAAGTAGTAAGTGATGAACATGGAGAACTGCACAATCAAGAAAAGCATTGAATTATTCAAAGATCTTTGAATTACATGTAAAGTAAGAATTACTTGATTGTGTTTTAGTACCTTTTTGGTCCCTTTAGCTATAAATATGATGTTGGAAGGGGGAATTAAGATGAGGAAGAGAAGGAGGGAAAGGCAGATGTTTCTTTCTCCCCCAAATCAAATTCAGCTTGACTAAGCACATCATATATTTCATTTTAGTCATTAGTTTAATGAAGTTTTGCCTTGAACATCATTCAGTGCTGTACAAAGTATGGTATTTTCTCCACACGTAAAATTAAAGCATCATATTTACAGAATCACAGAATACAGCAGGTTGGAAGGGACCCTCACAGGTCATCTTCTCCAGCCTCCCTGCAGTAAGTAGGGACATCTCCAACTAGATCAGCTTGCTCAGGGACCCATCAAGTTTGACCTTGAATTTCTTCAGACGTGGGGCCTCAACCACACCTCTGGGCAGCCTGTTCCACCACTCTGATTATAAAGAACTTCCTCCTTATGTCTAACCTAAATCTACCCAGCTCTAGTTTAAAACCATTGCCCCTTGTCCTATTGCTTCAAGCCCTTCTAAACAGCCCTTCCCTGGCCTTCCTATAGGTCTCCTTCAGATACTGAAATGTGGCTATAAGGTCTCCCCAGAGCCTTCTCTTCCCCAGGCTGAGCAGCCCCAGTTCTCTCAGCCTGTCTTTGTAGGAGGTGCTCCAACCCTCTGATTGTTCTCGTGGCCCTCCCGTGGACCTGCTCTACCAGTTGCTTGTCCTTGTTTTGGGGTCCCCCCATAGATGGACACAGTAGTTCAGATGAGGTCTCACCAGAGCAGAGTTGCAGAATCACCTCTCTCGACCTGCAGGCTGTGCTTTTGATGCAGCCCAGGATGTGATTTGCCTTCTGGATTGCAAGTGCACATTGTTGGCTTAAGTCCAGCTTCTTGTTCACCAGTATCCCCAAGTCATTCTCCACAGGGGAATCCTGGTGGATAGAAGGATGACCATGAGCCAGCAATGTACTCTTGTGGCCAAGATGGCCAATGGTATCCTGGGGTGTATTAGAAGGGGTGCAGTTAGTCGGTCAAGAGAGGTTCTCCTCCCCCTCTGCTCTGCCCTGGTGAGGCCACATCTGGAATACTGTGTCCAGTTCTGGGCCCCTCAGTTCAAGAAGGACAGGGAATTCCTTGAAAGAGTCCAGCACAGAGCTATAAAGATGATGGAGTGAAACATCTCCCTTATAAGAAAGGGCTGAGGGAGTTGAGTCTCTATAGCTTGGAGAAGAGACTGATAGGTGACCTCATTAATGTTTACAAATATAGAAGGGTGAGTGTCAGGAGGATGGTGCCAGGTTCTTATCAGTGATGCCCAATTATAGGACAAGGGGCAGTGGGTACAAGCCAAAGCATAGGAGGTTCCATGTGAACATCAGGAAAAACTTTTTCAGTGTGAGGGTGTCAGAACACTGGAACATGCTGCCCAAAGAGGTCATGGAGTCTCCTTGTCTGGAGACATTCAAAACCTGCCTGGACATATTCTTGTGTAACCTACTCTATGTGATCCTGCTCTGGCAGTGGGGTTGGACTCAATGATCTTTTGAGGTCCCTCCCAACCCCTAACATTCTGTGATTCTGTGAAGGAGAAGGCACTTTTGTTGTAAGATGGCATGATTGCCCTTGCATGACTGTTGTCATTCATGATCTAACTTTCTTAGGTTCAGAATGTACACATCTTAAAAGTTCAGAACCAAACCTACCTGTTCAGGTTCTTCCATGATACAAAAATTGATCTTAGTGTTATGTTTCAGACCAGTGCTGGAAGCTGATACGAGGAGAGCTTGCTCTGTTAATGGTCATTATTCGATTCCTCTTGACTCTGCTCATTTATTAAAGGAAAAGCAATTTAATTAGGATTTAGTCTCAAGCTATCTGTGATTTACGTGGTGGTTCTAGAAAACATGACACAGAGTTCACAGTGACAGTCCAGATTTTCCTATAGGTTTCTCTGCTTGGCTTTCATCCTGGCTGCTAGGTAAAATTAAGGCCCAGAAAATCGGATTATTACATCCCAAGAGGCAGGGCTGATAAGCAGCACATGATTGTTGATCTGCTTGCTCCCTGGTGCTGGTGGTGCTCGAGGTGCTGCTAGATGCAAAGCCAATTTGTTAACAATTAGTTCTCATTACAATAATTTCCTGCCATTGATTTTAAATGTTTGACAAAGCACTTTTAGGAAACTGCACCCAAAAAAATAAGCAGTAGCTGTACATCAATGCTTAGCAATTACAACTCTTTAGAGCCCAGTGTCAATCTTAACTAACTGGTTTCATTGGTTTCCAAGTAATTATTTCTGATTTGGATCCCACCTGCTATCTCTTCCAGATTAAAGATGCTTTGGAATAAGGACATAGTTCTTGATTAGCAGAGCTGCTGAGAAGGAAGTGATAAACCAAAAATAGCCTTTTTGTTTTCCCTCCCTGTCTTGGCTGGTCATAGCTTGGGCTTTTTGTCTTGCCATAACTGCTAATGGGTTACACGATACACAATATAGGAGTTAGTGTCAGCCTGCAATTAAGTGTGATTTCCATTGGCCTTAACATTTAGCATGTGGGTTTAATTTTAAATGCATCTTTGCCTTTATGCACACATTGTGAATTGTGGAGCCATTAAAATCTAATTTACAAATGGTAAAATTAGATGTAATGGCATGTTACAATAAAGGCTTTGATATCTAGAAGTCCAAGAGGGTATATCTGTTGAGTTTCTTAGAAATTGGGGGGGTGATTACTATTTTTTTTCTGCTTTACATGCCAGAAGAGACTTAAAAGCAAGATTATTTAATAAACAGTAAGGTGTATTTATATATCTAAAAAGATCAGGCACTCCTGCATTTCCACGTGTTGGATATGTGTGATGAGTTGTTATAGACTAATGCCTTCTGTGAGTACTCTGGAATTTTGGCTAAATTTGGCAGTGCCAAAGGTTAAAGCGAGCAGCTTAGCCATCAGGTTTAATTTTCTCTCTCCTTCCTCCTTTACTTTCAATTTCCAGCAACATCAGCTCAGGTTTCACAATCCCTCTCCTAAATGCTTGCAAATATTTTAAATGTATTCCATGATCCCTGTTGCACAGGGTGGAGACCTAACATAAGAGTTGACTTGTGCCTTTCCCACTCCTATTCGTGAATTAGTCTCACAATTGCTGTAAAAATTAAGGTAAATGTGGGTGAAATACAAGAGGCTTAGTCCCTCTAACCTTAATAAACAGAGATGGTATTGACACAAGTGAATTTTGTTTAACCACAGTACATTTGCTTCTTAATTAGTGAATATTCATCTGTCAGCAGCAGCAGCTATGACACCCCTCCCCACTAACACGTTCTGTCATAAATAATCAATGAGAGGCTATTAATATTCATGAGTGAAAATCTGTGTAGTCATGTGCACTGATGCGGAGACAGGGGGAGTGTTGCCATGAACTGAGTCGAAACTCTGTGTGTGTATACGTGAGTGTAAGATAGTTAGGGAAAGGGAAGAAGAGCATGCTGCTACACACTGCCCTGCCTTGTGCTTCCAGCTAACAGTGGTGTGCCTGTGTTTCGGGGCTGGAGTGACTGATGAAAAACAGTAGTCAAGTCTGGAGGGTGATTCCCTGTCAGTGCATTTGCCTTTCAGTGCTCGGGAAATTAGAAGCTTTGCTCTTGTATTGCTTAATAGGATGGGCTGCAATCTGTGCACTTTTCAGAAGAGAGAGGAACACTACAAACTGCTCTATGAAGTTTCACAGGTGAGTGCAGAGGATATTATCAGCATCTCCAGAGTAAAAAATGTGTGTTCCTTACAGAGAGCAGGTAGAGATGCTTTTGTTTTGCTTTGCCTTTTCTTTTTTCCCTTTGCAAAAATTGCTAGCTAACTTGTTGTTATTGTTGTTGTTGGGGTGGTGTTGGTAATTATTAGTATTTTTGGTGTCTGTTGTTTTCTGCTCGTTTGCCACTCCCCTTTTAGATGACTTCCTGTGGGATTCTTTTAACATTTTTGTGCATCTTCTGCCAAGATGTCAGTCATATAGCAGCAGTCTCACTGAACCGTGTCGGTGATGTTTTAAGGTAGCTCTTGGCTTTGGTAATAAGGCTGATTTTCCATAAGTTGCACTGCTGTATCTGGAAGTGTTAGGTCTGTGATCTCAGGTATTTCTAAGTTAAGAAACAAAGTTTTTATGGCATGTCTGTGCTGGCCAAGAAGTATGTTAAATTTTCAGATTAACTGTTTAAAACTGAAGTGATGCTGAAACATGCCTGCCACCTTTAAACAGGTACTGAACACAACAGGTTTTCCATGGGTGAGGTGTGCTTCTTGGTCATGTGTGTGTTATTTCTGTTTACTACCAGACAAAGATCTTAATCCCATCTAGATATTTTAGTGTCTCTTCCAGCACCGTGGCAGTGTGAGTAGCAGTGTAGCAGTGTAGCAGTGTGCTGCTAACGTGTTCCTAGCTCCTTCAGACTGAGAAAAGATGAATCCAGCACTTATCATAATAGCCCATAATTTTTGCTGGAATCCTATTGAATCAGTATTTGGTTTGCAGCTTTTTGTTTTGGGTTTTTGGTGTGTTGGCTTTTTTTTTCTCCTCTTGGCACAGCAGACCCTCACATAGTAAAGTTTAGTGCCTTTCAGCATCTGTTCTCTCCCTCCGTAATTTGTCCTGGCTTTGACACATTGCCATTGACAGAGGCTGAGCACTTGCAGTTTTGGACTGCGTTGCTACTGATAGGCAGCGCGGAGGAGCAAAAACAGCTTACGGTGTTGGTGGTCTATTGGCACAGCAGCAGCTAAGTGCCCATTGCCGACTGGTTCCCTCCGAGTTCCTCCTGACGTGATTCATTTCACAGTGGGCTAATTACAAAGTGGATTCTCTACACATGAAACAGCCTCCTCAGTTGCGGTGTTAATGCACATTTTCATGGTAATGTGATCAGAGCCTCATTAGCCAGTTTCCAAAATGATTCTCTGCATTAATTAAATATAAAAATGACTCTTTTTATCACCATAGAGAGGAAGAAGAAGATTAACATTGTTAATTACTACTGGGGGCAATACCTCTGCATTGTTTTTTACCACAGAACCAGCAGGCATATTCAGACCTAAAAGAGTGTCCATTTGCAGGTAACCTGCCCGTTGCATTGCCTGGTGAAAACGGTCTCTAGGTGGAACACTTCCCTTTAGTTCAATAGTTGGTCGTAATCCTATCATCATGTTTTCTTACAGTAACAGCACAGGGAAAAGCGTAGCAGCACATTTCCTTCTCCTCCCTTTCCCCCTCCCCAGATCTGTATTGCCAAACTGATCTGAAAGTGTAAAATGGAGAGAGTGGAGTAGGTTGATGTCTGCTTTTCTGTGCCAAGGAATAAGAAATGCAGGTTGTGCTATGAAGTGGATTAGACATTTCTTAAAGGACTGCATATGTGTAGGGGGAAAAAAAGAGGCTGTGCCTGGTTTAGAGTGAATGCATGTTCAGAATGTTCCTTGCAATAATGTTGTGTAGTAATAAATGCTATTGAAATAATCAGCAAACCCAAAGGTGGAGGGTTTTAAGAGATTTAAGAAATTCTTCCCTTTATCTGTTATCTTCTCTGCTGTTGACTTGGAGTGTCTATGCATGTGAACAACCAGCGTGCAAAATGAACTAGTGCTTTCTCTTACTCTGGTGCTTGCCAGATAAAGTGTAATCCCTGGGAGGATCTGATCACGTTTCCTTGGGGAGTTGAAATGCAGTGAGCCTGGTGCTGCATCTTGTGCTGTTAGGGAAATGTCACTGATAAGGTGCAGAAGGAGAGCAGAGAAATGACTTAGTGTGCTTGCTGCCAGATCCTGTGTTCATCTGTAGACTCAGCCCTATCTGTTTCAGTGTATTCAGGTCAAAGCCCAAAGGATAGTAGTGAGCATATTTTTAACCAGGTGCTGCAGTAGAGACCAGGTAGTGTCTTGTACCAAAACTGCTTCTGTATACAATATTGATTTGCTGCTGGGGTTGGGGAGGGGTGGGAAGGGCAGCAATACAATATGATAAATTGAATTAAACTGAGGCAGGCATTGCTACTTGATTTGCAAATCCCTTTGTAACTCTTCAGTCTCTAATTCCTATACCACAGCCTTAGCTCTTTCATCTGCATGATTTCTGGAGAGCCTGGGACAAGTTAGCCTGTCAGGGACATGAACTGACTGAGGATGAGCTGTGGCTCACTAGCATATGCGGATCAGATAGATTAATTTATATTCATATAAAGAAGCAGTCCTAGCCTCCTCTCTCACCTTTCCAGTGCTAGGCTACCTGATGCTGTGGGTGGTCTGTGCACTCATGTACTTAGAAATACAGTAAACAAAGGAAGCAGCATTTGCAGAGGAAAACTATGCAAGCACTTAACAGTGAGGCATATTTTCTGCTACTGTTTGTAGTGAGGTCAGATTCAGCACCAGAGAGCTTTTTGTTGTAGAGCTGCTGGGAAATGAAGACATTGTTAGAATATGGATAATTCCTCGTTCTTGCCCCCACCCCTTCCTCCAGGCTTATTTGCCTTTCAGTGAAATTGCAGTTCAGAGACCATGGAAGCCCTTTCCAAAACCAGCATTTGCTTGTGTGACAGAGGCTTTTATTTTGATAACTGTGTCTTGCATGTGCAGACTGGGATTAAAATAAAAACTCCAATAGTCATGTTTTAAGAATTAAAGCTTTTCAGACACCACTATGCCTTGATGAAGAATCCTTCTGCTTCTGAGTGCCTCTTCACCTGTCCTCAGGACATAAAGGGGTCAGATTTACTTCTTGACCTCGCTGTGAGAAGATGTCAGGTGTAACATAGCCCCCAAGTCCTCTTCTCTGTATGCCTACCAGTGGAGAAATGGAAGATGTCTCAATTCAAAATTTATGGTCCTACATGCTATTTCATGGAGCACTTAATTTCCTGTGTGCTCTATGAGCAGGATTGAGCTAATGAGTGTGCAGCCAGGGAGTCTACATCAAGTCACTTAGAGAACGTGGGACCTGGTGTGTGTTCATGTCCATTAGGAGCAGACCTTTGCTGTTCTCAGCTGATTTTCTCTTGTGCTGCTGGGGTGAAAGAAGTGAGTTTAAGTAATTTGTTAGCTACATGATGAGTAATCTTCCTGTTTAGCAGAAAGGATAAGAGAAATATGGCAAGGATGGAAGGTAATGAAACTGAAGCACTATCTGATGAATCATCATCAGTGATCTTCAATTGCCTTGTGTGAGACTCAAGGAAATGCAAGATTTTCACAGAATTCTGTGCATAGCATATGGAAATAGTCTCTGCTGGCTGGAATTTCTATGCTTTGTTTTCAAAATGTGTGGTTAACCTAGAGAAAAGAGGGGAGTGAGAGAACACATTACTTTTAGAGGTCAACCAAAGACCAGTGCAAACTTCTGTACTGAATTGCATGTTAAGAAGCAGTCAAGTAAGCTCCAATCAGCTTAGAATTGAAAGGAAGAAGGGAGAAAAGCTAGAAGGGAAAACAGAGACAATGTAAGATGACTCACAAAGTCAGTGGTGGAGATGGGATTAAAACTAGAAGGTTGCACATTTCTACTTTACATTTGACCTGAAATGTTAGTAGATACTGCCTGCAGCGTTTCTAAATCCTCTGAAGACTGATTATACAGTTTGCTTCTCATGTTGGTTTCCATAATTAGCATAAAGCACAAATTTTCACCAGTTTAGGGTTCTGATTCTATGTTCATTTTTATATCCCTTGGGCTACTTGAAGTACTTTTAGTGGTACATCTTTTCAAATCAAAGGTGTTCACAAGAGAGACATCAAGCTTGCCCACTGAAACAGTAGAGGCACTTCTGTGTTTATCAGGAGATGTAGCTTGTAGCTGGTGCTGTCATAAGCAAAGAAGACTTGGGGCCAAATGGTTCCTTGTCACTGGGACCTGCCTTCTCTGGTCTTGAAAAAGTTTGTGTTTATTTAGAGGATTAAGTAAAGCAGATGATGTGATCCTCATTTTCCTTCTGCACCAACCTCCAGCCGCTAGTGTTTGGTTTTGGTATTTAAATCGTGTGAAGCGTCAGTGCAGACACATTTCTGGGGGGTCCGTTCCAAACTAAATTCTACTTTTAATGATAATTCTGGTGGCAGGACACTTTTACCCCATGAGAATATGAAAGGAGAAAATTCTGTATTTAATCATATAGAAATTAGTTGAATTATCTGAGTTGAGTTAGATCAATTGCTAAAGTATATCTGTTTTGATCTCACTACATTTCCTAGGTTTTCCTCCTTGCAGCTCTCTAAATTTTTAAACATAACCATAGAGACCCTCCCTTATTCATGCTTTTTTTCGAAGCAGATCTTTTGAATTTGGATTTGTCTCTTTGAAAAGTTTGAAAATAAATTTTGAGCTCCTGAAGGAGTCAAACTTCGAGGAGTACTGTTTCTTCTCAGTTTAACTGAACCATTTTAGAGCTCTGCCCTATGTAATCCCCATCAAAGCTGAACTGGCTGATATTAGTACAGCAATGTGTTTATGGTGAAAACATAATCAAGTGAAGCGTGCCATGCCTTTCTGGTCATGTCCTAGAAACTTATTTGGAATTTTCCTAAAGAATCTCTGCTGAACTGAAAAGATTTTAAAAACCAAGTTCATAACAGTTGACTTCTCCTACAGATATATTCTTTGTGATCAGCAGGCACAGGTCTCCTGGCTCCTCTGTTTCCTTGCTTGTTTACTTTACACTGATAACTGAGCAGCATTCATCTAAATAACTAATCCCTTTGCCATGGTGTTTCTGCAGGCTGTATTTAAAAAGAGATACCAGTGTTGTGGCATTGCTGACAACTGAGTTCTTACTCTTGCTGAGGGAGCTCACTATCCCATGCTAAGTACTGGCCCATGGACAAACGGAACATTGGTTTCCCAGCAGTAAGTGTTTCTAGAGCCCTGAGCACCCACACCTCATCATTGCATTTTGAGTCCCTACATGCCAGCTGCTTGAAAGAGAAGATGTATCTAAAAGGCCACTTCTTGTCTTAATTTTGTGGCTGTCACTGCAGAGCTGTGTTTGGGTATGAAGGCTTTCTGAGGTGTCCTGGAGGATTACGCTGTGGGCATTTGGGTCTGGGGACATGTCTGTTTAAAATAACCATGTCTGGCTGTCTGGATGGATGGTGACTGTAGAGAACACTAGGCATGTAAGGAAGTTGTCATCTGCATTCCTAGAAACCTTAACCCATTAACAAGGTTTGGGGGATCATTCTTTTGGGTGACACCCAAATTATATTCTAAGTAGGTAGGTGTCAGTTTGGATCTCATGCCAACTGCCTTTGATAAAACTCATATTTTTTTTCCTGATAAAATCCAGGAAACTCTGAAGTGTTGTCACTGACTTCACTGGAGCCAGGCTTTACTTTTCTGTCCTTGTTTACCATCTTGTAAAAGGCATATAGTTCCTGCACATACCTCAAGAGGAAGGATAAAGAAAGAGTCCCGAGATAAGAAAGCAGACAATAGTATGTGAGATAAGAATTCAGGGGATGGGTACAACAGAGGCAGCTACAAAAAGCCATACCATGATTGTATCAGTAATCTGCAGGGATATGCAATGCCATGGAAAAAAAACTGTGGATAAGGTACTAAATAGCATGATTTTCTCTTTCATTTTTCTGTTCCTTGCACCTTGAATTTAACAATGGGGATTAAAGGTCCTTCTAATTATCAGGTTTTTATGTCTATTTTTACAGAGCTATTCTTTCTTGAGGCTTGCTTCCTGATGTGATTTGGTATGGATATAATCCTCAGGCCTAAGGCAAAACATATCTTTATGTGAGTCTTACACATCAGTGATATGATGAATCCAATCCTGCTACATTGAGCATTCACAGGCTGATAACTGCCCAAGAAGCCTATTTTAGGGGTTCGGTATTTCCCATTTTGTGGTTCATTGAATGGGAGGGGCATTAAAATGTCATCTGAACACTCTGCCAAGTATATGTTAAGAGTCAGTTGACAGCAGGTTATTTCACCAGTTTTCTCTCAAGAGCTAAGAGCTTAATGGAGACGTGTACAGCAGGGCTTGGTGATAACCAATAGTTCTTCCACTCCTAGGGGTTTGGTGAGGTCTCATACATATAACGATTTAAAAATGAAGCTGTAAAATGCTTATCTCTTTGATTTGAAGACTGTTTCACTTCTGGGTGTGTTTGACCTGTTATTTTAAAGAACTCTTTTTTACTTTGTAGTCGTACTTGCTTTCCTGTCCACCCTATAACCTTGAACCCACTGGCTAATTTCAGCCACAAAGGCTTTCCTCATCTTCTGAGTTGCTGCCATGTTAAATTCAAGGTGCATTGTTGGTTGTTGTTTTTGTTTGGTTGGGTGTTTGTTTCTTTCACAAGAGCAAGGGGATTTCCTAGATTGCAAACATCACTTCAGAATACCAAGACATGAAATAATTTAAACACTTAGATGCAGATTATTCTCAATACACTTACTTTGTGGTTGTAGTGAAGACAGTGAGTTGCTATTTTGTGTGTAATAAGCTTGTAATTTGTTTTACTTAGCTAAATAATTGTAACATAAATCAGCCTGTTAAGAGAGGATATTGGATCACTAACTGCTAAAAGGTTATCTGTATTTTTTTCATAATAAGCAGTGGTTCAGAAAGAGAATTTGACAATTTTGTTGTTTTTTTTTCCATGAATTGAACCCAGAAATGTTATTGCACTCTCTTCATATAACACAATCCAAACTGGTGTGGACAAGCAGAGGACACCGTAGCTGCTTGGCCATTTCTTTATAATAGGATGGTGTAAAGTTGAATGACCCTCACTGTTGCAAGGTTAGGAAATTCTACATATCCTTCTTCTCTTAGTTAGAAAAAAATAATGCATTCTTCTTCCTCCAGGATGAAGGTCAGGGTGGGGTTTTTTGTTTGTTTGGGTTTGTTTGTGTTGGGGATTTTTTGGTGGTTTGTTTGGCTTTGGGTTTCTTTGGGTTTTTGGGGTGGTTTTTTTTGGTGGGTTTTTGGAACTAACTGAAGCAAACCCTGATAATCAGCAAAGTGAATCAAAATGTCCAGTTACCTTGAGTACTGTGTCCAGCTCTGGGCCCCTCAGTTTAAGAAGGACATCGAGACACTTGAATGTGTCCAGAGAAGGGCAACAAGGCTGGGGAGAGGCCTTGAGCACAAGGCCAATGAGGAGAGGCTGAGGGAGCTGGGATTATTTAGCCTGGAGAAGAGGAGGCTCAAGGGTGACCTCATTGCCCTCTACAACTACCTGAAAGGTGGTTGTAGCCAGGAAGGGGTTGGTCTCTTCTCCCAGGCAACCAGCACCAGAACAAGGGGACACAGTCTCAAGCTGTGCCAGGGGAAGTTTAGGCTTGAGGTGAGCAGAAAGTTCTTCACTGAGAGAGTCGTTAGTCATTGGAATAGGCTGCCCAGGGAGGTGGTGGAGTCATTGTCCCTGGAGGTGTTCAAGAGGAGATTGGATGTGGCACTTGGTGCCATGGTCTAGTCATGAGGTCTGTGCTGACAGGTTGGACTCGATGATCCTCGAGGTCTCTTCCAACCTTAGTGATACTATGATACTGTGAAAAAAAACATTTGTTTTCCTTTGTTTTGTGGCCTGATTTGGTACAGCAGCAGTTTATTCCCTGGAGGTTTTAACCGTGAAGTTTCACCTTTAAAACAACACAAGCGTGGTGGAACAAGTAATGCTCTAAACTATCATTTGTAGAATTCCTGTCAGAGTTGAACCTGAGAGGATTCAATCTGCAAAAGTCTATGGGCATCTTCAAATTGTCTAGATACAGCTTAGTTTTTTGTGTTCTTCACACAGATGGAGATTTTTTTTCTGATTTGTTCCATATCTCTTAGTATTTGGGGGTTAGTTTGTGGGTTTTGGTTGTTTTGTTTTGTTTTTCCCCGCGAGTCATAGTGTTATTAAACAAAAACTTTTTATTAAAAGTGGCATCTCCTATCAGTGAGAAAAGTTTGCAAATACCAATCAGGTTTAGTTTACAGTTTAGGAAATTTGAAAGGAATTGCTGTAACCTGACAGATAATGTTTAGAAGGAGTCCAAATTCTTGAGAGTTTGGTATTCTTCTGCATGTCTAGGATAGCCACCGCTTCAGGGGAGGTGAGGGCAAGACCCAATGATGGGGTGTTAGCAGCTGTGGATGACCCTAAGGAGGGGCAAGAGGTTCAATTCTGGATTTTCAGGACTTGACCTCAGTCCTCACAGCCAACAGAAGCCAACCCCACGGCTGTGTATCAGTACATCATGGGTTCAGCCCTTGCATTTCCAGACATGCCAATAGGGGCTGTCTTGCTGCAAACATCAGTACTGCTTCTGTGTCCCTGTGCATCAAACTAGTAAGGCTCTTGGGGAAGATCCACAAACTTAAAAGGTGTTCAGTCACCCTGTAATGTCAGAAGGGTAATGAACTACAGTGCCAGGACATGTGTCCTGAGGGCCAAGCAGAGCATGAGTATGGGTGAACTTCACTAAATCGTTATGAGGACCAAACTATTGATGTAATTGGGGAAAAGAATTGTCTTAGGTTACCTGCAATACAGCAGAACAATCAGCTGGCCTATTTAATATGTTTGATTGTATTTGTAATGTGCTTTTTGCATATTGCAGGGGTGGATTGGCAGGGAAAGCTGCTCAGGGAATAATCATTATTCAGGCCTTCGACTTCCTCATGGCTAGAATGTGAAATATTCAGATTGCTCATGATATCCATGGGCATATGAACTGGCAGCTCAAAACAAATTTAAATTACAAGAAAAGATGGAAGGAAGAGTCAGTCATTAGTTGAAGTGCAGCATTTGAAATGCTTCTTCAGAGGAGTAGGTTACTAAAAGTGGAGGTGGCATTTCTCATTGCAGCACAATTTTATTCGTTTCTTTTTTACATTTCATTTGTCCTGTAGTCTGCTATGACAGTCAGGAAAGACACAGATCCATTGAGTTTATAAATGGGGAATCCCAGAAAGTGTATGTAATGTTTAAATTGTTTTTCATCAAGGAGTATAATTGCATTGAAATTGAAGTGCTGCAAAGAAAAATTAGATGTTTCATCCAAAAGTAGTCTTAGGGGAAAATCTTTAGAAAGGTATTTCAGAGACATCTGAATATTATTTACATAGCATCATAATGAAATATTTTGGTTGATTAACATTTGAAACATCTTCTATTCAGTAGTTTTTTTAGTGGTGGGTTATTTCATAGAGTATGAAATGTGGAAGCCAAAAGTGAGTGAAGTGTTCTTTTATCTTAAGACGTTTAACTCTTTTTGGAGTTGGATGGACTTTCTCCTGACATGGAATTTCCATGCTTGGGGCAGGAGTTGATCTGCTGGAGGGTAGAGAGGCTCTGCAGAGAGACCTCGACAGGCTGGACAGATGGGCAGAGTCCAACGGCATGAGATTTAACACATCCAAGTGCCAGGTTCTGCACATTGGCCACAACAACCCCATGCAGAGCTACAGGCTGGGGTCAGAGTGGCTGGAGAGCAGCCAGGCAGAGAGGGACCTGGGGGTACTGCTCGATGATAGGATGAACAAGACCCTGCAGTGTGCCCAGGCAGCCAAGAGGGCCAATGGCATCCTGGCCTGCATCAGGAACAGTGTGGCCAGCAGGAGCAGGGAGGTCATTCTGCCCCTATACACTGCACTGGTTAGGCCACACCTCGAGTACTGTGTCCAGTTCTGGGCCCCTCAGTTTAGGAAGGATGTTGACTTGCTGGAGCGTGTCCAGAGAAGGGCAACGAAGTTGGTGAGGGGCTTGGAACACAAGCCCTATGAGGAGAGACTGAGGGAGCTGGGGTTGCTTAGCCTGGAGAGGAGGAGACTCAGGGGTGACCTTATTGCTCTCTACAACTACCTAAAGGGAGGTTGTAGACAAGCAGGGGTTGGTCTCTTCTCCCAGGCAGCCAGTACCAGAACAAGAGGACACAGTCTCAGGCTGCACCAGGGGAGGTTTAGGCTGGAGGTTAGGAGGAAGTTTTACACAGAGAGAGTGATTGCCCACTGGAATGGACTCCCCGGGGAGGTGGTGGAGTCACCGTCGCTGTAGTTGTTCAGGAGGAGACTTGACAGGGTGCTTGGTTGAATGGTTTAGTTGGTTGGGTGGTGTTGGATGATAGGTTGGACACGATGATCTTGAAGGTCTCTTCCAACCTGCTCTGGTCTATTCTATTCTATTCTATTCTATTCTATTCTATTCTATTCTATTCTATTCTATTCTATTCTATTCTATTCTATTCTATTCTATTCTATTCTATTCTATTTCCTGTTCTGAGACATGTGACTAATTGTGGGAAACTCCTCCCGGTGTGTAATCTTCTTTACCAGCATACTCTTCTTGTAGAGATTTTGTAAGAGAGCAGTCTCATATCTTGTGGGAGAGAAAAAAAAGAAGTATATATAGCAAGAAGTGTTTGTATAAACAGCTTCCAACAGGTGCTTGTTAGCATATGTTGTGATGCAAGAGAGGGATGTTGCTCTTTCAAAGAGAATTTACCACTGCTGGAGTTTTGCTTTCTGGATATCACACACCAGTGTTTGGGTGATTGTGGCATATTGAGGCACAAAGCATGTTTAGCATGGCTGCAAGACCTGGAGGTCTGGCTCTAGTTCCTTCTCTCATGGGTATATATCAAGTTCTGATTTCTGTTTTCTCTTTCTGGTATAAGGTTCTGCATTATTTAAAGCTTTAAAGATTAACTGTAGAGATCTCTGCGAATGGCTAATGAAGAAACCGGAAGAGTATTGTCTAATAATGATGATGTTGATCACAATAAGCATAGTAAAATGTTAGATCGATCCACTTAGCAGTTATTGGTAAAGTTATAGCACAAGTGGATCATTGCAGTAGGGTATAGATCTGGCTTTATTTCTCAACAGCTCTGGAGTTCCAGGCTTCCTCAACATCCAGGAAAGGTTTGGTTTGGTTAGTGGGATGACTGATTTTTCCCTTTAGTGTACACTATAAATCAGTTTTGATAGGAGTTTTCTTTGCAATTTCCCCAGAACCTCTTCTTAGATAATTAATGCAACATATTGCTTTTTAATTAGTGCTATTTATTGTGTTGTGCAAATTAGAGGCCTTTTGTTATGGAACAATTTCTGAATATTTATTGGTACTCCTTTTTCAGGTGCTAGTGAAAATAGGGGATTTTTGTTACTTGTTCCATCAGTAGTGGAATCCTGTTGCTGTCAGTAAGTTCAGCATATAGATAAAGTCTCCTCACTCCTGCGAGCATGATGTTTAAAATCTGAGATGTGAATCATATTAAGCTATGTAAAACCTTGATGAAGTAGTCTTAAGTTCATAATAGAGGAGGTTGTCCCCATTTATCTCCAAATGACCTCTTTGTCCCCAGATTTACTTATTCCCTTGAATTAAATATGTCAGTTGGTCATGTTCAGTAGGAGAATGTCTTTGAAAGTCTGACCCGTGGGAACATGATGAATAGTGACAGGGGAAAGATTTTGCCCAGCGAGAATACCAAATCATGTAGCACTGTAGTTTCACTTACTAAATATTGTCCAGGCTCTGTTGTTGAACCCTATGCTGCCAGTGTCACTTTGTCAGGATGTTTTCTGTCCTGTGACTAGTAGCTTCAAATGTACTCATCCATCTTCTTGTCCCATTACATTTCATGTGACTGATGTTCTGCACCCATTAAAATTGATGGGAAAGAACAAAGAAAAGAAAAATGTGCCCTTCAACTGATTATGCCTTTGAAAGAGCAAATGAGACTCCACTGCTGTCTAGAGTAAATTGAACAGCTATTTCTGGTCTTACCTACGTTATTGAACTTTTATTAATCCTTATTAGCAGCAGAGCCCTTATTTTGTTATTTCAATATTACATTGACAGCAATAAGTTTATGTCAGTGTATTCTTCTTTAATTTAGTGACAATAAGTGAACATACATTTTAGATGTATCAGCTGCCTCTGGTAGTCTTGCCCATGACATATTGCGGGTATGCCTGAATACCCTCTCAGGGAAGAACAGAGGAATGTTTGACAAGCCCACGCCTTTCCTCTAAGGAAAGAGCCACGTGGCTTTGCACAGCCACAGCTACTGTGTCCTGTGAGAGCACTTGTGTGAGATGTCACAAGGTTCTGCTTGGTGATAAGCGCTTGCTCACCTTATGCTAAGATCTTCAGGGCAATTAATAGGAGACTAGAAATAGAAAAGCCTTTGTAGCATTGGCTTTATCTTTATTTCATGGATACAGATGGCTTCCCAAAGTGCTAGTCCAATGTTTCAGAGTTAGATGAGGGCCATTAGCCAGCTGAGTGGAAAGGAGAGATGTCATATTTACTGACAACCAAAGACAAAACACAGAGGAAAATCAAAAGGGAAGGCTCTTGACTGATGGGTATGTCAGAATATTTACAGCTTAGCTGACAGCCTCCTTAATACAGGAGCCAGCCATTCTTTCCCATTTGTGTATAGCAATAAGACTGTCATTTCTTCTTTCAAATTTGGGCTTTGACCATGGGTACTTGCATGCCCCCAAAATCCACCGTAACAGGCCACTATAGCCTCCCTGCTGTTCTTGCAGAGGCTTCAGCCAGAGCTGAATGCAGCTGTGCACTTCCCTGGTGGTACTAATATAAATTAACATCTATTTCTTTGCAATGTTCAAATATTTTCTGGATTTGTAAAGCTCTGTGGCAGGAACTTGGGTTTCTTAAATTTTGTCTTGAAGTCAATGCTATGTCTTTACTGTGCCCAGTTCTGGGCCCCTCAGTTTAAGAAGGACATTGAGACACTTGAACGTGTCCAGAGAAGGGCAACAAGGCTGTGGAGAGGCCTTGAACACAAGCCCTATGAGGAGAGGCTGAAGGGGCTGGGTTGTTTAGCCTGGAGAAGAGGAGGCTCAGGGGTGACCTCATTGCCCTCTACAACTACCAGAAAGGTGGTTGTAGCCGGGAAGGGGTTGGTCTCTTCTCCCAGGCAACCAGCACCAGAACAAGGGGACACAGTCTCAAGCTGCGCCAGGGGAAGTTTAGGCTCGAGGTGAGGAGAAAGTTCTTCACTGAGTCATTGGAATGGACTGCCCAGGGAGGTGCTGGAGTCACCGTCCCTGGAGGTGTTCAAGAGGAGATTGGACGTGGCACTTGGTGCCATGGTCTAATCATGAGGTGTTGGGTGACAGATTGGACTCGATGATCCTCGAGGTCTCTTCCAACCTAAGTGATACTGGGATACTCTGATACTGTCTTAGCAATTCAGCCTTATTGGTGCTCTGGAGTTCCCAAAGTGTTTGGCTTGTGGACTAGCAAATGCAGCAGAGAGCTCTGAGTCTTGAAAGACTGTTTCCTACACCATTATCTATATTAGAAATTGCTGATAGGCTTCAAGGCCTTTTGCTTTGTCCAACATTTTTCTGAGGCTGGAGATGGCATATTATGAAGTGGATAATATTCTTATGTTGGCAGTGAATTCACTTGGATTATTATTTATCTATATTTTTAAGGCAATTGTTCACATCTATAATGTGTAAGAAAGAGGAGCTTGATTAATATTAAAATAGGCAAATAAGACATTAAGACCCTTAATTTAGTAATTTCTCTTTGAGCTTACCTGCTCTCTTTGGTTGCTTACTTGACCTCCATCTGAGAGTGGATTAATTACTCTAAAGAAACATTCTTACCTTTACTCAATTCCTGCTTACACAGGACAGCTCCAGACTATTCAAGCCCATTGTTACCCTTAATATCACAGGCAGTTGAACAAGTAGCCCTAAGATAAACAGGAGCATAGACTGTGCAGGAATATATTGCTACTCTTTTATTCTGTGTTAAAATGACTTGAAGGAAAGGGACTGGTGGCAGAATGTGCCCTGCATTTTATTTAGGGCAAAAATATGCAGCAGAGAGGCAGTGCCTTGAAATTCACACCCCTGTAATAATGATTCTTCCAAAGCATGGATCTTCAGTGGGATATGAAAAAGGTGGGATAAAAAGCTCAACTTACCCTTCTGGATTGCAATGACTGCAGCAGCTGCTGGGAATAGGTCCCAACAAGTAAATTCTGTTGCCAGAGGAAAACACTGCTTTCACACTATGCAGAAAGATCATCATTCAAATAACAGTGCTGTTAATTTCTAATGTGACTTGAGAAGGGATAGGTCTCAACCTCCCACCTCCCCATACCTCAGGAGACTTCTGGAAGCTACTCTAAGCCTTGAGTTACAGACTTTCAGGAAAGCAGTTGTTCCCATGTTTTCAATTTGGAAGACTTTGATAATTGCTTAGCTTTTTGTTGTAGTGAGGCAAATTTAAATGCAAGATGAGGGATAATAAAATTTGATTCTATAGGAAGACTGTACAGCAATGGCTGAGTATTTGCTCCTGTCTCTTCTAATCAGATTTTCTGACCATCTCAATCTTTGTTCATTGGCAAAACAAACATATAAAGTATTATAGATGTTGCTGCATGTACCTCAGCAACAACTAAAAGATGGGAATGATTTGAGCCATTCTAGACGATCTCCCATCTAAGCCCTATCATTCTTTGCTGCTGTGCCTTATTTGCAAATCCATCCACAGTGAAATGCACCAATTGTATGAAGTGTTGTGAGATGACTCCTTAAGCCATTTGAAACAAAAGGTCTTTTTCATATCCTACTTTTCTTCTTCCAGTAAAAGATTTCATCATGGAACCATAGAATTGTCAGGGTTGGAAGAGATCTCAAGGATCACCTACTTCCAGGTTGCTCAAAGCCCCATCCAGCCTTAAATAATTCTTCAGGCCTTAAATAATTCTTCCTCTAGTAAAAGATTTTGTATCTATGGTGTGGATGTGACTGATCCAGTAAATATTGGGTTGGGACTGACTAGTTTTCCATTCCACAGCACTTTTGAATAATACAAACTGCAGTGGCATTACCAGCGTGTCCAGCAATGTGGACTAAAACTTCACTGTCCACAGTTAAAATACTGTGAGTATAGTTCCAGTGGAAGACTGTTTATTTTCTAGTGTTCTTTTATGTCTTTTAACTTGCTATTTAAGAATGCAAATTGGTGTTGGACCAGGGAAGCTGGCCTTGCCTCCCTGTACTGGCATGGGTTTTGTTCAGCCCATGCAAGAGGAAGAGAGGACTATCCTGGCCCCTGCAGAGCAGGATGTGCCACAGGTTGCAGTAATGACAGGATATTCTCACAGTTTTTCTTATGGGATCTGAGGATAATCCATAAACATGGTTGCATTTGTAGCATAGGGCTGTATTGGTCATCCCTTTCCAGGTAGGTAACTGTAGGCAGAGTGAAGCTAAAGATATGTGGACAGTGTTTCATACATGATGAGGAATTTTCCCTTTGTTATTTCAGGCATCTGTAGATGTGTGCTTACAGGAAACAGTATACAGAATTAAACCTTTCAGTAAAGATACTTCTATAAGTGTAGTGTAGATTTGTATTTAAAGGAAGAATAAGTCATGCTTCCTATTGATTGGCATTACATTAGGCCCATCTGGAGAACAGAGACAGAATTCATCATCAGAGGATTTTCCTAGTGTGCTGCTGGGAGCACAAGGTGCTATTTGTTTCATGTTCTTAGAAACAGGCCTATAGTTTTTAATCTGTTTACCATTCACAAGGCACCTGACACACTGAGATCTTTGTTAAACGTATTATAGGCTGTGTAAATAAATTAGGGAGAAAATAATGTATTAGGGGTAATCCACTGACTAAAATTACAAGGCAACATTTTCGGTAGGACCTCTGTTGAAAGTAAATTCGTGGGAAGTAGTTCAAATCTGTGAGGAGAGCACTAATTTATATTTCATTCACAAGCAGCTCCTAGGAACTACGTGACACACAAATAAAATCATCAGAACGAGATGATGCGAAAAAGTCATAAATATGTTTACACTTGCAAGTGGCAAATGTTACAGCTTTCAGCGCTGAGCACATACTCAGGAATATTGTCCATATGCCTCTATTGGCTGACAAAGTAACGCAGCTTGCGTTATTCTAAATGAACATTCAGCGATTGGAATCTTGCCGCTGTTTGAGAATTTAGACCTTACTTGCACCTGTCTACCAAGTGTAAACTTCTGGTTATCCTTTACAAATATTTTAGCTCAAAGAAGCGTGTTCTTAAATTATGGATACTTGGCTGTTTCCCCGCGTGCAGTTCAATAGTTGCAGCAGCTTGGATAGCATGGACATAACAGGGTTAGATTCTCTTCATTTTTGTGAACTGCTATGAAAAAAATAAATCCCAACATTTAGAGATGTGGGTATTTATCTAGAAGTACAAGTCATTTTACAGGTTCGTCATTGGAATGGGCTGCCCAGGGAGGTGGTGGAGTCACCGTCCTTGGAGGTGTTCAAGAGGAGATTGGACGTAGCACTTGGTGCCATGGTCTAGTCATGAGGTCTGTGGTGATAGGTTAGACTCGATGATCCTTGAGGTCTCTTCCAACCTTAGTTATACTGTGATACTGTGATAATCAAAGATTATCACACCAGAACGAGGGGACACAGTCTCAAGCTGCGCCAGGGGAGGTTCAGACTCGAGGTGAGGAGGAAGTTCTTCACCGAGCGAGTCATTCGGCATTGGAACGGGCTGCCCAGGGAGGTGGTTGAGTCATCGACCCTGGAGGCGTTCAAGAGGAGATTGGACATGGCACTTGGTGCCATGGTCTAGTCATGGGGTCTGTGTTAATAGGTTGGACTCAATGATCCCCGAGGTCCTTTCCAACCTAAGTGATACTGTGATACTGTGATACTGTGATTACTCTTTATGCCTTGCTATATGTAACTGATTGATACTGAAGAAGTGAGAAAGCAAAGTCCTCCATCACCTGTATCCAGGAATGTGGAGAGACTGCTCACTAAATTAACATTAGCTTAAGTAAAATGAAACTTCTGATCCAATTACAGTTTACTGTTTAGACAGATTAAAAAAAAGACCTATGTTACAGAGTGTGGTGGGTTGAAGTTTCCCCCCCCCAGCATTAACTTTGCCAGACCAACTCAGTAAGAAGCAAATGAAGCTGTATTTACAACCAAGAACTACACCCTACAATGGAATGCAATGAATATGTAGAAAATATACAGTATTTACAATATTATAGTGATATTTACCAGTAGCAAACAACATGAAAAGCCCCCTGGTCAGATACCAGGGAAGCCATTCCTCTACCCCCCCTCCCCCTGTCCCACAAGAGAGAGAGAAGCAGAGAGAAAGCAGTGGGTTAGACTTAACTAAACAATTTCAGCCAAGGCCAGCCGACAAGCAGATTAATCTCTCTCTCATGAAGCAAAACAGCAGAGTTCAGGAAAGAAGAAAAAATTGTTTAGGTACAGCCCTTCTTATTCTAGATATCCAATTAATTTGTTTAGAATAATCTTTTGTTTTCCTTTTTACACCCAGTAGTGATTTATTTATATTTTTCTACTTTTCTGCTCAAAATCTGTAACTAAATTTTAAAGGCATAGCCTAAACCCACCACACAGAGTATGTGACTAGAGCAGGCAGTTCCCTATAAAACTGACAAGTTGCAAATGTCCTGCACTTGAGTGATGGTGTGCATGTGATCTTAGTTCTGCTTCATTAGCCCCTAGTGAATGAGTGGTAAATTTTTCCTATTTATATGTCTTCTGTCAGGGGATCATAAACATCCCCTGACTAGTGCATGTTTGCGCGGCAGCAATTTCATTTCTGTATTTTTTGCAGCTTTGATGAATAGTTTGCATTCCACTTGAATAAATTTTTCTTCTTTTCACATATTCAGATAGGTATTAGCAGTGGTTAATTATGCACTCAGTACCTTTTGTAATAGAACTATCTGTCATCATGGCAAGCTTTTATGTTGTGTTTGAGGGATTCAGTCTTCTCAGTAACATATTGCGTTTGCGGCAAGCATGGGAACGATCAATTTTATTTTCTGCTGATTTGATAATTTTCTACTAAAACTTAATCTTCTCTGCTGTGGAGTTTGTGGCCAATTGAAAGATTTTCCCCTCTGATAATAGAATTTTTAATGCTTCAGCTTTATACTTCCCATTTTTGTAAGCATACCTTTATATTTTTATGCACTGTGACACATTCACTTCTCCTAAGTATAAGAAATGTGCAGCTAGGTTAAATTTTTTGGTGTCATTCACTAATTCAGCATAGCAGAGATAGAAACAACATGTCCTTTTTCCTAGGTGCTTGATCAGCAGTCATCTTTTGTGTAGAACACACCATTATCACAGTATCACAGTATCACTTAGGTTGGAAAGGACCTCGAGGATCATCGAGTCCAACCTATCAACACAGACCCCATGATTAGACCATGGCACCAAGTGCCACGTCCAATCTCCTCTTGAACGCCTCCAGGGATGGTGACTCAACCACCTCCCTGGGCAACCCGTTCCAATGACAAATGACTCGCGCTGTGAAGAACTTCCTCCTCACCTCAAGTCTAAACCTCCCCTGGTGCAGCTTGAAACTGTGTCCCCTTGGTGCTGGTTGCCTGGGAGAAGAGACCAACCCCTTCCCGGCCACAACCACCTTTCAGGTAGTTGTAGAGGGCAATGAGGTCACCCCTGAGCCTCCTCTTCTGCATTAGGTAAGCCACTGAACATGCTACAGACACAATGAGTGTGTGTAGGTTGCTGGGTAGTTTGTTCTACTCAGAGTTGGTTTTTACAGGGATGCAAACTATGTTGCTGGTCTTGGGCAGAGTAAGTTTCATGTGATCCTGTACCCCTCTGCATTGTTGCTTTTCCTGCTTTCAGGATTTTCAGGGGCCCTGTTGAGGGTGAGATACTTGTTACAACTGAATTTCAAGCAGTTTCTGAAATTTTCTTAAGCGACCCTTGGAACCACCAAATTTTAGGTGGAAAGTGGTATCTTTGTGTTACACCTGAGCAAGCTTTCCCAAAATGGTCTGCCAGTCCAGTCACACTGCAACCACCTGTAAAGATGAAGCACGTTACATCTCCAGCTCCTGGCACATAAAGGTAGCAACAGACAGTCTGCAATTTTTTCTGGTAACGGTCTGTCAGTCCTTGATGAAGGCTGTGGAAAAACTGTCTAAGCTTTGGATGGCCTTACGCTCGGTGAATCACAGAATCATAGAATGATTTGGGTTGGAAGGGAACTAGAGTAGAGTAGAGTAGAGTAGAGTAGAGTAGAATAGAATAGAATAGAATAGAATAGAATAGAATAGAATAGAATAGAATAGACCAGACCAGGTTGGAAGAGACCTTCAAGATCATCGCCTCCCATTGCATCAGGTTGCTTAAATCCCCATCCAGTGTGACCTGAATTTTACATGGTTGGAAAAAGATGAGGAAGGGAGAGGAGACAAACTTCGTAAATGACAGGTACTAAAAGAACATGGCAGAGCTAACACAGGTATGACTTAAGGGCTGTCATTACTGTGAATGTCTGGATTCTCTTAAGGGCAACAAAGTTGGTGAGGGGCTTGGAACACAAGCCCTATAAGGAGAGGCTGAGGGAGCTGGGGTTGCTTAGCCTGGAGAAGAGGAGACTCAGGGGTGACCTTATTGCTCTCTACAACTACCTGAAGGGGGGTTATAGACAGGCAGAGGTTGGTCTCTTCTCCCAGGCAGCCAGCACCAGAACAAGAGGACACAGTCTCAGGCTGCACCAGGGGAGGTTCAGGTTGGAGGTCAGGAGGAAGTTTTACACAGAGAGAGTGATTGCCCACTGGAATGGGCTGCCTGGGGAGGTGGTGGAATCGCCATCACTGGAGGTGTTCAGGAAGAGACTTGACAGGGTGCTTGGTTACATGGGTTAGTTGATTAGGTGGAGTTGGATGATAGATTGGACGCGATGATCTTGAAGGTCTCTTCCAACCTGGTTTATTCTAGTCTATTCTCTGCTACATTTGACAGCTCTTCTAATCAAGATAATATCATAAATTAAAACAAACTTAATAACAATAGATACTATGAAAGTTTAGGAGCAGTTTTTGAAAACTGTTTCCTGATTCCTTACTATTAATTGCTCATAGAATTGTAAACTTATTTCGATTAGAAACAACCTGTAAGATCATGAAGTCCAACTGTAAGCCTAACACTTCCAAATCCACCACTATACCATGTCCCTAAGTGCCACATATACATATCTTTTAAATACTTTCAGGAATGATGTCTCAACCACTTTCCTGGGCAGCCTTTTCTAATGTCTTACAATGCTTTCACTGAAGAGGTTTTTGCTTGTATGTGGTGGAAACTGGCTTGGTGAGCACTTTTGCCAGCACCTAACTCTTGGTGGATCTCATCCATTTTTTTTTCTGATGTAGCAAAACTCTTCACCATCCTGGCCATGCAAGTCATAGTTCATCAGGTCAAGTACTCTCATGGGATAAGATCAGCAGAGATATTTAAGGAAATAAGTAATGGAACAGCTGCTTGACAGTTCTCCTGTGGAAGGAGAAATTTGACTGTTACCATTGCAAGGCCTCTTTCTAACGGTGTTCTAACAAACACCACAATCTAGTTCACAGCTTTTGACTTACTATATCTACAAAATCTTTATTTGAAATGTAGGTGATTCACAGGTAAGTTTAATAGAAGTCTGTATAAACCATCAGCATGTAACTAATTTGAATTACCTATTGATAAGCACTCTTGCTCTATTAATGCAAAACAAATAAGATTCAGGAAAGTGCTAAAGTGCTTGTGAAAATGAGACAAAGCAGATGACCAGAAACAGGAGAGTTTCTGGTAAAAACCATCTGTCTCATGGTGTTAAATATCTGTTACTTGCTTTGTCATACTAACGAATGCCTAGTATTCTGTTCCTCTTTAGCTTCAATTTCTACAAATCTTTTTCTGAGAAAAAAAAATACTGGAACCTTGTATTTAGTTCATAAAGTTATCTATAGGTACATTGCACAAACTCTGAAAGTATTATTCTAGGTCTGTTACCCTAATCATAGTATCAAAGTACCTATCACTCCAATCACTGATCTGAGACAAGGAAATAGAAAAGTATACAGAAAGGTTCTGCTCAAGGTCACACAGACCACCAAGAACATGAAATTGAAACTGCCCCAGCCCCTGCTGAAAATAAACAGAGAAATTATGATTGGAGTTGTTTAGGGACTATGCCCCATGATGTTACAGCAGGTCTTCGGGTAGGGGAAAATATGTCCTGCTTATGTTGTCATGGTAGGGTAGGTTCATGTGTAAAAATAATCATGCTTAGATCAGCATATTTGCAGGTTAACAATCAACTGCTGATTATCTGCTGATTCTTGCAAAACAGAAAATCTGCTCTTATACAAACATTAATTATGGAATATCTGACAGAATCATTCCAAACTGGTTTAATTAAACACCGGGTTTATACACCGTTTAATTGCATTTTCCACTGGAGAAAGATCTACACCAGTCCTCTTACTACAGCTCTTTTTACATCTTCACATTTGTTTCAGGGCACTAACTGGATTCTCCTGGATGCTTTGCCATTGTGGTAGCCAATATTTTGAGTAGCTCCCAAACCTCTATTAATTAACCATATCAGGATGGGCCTCCTGTATCACATCAAATAGATTGCATCTATTACATCCAATAAAATTGGTGTGTGGCATTTATTGATGGGGCCTCAACCATTCCAGTTTTATTAAGACCATTTTTACACCTCGGTTACAAGCTAACAGCGCCATTATCTCTCCCCAAAATCCCTTGGCAGTTAGTACCGCCAGCAGCAGTAGAATTACAGAGGGATTAATCTCTGGCTCCAGCCCCCAGAAGCTTTTCTCCGGAGGTACAGAATGATATGTTGAACTGCGTTGAGCAGTGAAAGATTTAATGAAAAAAAAGCCCCGAGTGCCTGCCGGTATCAGAGGCAGCGTCTGTCCCTTTCCAAACTTGTCAATACCGTTTTCTGTCTGTGCAGGCCTGCTGGGCTGCGGAGATTCGCACCATGGCTTGGGCTGTTTTGTTGCACTAGTTGTTTTTAAAAGCCTGACCCTGCAGAACATTGGTTGGAATAGTCAATTTCTGAGGAAAATGAGGAGATGGGGTAGAAGAAGGGAATTACTGATCTCTCAAGAGTCCCTTTCATTGCAAATCATTGTTCCAGCTGTGGGAGATGGTTTGGCATAGTGAGCAGAGCAGGGAAAGACAGATCTTGTGGATGAGGACAAAGAGCCACACTGGGCACAAAAGGGTGAGGGAGAGGAGAGGGGACATGGTGATTTGGCAGGTCACTCCCGTGGCACCCTGCTCTGCCTGATAAGGGTAGGTTTTGCAGCAGGGATGCTGCCGTGGACACACCTCTGTGCACACTGCAGAGGCAGTGGGGTTTGGGGAAGGAATGATAAGGAGCACAATGAATAACTAACAAAGCTCATTTGATGAATGCAGTCATTTGCATTACAGTGCCAAATATCTTTGCTCCTGGTGGCTGAGTGTCATATCCAGCTACAAATATTATTAGTATGGTTTCAATGACATCCAAGGGTGACAGTAGACTGGGAGGAGAGGTTGTTAGGAAGTTTCAAATTTTGCAGAAGGAAGCCTAAAGACTAGTGAGCCAAGCATCCCTCACTTTGGTTTGGTTTAGGAAAGTTATGGCAGGATTGCTAAAATAGACTTGTTTGAGTTTTGGAGGGTATATACAAGTAAAAGAAAAATGCAAGACAGATTTGATATCATAGTCTATAGCATGCCTTCCTATTTGCATTTTGTGACTAACTTTTTTTCAAATGCCAGGGAAAATGTGTGGTAATCAATGGTAGCTTCTATGCATAGGTAATGCTTGTAGGTGCGGTATCTGCCCATCAACAGAGCAATCCTCATGGCATGCTTGAGAGTGCAGTATGAAGTTTTAGCGCCAACCAGAGATTGCCCTGTGTCTGTTTTTTGTTTTGTTTTCCTTTTTATTCACAGTCACAGAATGACAGAGGTTGAAAGGGACCTCCAGAGATCATCAAGTCTAACCCCCTCTGCCAAGAGTAGGATCACCTAGGGTAGTCTGTGCAGAAATGCATCCAGGTAGATTTTGAAAGTCTCCAGAGAAGGAGACTCCACAAACTCTCTGGGCAGCCTATTCCAGTGCTGCTCTGTCACTCTAACTGTAAAGAAGTTTTTCCTCATGCTGAGGTGAAACCTTCTGTGTTCGAGTTTGTATCCATTGTTCCCTTGTCTTATTACTGTGCACCACCAAAGAGAGATTGGCCCCATCCACTTGACACTCACCCCTCAGATATTTATAGACATTGATCAGATCCCCTCTCAGTCTTGTCAAGACTAAACAGCCCCAGGTCAGTCTCTCTTCATAGGGGAGATGCTCAAGTTCCCTAATCATCCTCATGGCCCTCCATTGGACACTCTAGCAGATCCCCATCTCTTGAATTGAAGAGCCCAAAACTGAGCACAGTATTCCAGGTCTGTTCTCACTAGTGCAGAGTAGAGGAGGAAAAGAACCTCCCTAAGCCTGCACATTGCTGTCCCAACAATATTTTCCAATAAAATGTAAATGTATGTATTTCCATGCCTCATTCCCCAGGATTAGCAAACAACAGAAAAAAGTAAATGAAAAAGTGTTACTTTTAATGACAGAAATCAGACAGGTAAAGCATATTTCAATCTTCAGGCTAGTACAAGCAAAGAATATAAAAATACATGACCTAGAGACAAATGTAGGCATCAATGCCAGCTCAAGCTGTGATCTACCACCAGATCCCTGACCTGTATCATCTGTGCTTGCAAAGCAAAAGACCAAAAACCAAATGACACACAGGACCTGTACAATTTGTCTGAATGTTAGTTGCAGATTCAGTATCTTGCATGGTCTTGATCCCAGACATAGAATCCAAGAATAGTCTTGATTTAATCAACCACCGTTGTTGCCTGGTGTTTATTTCCCTGCTCATTTTTCTTTGGACACTAAGTGGCCTGAATTCATGCATGTTGCACTTTTTATGTGGCTGTGGTTCGTGTATATGCTCTGTATTTCTGCTAGCCAATAATAGCTAATGGCAATATAGAAAGTTTATGTGCTTAGTGTCAGATGGTGAAAAGGTGGCAAAGCATCTGTGTAGCTCTTGTAAGAGGGCTTTAATCTCTTGCTTAGTTTGGGGTACTAAGTACTGGAATACTTTGGAGAAATTCCAAAGAGAGTCCATGGAAATTGAGACAAGAGAACCACACTTAAAAGGGGCTAAAAAGCATTAAACATCCTTAAGCCTGTGTTTCTGCAGGTGTCTAGAGGAACTCAGGCTTTTTATCATAGCATTTCCCACACCCCTCAATTAATTTTCCAGAAGAAGAAAGGACCTGTGAAAATAAGAGGAAGAAACCAAAGTGTTGCTGAGGGTTGTTGGTTTGGGGTTTGGTTTGGTTGGTTTGGTTTTGTGTTTTTTGGTTGGTTTTTGTGGTGGTTTTCTTTTCCCCCCTTTTAAATATTTTTACTTTAAGAAGGACATGGAGACACTTGAATGTCCAGAAATTTATTTTTTGGAGCTTGGAGCCATGGTTTAGTTGTCATGAGATGTTGGGTGACAGGTTGGACTTGATGATCTCTGAGGTCTTTTCCAACTTCATTGATTCTATGAATAGTTGAGGTTTCATCAATCCGAAGAAGCCTGGAGAAGAGGAGGCTTGGGGGTGACCTCATTGCCCTCTACAACTACCTGAAAGGTGGTTGTAGCCAGGAGGGGGTTGGTCTCTTCTCCCAGGCAACCAGCACCAGAACAAAGGGACACAGTCTCAAGCTGCGCCAGGGGTGGTTTAGACTCGAGGTGAGGAGAAAGTTCTTCACTGAACGAGTCATTTGTCATTGGAATGGGCTGCCCAGGGAGGTGGTGGAGTCACCGTCCCTGGAGGTGTTCAAGAGGGGATTGGATGTGGCACTTGGTGCCATGGTCTAGTCATGAGGTCTGTGGTTATAGGTTGGACTTGATGATCCTCGAGGTCTCTTCCAACCTTAGTTATACTGTGATACTGTGAAAGATAGTGATGAGTCCCATCAACATATATGACAGGAATATGTTTGTGCAGCCAAGGTTTGTGTTAGCAAGGACCCCATCAAACTGTGGGCAACCTATAGCAATGACAAATATTTTAACAATTTGATCTACATAATCATTTTCTGATTCAGGTTTTACTGCTCTATCTTCATGTTTTATTATTGCTGCTATAAAAATCTGTAATTTTCTCCACTTCTCTTGAAGTTGTGAGATAAAGCTATGGAAGAGCAAGGGGATTTGGGGGTTTGCAGGGTGTTGTTTTGTTTGTTGGGCCTTTTTTTTGGCAGTGAGCATTTAGATTATGTTCTGCATGCTCAGTTAATATAGTGTTTGTTTAATACAAATCCAAGCTAAATCAGTTTGGAAGTTTGGTAGGTATTTTATCAGCAGAAATACTTAAAGGAGGTAATTGCTGTAGAATGTTGTTATCTTGTAAAGGAAATTGAAAGCCTCTGTAAGAAAGCAGAATACACTTTAAGGCACTGTTTTGTAATACTCTTATGTCTTCAGATTTTTGCTAGTGCATCTTGTGTATACTTTATTGCAGGGAGTCTCTCATTCCCAACTAGGGGCATAATAAGTAAATAATAAGCAATCAGAAAAAATCTGAGCTATCTCAAACCTTTAAAAAACAGAATAGAATAGAATAGAGTAGAGTAGAGTAGAATAGAATAGAATAGAATAGAATAGAATAGAATAGAATAGAATAGAATAGAATAGACAAGGTTGGAAGAGACCTTTGAGATCAAGTCAAACCTATCACCCAACACCATCTAATCAACTAAATCATGGCACCAAGTGCCTCATCCAGTCTCTTCCTAAACACCTCCAGTGGTGGTGACTCCACCACCTCCCACTTCAAAAACATCCTGGCTTCCTTGTACTCCTTTGGACTGCAGACTCCAAGGGGCAAGAGCAGTCCCCTCTGTCCCACATGAGACAGGCAGAAAAGGTGCAGCTACAGGAACCTCACACCCGGAGCAGGTGCCAAGGAGCAGGACAGACTGCTCTGGCATGCTCTTGGAGGAGTCCTCTTGAGGCTGCACAGGTTAGTCCTTTTCAGAGCAATGCTGTGACCTTGTGACGGGTCCTTCTCCTTGAGAGACTGATGAGACACAAAGCCATGCTGGCAGACCCACACAGTCTTACTGTGTTGACTTTGACATAGTTCAGCAAAATGTTTGTTCATTAGTCAGAATTTTTTTTCCATTTAAAATCTGACCACAATTTCCCTTTCCAGAGATCATAAACAGAACTTCTTAACTGACAAAACATTTTCTGTGCTGAGATACTGACTTTCCAATCCATTGCGGCGTCAGAGGGTTATTGGCTAGAGTATGAGGAGCCTGACTTCTAGCTGCCATTATTCATGTGAGCTGCAACATGTTGTATACTTTCTGCCTTTAAAAGCCTGCAGTGTGTCTAGATTTATTTCCAATTAAATACTATTATGCATAATTTCTGAAAGTGTGTTCAGAGCTAGGAAGTTTGTCCTCAAAGAGGAAAGAGTATTTATTTGAAGCATTAATGGCTAGATAGGATCAACCCATTTATCTGAAGAGGCTTAACCTGCTGGTAAGATGACTGGGGAGGAAATCCCAGTTGTGCACTGGTTTGGTGCAGTGGGGCTGTGATTCCTGACAGGGACTCCTACTGTCTCCAAAGTGGAGCAACGAAGCTGTGAGGTTATATCTGAATAGCATGTCACCTCTTTCCTTCCATTGCTGTAACTTACAGACTTTACTGGGACCCTTCTGGAGTTTAAAATGCCAAATGCATAGAGGCAATTTTTCATTTTGGAGATTGATGGAGCCATAACTGGTCCACAGCATTTTTGCAAATAAAATACTGCTCTTACATTTTTCCAGGGGACTCTATTACTGGAGGGTAATCCATTGTCACTACCTTCAGTTTTTGTCCTCACCTCTCTGTGAGCTTCCTTTTATAGTTTAGTCTATTGCCAGTGTCAAACTAAAATTGAGGCATTCTTGCTTATTAATATATTATGAATACACTGCACCACCAACAGAGCTTAATCTCTCCAGTTGACTCCTAGTCATCTCTCAGAAGTGTACAGAAAGCGAAAATGGGCCACTTGAAACATTTTAACCTGATTGGAAAAAATCTTTTTCTCTCCTTATCCTTGCAGCTCCCTGGTTAAAATTGTGTAGACTGCTGAGTTAAATATGGAAGCACAAAGTGTTGTTCAGATGACCACCCGTCACTTCGTGCTTATTGATAGGCTCCGAAGGAGAGTGCTGTGTGACTGACAGATGCAAAGCAGCACATGCTCTGCTTTAAATTTGGCATTGTCAAAATAGTGAAGTACTCTTGGAACGTTATTAATAAGGATATGCAGCATGGCTAAGTGTCTAAAGCTTTGTAATTTATGTGAGGGGGAAAACAGGGAGGGAGAAAGATGGAATAAATATGCAAGTAATGAGAGCTGTAGGGCTGAAGTCACACCTAAGGACTGACAGGGAGGTAGAGCTCAAGAGATTTGTTACCCTTAGGGATTGGAAAGGTATGTGTTTTAAAAGTACATATAGGAGTATCTCTTCTCCATCCCTGTGAAGAGTAAGACGATAAATAAAATGCTTAAAGTGCTACAGCAGAGATCTGGGGTTAAGTCTAAGAGCCTTACAAGAGTATGAAGGATGGCTTGGAGTAGCTAGTAGGTGCTTGTTAGTAGCAGGTTTTGAGAACACATTAAGTAAACTCCTCTCAGGGAAATCCTTGAGACAGGGGTGAATTAGGTGGTCAACTGCAGTCTGTCTAGGCCTGTTTTTCAATGATTTTACATTGTGTGTGTCTGTGCTGTACTCGTGTATGTGTGAGGAAGGAGAGAAAAGAGATGATGATTTTAGTTCATGGGGAACTTGCAAAACATCCCTCCATTCTCTTACCTATTTTTGTAATTACATATATTAAAGTAGCAAAGGAAGAAATAGACAATTTCCTAAATTTTAGAGGAAGCTGCACTTTCATTTTGGCATTCTGCAAAGCAGGGTAGAAGCATGACAATGAAAAGTGCGGTATGGCATCACTTGGAGGTAGAAAGGACATTGGAAAGTAGCAAATATATGGCTTTATTTATATTATGCTTATTCAACCTGAGCAACAGATTCTTCTAATAGGGCAGAGCTTGAGGACTCTGGTTTTTGTCTGACAAAACTGCTCATGGTCTAGAGCTAGTGATAAGCAGTGGGGGTGACCAAACCCCAAACAGTCCCATCCCATAGCTCGGATGATGCCCTGTGATCTTCTGCAGCGTGCTATGGCCGCCCTGCTCTCCTGGGAGTAACCACCCACTGTCTGGGGCAGGGAGCAAACACATTAGCATCTACGTGACCTTACAAAAGACGACTGCTTATGCTTCCTGTCTGAAACTTGGCTGTAGGTTTTCTGTGTCAGGATTATCCTACTCATTTAACCATGAGCAGTATATTGTTTAAGAGTTTAGCTTGTCAGAAAAGAGGAGTCTTGATTAATCATTTTAGTCACTATAGTCTGTCAGTGGTCTGGATTACTTCAAGGATAGAATCCATTAAAAAGGCTGCACATTTAAGGACTCTTCTCCCTGCCAGTAGACCATAGTTATGAATCTCTGTGATCACTGTGCAGCTGTAAATTACTATTCCTTATGTAGCAGCTGATTGGGAGTTCTCTTACAACTGTGTTAAACAAATGGTGGTTCTATTTTTTTCCCCCCAAGTATTTTACATAGGGTAGTTTTGTCCCCACCTACTGGGTATCATTTATTCCTTTGAACAAGTGAGTACATTAATGATGTGGCTTGAAGGGAAGACAACAATCTAACTGCTTGTCTTATTAGTCCACTGGAAATAATGGAAGACTATAGAACTGAATTGTCATTTAACTACTACAGCCCTGGGTGTACATAGAGCATGGCATAGCAGAGTGAAATCATTTATTAACTCCTTAACAACATATATTTAATCAGTTTGCTGGTGCTTCAGACCTTGCAATCAATAAATGCCTTTTACTTACTTGCCCTTAATTAGTGTGTGTTTGTTGAGATGGGCTGATTTGTATGCTGCAAATAGTACATGGTAGTGAATTCTTTACATCATTAAATGGTGCAGCGGTGACTTTTTGTCAGGGCACCCCAGTAAGAGGAAAAAAAATTAATCTCACTTCTTGACATGGATTCCCTGACTTTTTTTTATGTTTTTAAACCAGTGAGTGAATTATGAAGACTAAATTTTGCAAGGAAGAAATATCTTGTAATGAATATCACTGTAGCTTTGTTTCCCCACATTTATAATTTGAAAAACGGTGTATTGGCTCAGTCATCTATTCCTACAGAAGGCTCTGCAGAGGTGTAGTTTCTTAAAGTAGTGCCTATATTAGCGTCAGAAATTCTGTCCACTGAGGCCTAAGAGATGGCTCCTTATTTGGATCAGGCAAGAGCATGTGATAAACCCACACATGAGCAGACGGATCCCATACCAAGATACAATTATGCAATTTTAGTCAAATCTGAAACAGATGCCCTTCTGCTTACCTATTGTTGAAGCCATTTGGTACCCCTCTAATATTACACTGATACCAGGCAGGAAGGCCCTCTCTATTCCCCACTGAATCACACACCTTGGGTACTAATTCAATAACTTCATAGTCCCAGGAACTAAAGAAGAGTTTACAGCACACACACATGAACCTCTCTCCATAGGTGAACGGGCTGCCATGAGGAAGAAGATGCATTTGTTTATGTCAGTAGTGTATGAGAGGGGAATTGACAAGCAGGAGCACCTTAATGGCTTCAAACTACCTGTTAATGATCCTGGTGCTGGTGCCTGCCTGGCAGCCTCAGTCTCCAATTAAGCATCTGCTGAAGCTGGAAGCAGGGCTTCTTAATTGGAAAGAAACAGATTCAAAGCAGGTTGCATTTTCTGCCAAGAGAGATTTATCAGCGAAGCCATGCCTTAATCCATTGTTATCTCCTTTCCCACCCCCACCTGGCTTTTCTCTCCATGTTCCCCATTGCCACAGGCACAGCCCTAGAGCAGAGCAGGTAGTGGGATGGATGCTCAGCACCTTGGGGAAATTTGGTTCTCCCCTAACCTCCCTCTGACCTGGGGCCCAATGATGGATGTTGTCCTAATTGCTGACTTTTGTTCCCCCAGATCCTCCACCTCATGCATAGTCCCATTAAGATATATTGTCTAGTACACATTCAGGAGATCTGTTTGCAGCTATCTTTTACATAGAACTGATTGTTTAATTGCAGATTAAAGATTAATGCAAGTATAATGATTCCACGAGGACACTTCAGACAAAAGCATCCTGCATCAGGCAGCCTGCATCCATTTTTCAATTTGGCCATAAATTTGGCTGGGAATTAAATAGTAAGTAGCCGTGATTGCAACACTGGTCTCTGAAGGCACTCACGGGAATGAAAATAAATGAACAGGCTCTCACACAAAACATGTTTCATTATGGTCATTAGTGGACAGATCCTCAGCAGGGACTGAAGGTGAAATTGTCTACAAGAAATGTTGGCACGTCTGGTGAAATTGAAATAGTAAGGAAGGGAGTAGAAAAATGTTCAGGTCACAGATTCTGCAGATGACAAACTTATTTTCTCTGAGCTGTGGGCATAGGTCACAGGAGATGCAGGCATGGAGAGACCCCTAGTCTGCATTCCAGCATAGCTGTATCTTATCTTTTACGGAGTATGAGCACATTGGGGGAAACATTTATGTATGTCATGAATGCATAATGTGTATGTTGTTTATGTACCAGGAGTTCCTATGATTCATTACCCTGGCCATTTTGATGAATTATTAAGGTATTGCTTTCTGTTATTTTTTTCAGGTAAGGGTCCTTTTGTTTTCCTTAATATGCCCAGCTGGCTGGTAAGTTGTTTATTTCTCTTCTGTTTCTATTGTGTGACATGCTGTGAACAAAATCATTGACTATTTAGGTTAGAGGGGACAACTGGAAGCCACTGAGTCCAGCCCCTTCCCAGAGCAGTTTTGTGCAGCTTAGAGGAACCTGTCCCAGTGTCTCACCACCCTTGTGCAAAGCATTTTTCATTATGTTTGAGTGGGATTTTCTTTGTTTTGATGACTCATGTCCACTGGCTCCCATCCTACTGCTGGACATTGCTGGGAGGAGCCTGGCTTTTTCCTCTCTGTACCTCCATTTTGGCTCATTTTTGGTTAAAACAGCTTTCTGGGGACTCGCCAGTGTCTTGCATAGCTTTCAGAAATATTAGCAGCAGCCACTAATTTTGAGTGATAAAACCTTCTATTTCTTCTGTGTAAATTATATCTTTCAGTGTAATTGTTGCTATTTTGAGACTAACTAGCAAACCTAAACTTAAAATTGTGCTGCTTCTGACAAAGTAACATGTTATGATGAAATATTCCCTTTTTTTTCTTTCCAAGTGACTAAAGGAAGCCACTTGGGATTTACTGAAATGTAACTAAAGGAATCCATTTGGGGATTACTGAGGTGTGTTTGACTAATCTTACCAGACTTTCAGTGCAAGTAGAATAAAAGTGGTGACATCACTATTCTAGGTTTTGGGTTTTTTTTCCATAGGTTGAAGAGTCAGGAGAGTTTATTTTAAAATAGCATGCAGTTTGCTCCAGTGTTTAGCAGCTTCTTGATCTTTTGTAGCATCCTTGAAGTTGTACATATTTCTGTAACTCATTAAAGGGACGCTTGTTATAGTCTCAAAAATCGAGACCTGTTTTAACACCAGTAGTAAGTTACAGAATGAGGTGATGACAAATAACATGAAGGAAATGTTGCTGTCTCGTTGCAGTCTGTGTTCCTCTTTCTGTTGTTTTGTTTCTTTGTTTTGTTCCTTTGGGGGTTTGTTTGTTTATATTTTTTGTACTTTTAATATATTGATAGGCAAACTCTTCTAGGCACAGACTGCTGGTTATGCTTGCATTTATACAAAGATGGAACAGCAATTTCCTGGTAAACCTACTACATTTTATAGCTGTTAACATAATAATAATGCTAATCTGTGTTTGTTTCTAAGCATGTCAGTGGAAATCTACCTGCATGGGCATAGGGACGTTTGTGTAAGACTTTCCACTCATCCTGCTCTTAGCAGACTGCACTGCTCCTGCCTGCAGGATGCTCCAGTGTACAGATCCATACCTTTCAAAAGGACTGCTTAGGTCAAGCTGCATCTACTTAAGCAACCCATTCAGATCAAGTTGGCTACAGAAGTGATGACCATGACTAGGACAGAGCAAGAAAACAGCATACCTAGTACTTCCTCAAAAGCCTTCAAAGACTGGGCAAGGAGGACTTTATCAGTAGTGAGGATGTCTGCCTCAGGGCTGGGGAAGGCTTCTGTTACAGTTTTACTTGATTTGCTGAAGGCTTGATTTCAGGTTTTCTTGTATTTTGACATTCCCAGCACCCTTGGGGTGGTCTTTTCTTGGCACTGGCAGGCACAGTATTAGCAGCTCTAACTCTGACACCAGTATGTCTGACTCTTGCACATGCACTAACTGAACAAGTAGTGAATCAGTCACACTTGCCTAAACCTTTATTGAGACTACCACATACATATTTGTTCTGAATTTTAATGTGCTTTGAAGTCCAGCAGGAATTATGTTAATTTTTGTAAGGACAAAGCCCTTGAGACATGTAGGAGGGCTGCACAATTAGAGAATAGAATCGAGTAGAGTAGAGTAGAGTAGAGTAGAGTAGAGTAGAGTAGAGTAGAGTAGAATAGAAGAATAGGATAGGGTAGGATAGGATAGGATAGGATAGGATAGGATAGAATAGAATAGAATAGAATAGAATAGAATAGAATAGAATAGAATAGAATAGAATAGAATAGAATAGAATAGAATAGAATAGAATAGAATCAACCAGGTTGGAAACGACCTTGGAGATCACCTATCACCCAACACTATCTAATCAACTAAGCTATGGCACCAAGTACCCCATCCAGTCTCTTCTTAAACACCTCCAGTGATGGTGACTCCACCACCTCCCTGGGCAGCCCAATCCTATGGCCAATTACTCTTTCTGTGAAGAACTTCTTCCTAACATCCAGCCTAAACCTCCCCTGGCGCAGCAATTTCTGTGACAAAGATATGTTAGATACTACTCTTCTGCTGTAAACTGTAGAAACCTCCATAACAATAAGAACTCTGTCTCTGAACTGGGATCCACCCTGACACATATTTGAAAACTCAGAGGTAATAAAGAGTGTCTATCACTGAAGATATCGGTATGTGAGTTGAAAGTATATGATTCAGTGTGAGCCTGTGTTATGCTCTGAAGAAAATAACATAAACAGTAAAATGCAAATGAAAATATTGTGATGAGTTTCTAAGAAATAAACCTTGTGCCTAGAGAAATAAGAGATTTGTGACTTTGGCTAGATTTGGACAATGCTGGTCTTCAGGTACTGGTTTGAGATTGAATGAGAATAAGAAGTCCTTCTAAATTCATATCAAAAGTTTTTATTTCTGGAATTCACCAGCTCACTCCCAATCACCAGGTTAGAGACTTATTATTTATAACTGGAAATTAGAAAGCCAGGTACTTCATCTGGAATGTTACCTGTTTTTCCTTGATGTCATGCACATTCCCTCTTTCTATATGCAAATGATGATTCAGTAAATCTTGAGGGACCATCTCGGTCTACACCAAATTCGATGGCTTATTTAGAGGTTAGAAGTTAGTTTACTTTTTAGTCAAGTAAAACAGCAGGCAAACTACTCTGTCCTCTGATACATGGAGAAATAATGCCTTATGTCATGAGGAATAGGGCCTAGATCCAGCAAACTATTTAGGATCTTGAGTATTTTTTACACTCCATATTTTCCATGTCTCTAAGAAATTGAGAGCCTTTGAGCCAGAATCCAAGTGTTTTCCTTCTGTGGCACTAATAAGGAGCCTGTTTGCTAAACAAGATAGAATGAAATGTAGGAAGTCTTGTGAAATCAGAAATATAGCTTAGTAAAGCTCTAGTTCCTCAGGTGCTATGTGAGCTACCATACCTGATCAGTAAAATTTATTTCTTTGTATTGTTCACTTCTCTTTGCTGAATTAGGGCACAGTGATGCATATTACTAGGTAACATCACCACATTTCAGAGATTTGTTGTTCATCAAAGTTGTTGGAGTAAAATGCTTTAAAAGGAACAAAAATGTTACTATACTTGCTAATTGGTTTTAATGAACTTATTCAGATATATGATAGGATAAACTCATTAGCAATCTCTCTTTTGACAGCTGAGATAATAACACAGGAGGAGGTGCTCTTTTTACTTCAAAAGTCTGGCAGATCTGTGAATATATTGCTCTTTTGGTTTTTTAGAAGGTAGCCTTATCAGAAACAAGTTTGTACCATGCTTCTGGTACTGACTTCAGAAAGCAGAGAGAAGGAGAATATTCTTCACCCTAGGCATGCTGTATGTGATTTATTATAAGGATTTAACGATTCATAGTTGCTAGTAATCTCTTTGTAATTGATCAATAATTCAAGTATCTTAGGGCATGGGCTGTTCCAGTAAGTGTCCATGCCTTTAGAACAAATCACCTTGTGTAGATGTGCAAACACAACTCTGATAAGGGCTATTTGCATGGAAGTGCTAGCACTTTGTGAACAGTGATGCTGCACTGAGTGGTGTGCACACTAGGTGAGTTGTTAGCACTGTGAGGAATGCATCTGCGTTGTTTCTTAGAGAACACAAGACTCGATGAAGTAGGCTTAGTTTCATCTGTATGTTTCTTCAAGGAGCTGGCTTGAATTATCCAGGGTGAGCTTTCTATTATTAGTAGAATATTTCTTTTGTCCTGAGCCAATGGTGAGATATTATAGAGCGTGCCATCAATCATAGTCCAGGTCTCCTCCAAGATAATTTACTTAGGATGGATTATGAAAGAAAGATTAAGGTGTTAAAATAGTTTATTTTGTATTAATAGCACACCTGAAAGACATCGTCATTCCAAGGTGCTCCCATAGGCTATTTATATGAAACAAATTAACTCCACAAGTAGTATATCCATTACAATTGAACATCTGGAGATACAGAGGTCATGGAGGGAGTTCCTTGGGTAAGACTGTGGTGTTAGCTGAGAAGAAGGAGACTGAGTTAGGACACAAAGGTGCATAAAAGGAAATATGAAAAAGGTGTGACATGGAAACAACTGAAGTTATTTTGATTCTTGGAATCAGTATATGCAAGGGGAGATCTTAAGAGAACTGAGGAGAGAAGTTGTATTTGTGCAGCAGGGCACACAACACTAGCAGTCCTGCTTCTGAGTGAACTGTGCAGTGTGGCAGAGAGAGTGAACAGTGTAGCCCAACCACCTGCTCACTGTAACTGTTGGTTAAATCTTTCCCAGCAGGCTGCTCTCTCAGTAGCAGCCCTTGTGGCCTGCAAGAACCAAAGGAAATATTTTTTTTATTTGTGTCATTAAGAATATACCATCCTGGAGGAGCCATGGAAAGAGAAAAAGTAGCTAAAAGATTGGCTGTCCTAGGCGACCCTGGCAGGATATAAACATCAACATTTAAATGGGGTGTTTTTTCTAGAAAGTCCTCTAGCAGTGGTTTTCTCCCAGATATGTGTTTCCCTTGCTGCTCTATATAATTTCTCAAGATGCAAGAAGCAGAACAAGACTCCAGTCTGGAACTGGTGCTGCTCAGGCATTGCTGAAAGTGAACTTCCTCTTCACATGCAAGTTTCCCATGATCTCTTGGACCAGTAAATTCCCCTTGTGGTGTATGCAATCTCAGAGAAAGACCAGGGAGGTGGATTAACCGCTCCAGGAATGCCTTTGTGAGACTTCTGGCAGTTTTTAATTCATCATGTGCTGGGTGTAATCAAAACAGAAATTGCTCAGATGATGAAAGATTGGTACCTGATGAAATTGTGACAGGAAATACTTCTGGATCTGCTCTGGTGTTTGCAGTGTGTGAGGGAGAGAAATCTGTTCTTGTGGGGTCTTTTATTCGCTCTGCTTTCAAGAGCTGGAACAATCTGTCTCTGTGCTTTTTTAATTAATGTGATGTCAACAGTGATAATGTGTTAAATAATATAGAATGAGTTGTAAACAAAGCAGGATTTGAATCTTCCAAATATACCACAATCAAAATTAATTGGCCAACCTCAGGGGAAATTGTAGTGCTGAGCCTCCTGCTTGTGCTTTGTTTCCTTTTTTTATGAACAGTGAATTAGTTCCAGTTTTGAAGCTTCCTGAACTATTATCCACTTTGCTGTCTCACTTTGAGAAATAGTTCACACTCTTGGTCAAAAAAGGGGAAGAGAAAAAAGAAACGAACATCCCATGGCTGTTGGGGAGCCAAGTCCTGAGCTCAGTATGTCTGAAGCAAAACTGGAAGAGGTCCTGTATGAACAGTGACAGGATTCAAGTTAAACCAGTTAAACCACTGGAAGGTGATCTTAATCAGCAAATGTCTGCATCTAGTCAGCAATATATATGTGGAAGTAAGATGATCTAGACCAAAATTTCTAGTGGCTTGCTAGCAAAGCTATTTTTAATTCATTATATTTATGCTGGGGTTTTTTATTGTATATTTTCCTCTTCATGAGCGCTGATGCTCAGTTACCAACTAGGTGAAATCCTAGGTCATTGCAGTCAGCAGCCAAGCTGTCAAGAAATGAATTGAATCTTGAATGGTATTCATCTGCCTTTTTTCATCCATGTACCTGGACTTGGGAAAAACAGGGTAAGAAACAAGCACTCTCAGCTGACCTCTTCCTTAACAGAAAAATGGATCAGATTCATTGGCTTAAAGCTGCCCTTTTTCCTACTTTGAATTAAAAGGAAACCTGCAGCCACTAGACGTGCAGCTTCAGATATCTAGAGGGCAAGTTGGTGATGCTACCTCACTTTCCTATTGTAGAATAAGCCTGTGGTTTAATAAACCTGGCAGATCTCCCAGGCAGGACAGACACAGTGGCCTGAAGGAACCTCCTTCCCCTCCATGCCTCTCCTATGCTTATTTACTTGACCTAAACCCTCCTATTGCCTTAATTACAAGCACTGAGATCTAGCCTTGTGTTGAAATGTTCATCTGCTTTTCTGCCTGCACAGGCACACTCAGCCTCTGTTTATTCTGATGTTTTTCTGGTTTGCAGTTCTGAAGACAGGAGAATGGGAAAGTTTCTGCTGTATTTTACATTAATTGGGTGGTTTATCCACCCTGACTGTCATTGGATCAAAAATATATATATATGTATATATATATTGGCTCCTAAAATCTTCAGAGGGAAAAAGAAGGCACCCCTTCATTTAATTCTTTTCCTTTCATTCATATGAACAATAATTTTACTGTAGAGCAGTCGGCAATCTGCAAGATTAGTCCAAAAGGTGAGCAAGACCTCAAACAAAGGAAATATGAAACCCCTCTGTGTTGGTGTTTTTCTTGGTTTGTTTGGTTTTCTTCAGATTCCTGCTGTGCCTCAGGCTTGCAAAAGAGTTCAGAAACCCTAAGCCCTCACTTTCTTACATAAGACTGAAGGCAACAAAAAGCCATTTTTTTCCTTTTGAGAGTTTAGAAGTGATGTATGACATGCTGCTCCATTGTAAAAGTACGCAGAATATTAAGATACTCCCATTATCAGTGCTTAGCCTCAAGCATTCTTTAATGATCCTACCACATCTTGTAAGAACTAGAACTAAATTGAGTATATGACTTCAGAAGGTAGCTACAGAGTGACAATTAATGGTTCTTGTCAACGTCCTGTGCAGTCAGTATCCATGAATTATGACATCTAACCACTAGCCTTTTTAATCTCCACTAAAGGTTTTCGGGTTCCTTATTAAAGCATCAATCTGTGGCTCTGATGTGTCCCCTCAAAAGAAAAAATAAACAACTAATCAAGTAGACAGTGTTCTTTGTGTTTTAATTCAAAGGCTGCTGTAGTACATATATTGCATTTATATGCTAATATCAGTTCATCAGATATTTAGACGTGCATTCTTTTCATCTGTATTTTGTGTCCTCATTACTGTGTCAGTCTGCTGTTGAACTTTCCCCTGTTCTCCATTCAGAGAAAGTGGTTAATACAGTCAGCTAAGTAGATTAAAGAGTTGCAGAGATAGCAACTGAATCCTGCTGTTCTTGTTTTATTCACCAATGAAAGTTGTGCAACTTTAAAAAAAGGATGAATTCAAGTAACGTGACTCTTAACAATGATGTGTGCGGCAAAAAGAGCTCAGAAGCGGTCCATGACAAGAACGAACAAGCTTTGCCTTTCTCTACAGGTTTTCCTTTTTAATGTTATATATCTGATCCTGGTGCTTTATCTGATTTGGAGAATAACTATAGATGTTCTTGAAACTTGTGAGAATTAAGAGCAGAGACACAGTTATTCCTGACTTGGTTTGAAGAAGCAAGGCTAGCAGTACGTTTCCTCTCATGTGCAGCTTGTCATCCTTTTGTGATGTATATTTTCCCTCCATTTTAGCTTGTGGTTCTTCCATTTTCCTTCTAAATGTTACCATCAAGACCAGTTTAAATCAGCCAACCTTCTGGCTTACAACACTGAGCCATGGGTTGCAATGTGATTCAATACAATATGCCAGCCAGGTTATTGCCAACAGGACAGACAGTGGATGAAGCTGGAAGCAGATCTTCCTCTAATGTGCCCTGTATTTAGAGTTTTACTTTGTCTTGATTCAAGTCCAGTTATGGAAAGTTTGAAGTCTGGGATATTTATCATGGTTTACTTAAGTGTGACTAATTCTAAAGAAAAGATGCCACAATTCCCTTGCCTCTTCTTCTTGACTGAAAAATGGGGTTACTGTGGCCCTGAGAGAGAGCAGGTAAAATCAAGTTAAAACCTCAAGTTAAAACTTCAGTGTCATGAATTTGCAGCAGTTTCAATCTCTTGGTTGGTTGATTTAGTTTCCTTTCTTTTTTCTCCTAACTCTCCAGTAGCATCATGGTACTTCTAGTCTCTACACACTTGCATTAATGGATCTACTGATGATTAATTCTCAAGGCTTTCAAGTCCTGCATTTGTACTTTTATTTTGCATTTTTTTTAAGAGCAGTGAAAGATTCATTATGCCCAGTAGTCACAATATTGATTACTTTCAGTAGTCTTCCATCTTTGGCAGAGGATATTTGGGTGTGGGACATGTGCAAGATGTCTATAGCAAGTGCTAAAAAGCTGATGCTTTTGAGCAGAGGATCTGTAAAGGATTTGACCTTCAAACATATCTTAAAGAGCTTTAGATTCCTGGTGAGTTCATAGTATCATAGTATCATTCAGGGTTGGAAGGGACCACAAGGATCATCTAGTTCCAACCCCCCTGCCATGGGCAGGGACACCCCACACTAGATCAAGCTGGCCAGAGACTCATCCAGCCTGGTCTTAAAACTCCTCCAGGGACAGGGCCTCAACCACCTCTCTGGACAACCCATTCCAGGGCTTCACCACTCTCATGGTGAAGAACCTCCTCCTCACATCCAGCCTGAAACTCCCCACCTCCAGCTTCGTTCCATTCCCCCTAGTCCTATCACTACCTGACATCCTGAGAAGTCCCTCCCCAGCCTTCCTGTAGGCCCCCTTCAGATACTGGAAGGCCACAATGAGGTCACCTCGGAGCCTTCTCTTCTGCAGACTGAACAGCCCCAACTCCTTCAGTCTGTCCTCATAGGAGAGGTGCTCCAGCCCTACGTTCAGGAATCTCAGTTCAGTGCTTAGTCCAGAAGATCCAAAGCACCTTTGTGATGTGTCTGCTTGCCCAAATTATCTGTACAATCCTAAACTGAGACAGGAAGTTTCTCACAATTGGACTTTCACATGTGATTTATAGTCCTAATCATATATCAATGGAAAAAATGTGTTGATGTACCAGAATGGAAAAGATGAATCATTTCTTTAAATGATAGAAACTCTTTGGCATAGATAATGCAAATGAAAGCATTTCACCCTTCAATTCCTGAACTAATTTTAGCATCCTAATTAGAGAATTAATTATCTCTGTATACTTTATTCAAGTCTTGCAATTATTTTCCTTACTCTTAATTGGTGATGAGGTTTGACATTACCTTGTGCCAACATAGTCAATAATATTTTAGGATTAGTTAAATCCAGGTTTAATTTGTATTGTTCTGAAAAGGCAGCATATTGATTTTTATTTCTTCCCCCCCCCCCCCCCCCCCCCTTTTCAGTTCTTATTCACAGATATTCCACTTTTCTAGTCTTAGAGAAACAATATCTAATTTTTGACCCATTTTAGTGATGGATCCAATTTCCATCAATCAATAAGAAACATTTACTATGATAACTTACACCTGACCTAGTTACCGCTTTCTACTGCTAATTCAGTGTTCTCTGTTGCTTACATCACTTGCTCTATGGGTGCTTTGTTAGCCTTTGTATAATTGTTACAGCTTAGTTTAATTCAGAGCAACTGCTCAGTCCTCATTTAATTTAAAGTTGCTGTGTCTGTTTTGGATGAGAAGAAAGGCTTGCCTGGCTAAATTCCATGTATATTCCCCAGCTCTCTTGGGTTGTCATTCAGTGATGCAGTAAATGTAGCTCTTCAGTTCATAAATACAAGAGAGCAAGTTCTGTGACTGCATTGTACTTACCATTGTTTGGGTTAAAATTCATCTTCCAGTTTTGTTGTAAAAAATGTTGATTTGCTAGTTTCCTACTAGCAGGCTTATGCTTAATACCAAATCAGATATCATCTGTCTGCACCATTCTAACTTTATGCCGCTTCAACAGTTGTCTGTTCTCTCACAGTGTCATGTAGCTGGCTTTGTACCATAAACTTGCTATCATGCACTCTGGCAATACATCAGAAATGTGATTATAATGCAGAGTGATACAACTGTACATGTATTTAGGATCAGCAAATTGTGGCACCATTGGATGACCTTTTCTTCCATGAGATATATTATCATGTTCTATGTACTTTACTCTGATGTCTTTAGGTAATACTAGTGATAATACCATGACTGACTTTGTGTTGTATGCCATTAAAACAGATAAATGCTCTGTTATTAGATCATTTATTGAAAACAGGGGAGATGAAACAAAATCTAGCTTAATCTCTTACCTTAGAAATGAGACATAGTGTACATCCTGATGTTTTCAAGGCTGTTTCTTTTTTATTATGATTTTTTATTACTTTTTAAAAATGATTTTATTTTTTATGTACAGTTGCTGTGATGCCTTCTGAAAAAACATCCTGAAGGTACTGGAACATATGAAGCAGCATTGGAATATACGAAGCAGCATTGTTACTATTTTTGCTCATCGATCAGATTGCCTTTTTTACTGTTTTGATGCACTTCTGTTTTCTCTCATTCTGAGATAAGAGAATCTGCTCAGAGCAGAAGAGATGAAGATTTCTATTGCGATAACACCTGTGAAAACCATAACTATCCAAACCTTTTAGTGGTTCCAATTATTAAGCACACTGCTTTCTAACCTCTGTCCCCATGAAATGTGCAACATGCAGCAACTGTGTAAAATAACAGGAGGCAAAGCTAGAGGGCATAGTAAGTGTTATAGGTATGAAGATTTCTACCAGGAGGCTTAGGGGAGACCTTGTTGCTGTCTACAACTACCTGAACGGTGGTTGTAGCCAAGAGGGGCTTGGTCTCTTCTCCCAGGCAACCAGCACCAGAACAAGAGGACACAATCTCAAGCTGCACCAGAGGATGTTTAGGCTGGAGGTGAGGAGAAAGTTCTTCACAGAGAGAGTTGGTAGCCATTGGCGTGGGCTGCCCAGGGAGGTGGTGGAGTCACCATCCCTGGAGGTGTTTAGGAAGAGACTGGATGGGGTGCTTGGTGCTATGGTTTAGTTGATTAGATTGTGTTGGATGATAGGTTGGACTTGATGATCTCAAAGGTCTTTTCCAACCTGGTTGATTCTATTCTATTTCTATTCTATTTCTATTCTACTTCTATTCTATTATATTCTATTATTTTATTCTATTCTATTCTACTCTACTCTACTCTAAATACAAATAATTTGTGCTTTTTTCTTCATATTATTAGTGCACACAGATGAAATGTATTTATGTCTTTATTCCAAAGGTATTCATTATCATATAATTTGAGAATGTATTGAAAATCATTGATGATAGGTTGGTCAGTGGAATGTGTGCTAAATGAAGTGCAAGTAGTGACAGTGAGATCCATCAGAAAGAAGCCAAGTACTGAGAATGGTTTGCAATTAGGTTATGCTAGCTATGGACTAAGTATGCAGAGACATTTTTTCATGGGCAAGAACATATCTGATGGACTAGCTGAGTACGATTAGGACCTGTTTGCTATGGAGAAAAGCCTAGCTGTAACTCCTAGAAGGCAATAAGAGAGTTTTGTAGTTAAATGCATTTCCCACTTCTCCCGAGAAGACAATATAATTTAAATACTATACCTCTGCCAGACAAGTTACAGCTGAAGCTTCAAGAGGACTTCAGAGCCATGTTTCAACTCTGGTGAGAGGATTTTGGTGTCCTGTTGAAAGAGCAGTTCAGGAAAATGAGGTCTTTGGGAAGGGCTTCCAGAAATCTGTCTGCTGCTAGCTTACAGCTTTAAATCTGTGCAACATGTTGAAGAAGATGGTATTTGCTTGGCTATCACGTAGAACATGTTTCGATTGATAGATGTGAAAAGGAGAGAATATACTTGTGATAGATGCACAGAAAGTAGAAGACAACAGAAGAGAGCTGCAGCATGAGGTTTTCCTATAGGAAAAGTGCTTACAGTTAGCCTCCTCTATAATGTTACAAAATCTATGCAGATCAGCTGTACTTGCATGTGTTTAAAGAAAAGTAAGGATCTATAAATTTACTGTAGCCCAATTGTAATGAGCAGAGGTTGCAGTATGTGTATATATATGTATAATTATGTATTATAAATGAAGCATCCATTTTCATTTAAACACTAATTACCAATGAACTGGTATTCATCAATGCATGTTTGCTAGCAGATCAATATCTAATCTGTTAGCCAATTTAATTGAATCAGGAGGGTGCACCAGGCTGATAATTTTCTAGTCAGCTTCTTGTGTTAACTGAAAAAAAAAAAGTCAGAAAGTATTTTTACTGTTAGAAGTTAATGATATATTTCAGTGCAGATAAAATGCTTTGCATTCTGACCTAGCTAAGGAAGCAGAGAGTACAAAGGTGTTATTTATATTAGTACATTAGGTATTTTAGGCGCTGAAGATGCATCGTGTTAGATTAATGTAGCTATTTCAGTTAAATTTGCATTTACTAAGTAAAGGAGTGGAGATAATTCAGTGTGGGACCACATGAAAAACATGTTACAGCAGGACAATTGGGAATTTGTGTCATATAAATGAAAGGGAGTCTCTAGCAGAAAAGATGCTGTGGCAGCTCTTTGCTTTCACGGTGTGAGTAGATGGATGAGTGTTTCTGTGACTCTTGAAGCTGGGATGTTTATGTTGCATTAATGGGAGAGTTTTCATCTTGTTGCATGGATCAAATCCAGCATTTGGCCGGAATGGCTAAAGCCGGGAATCTGCCAGCTGTTATACTCTACCATTTTGAAACAAAGTGACAAAGACATTTTTCAGGTTCTCTGTACAAGTGGCATTTTAAAAATACAATCTGTAAAATTCTTTGAGCTCCTGGGAGGGTATGTGGGGAATGGATTGCCAAAAGTAGCTGGCCTCATGTGCCCGCTCTTAATAGAATTTCCCTTTACTGGAAGCAGGCTACCTAGACTGAGGCGGTTGGACTGAGCCAAATGGGACATTTCTTGCCTTCTTGCTATGGCTCACTGTAATAATCAGTCTCACTCAAACATACTGTCACTTTATTCTTCCTCATTTGGAGGAACCCAAGGTACTTCATAGCATCTTTTTCAAAAATGGTTGCTATGGTATGATATTTAAAGCCAATTTCAAAACAGCTGTACGTATTTAAATGGAAAACAACCTGCTCTCTGCAGGTTGAGTTTGCAGTGGACTCTTTTCAGCGTGGATCTTTTGTACATATGGCAGCCTGCAAATTACATATTCTGTTTCACAGAATTATTATATTTATTACCAGAGGAAAATAGATTATTAATTACAGCCAAAGGCTGCTTTGATTAAATATACAATTAATTAGCTATGCTAAGCCCATCCCAGAGCTCCCAATATTTTCAGCTGGATGATTTCTCTAGTACTTTTAATTAAAATTCTTCTAAAAAAGCTACAAGTTAGCTGCATGTGCACTTAAACTGAAGTTAGCTCTTCAGTGTTTTGCTGGGTTTTGAATGCCATCTAATTAATCTGTAGTGATTGAATGTACATAAATTCATCTGAAATGCAAGGTAATTTGTGCCGATGTGGAACGGTGGAGAGCTTTTACTCGTCCTTTGCGTAATTGTTTTATCTGTGGAAAATAATTTTGAAAGGCCACAGTTGATAATTGTTTTGATGAAACAAACGTGGAAAACAGCATACCAAAGAGGCACAGTAAACAAAGCAACAGCGGAGACTCACTTACAGGTGTGGAGGTGTTTGCTTTTCAGTGTGCAATTTGCCTTTGATTCTGGAGGTGCAGGTTCCCTCTTGTTTGCTGTCATCAAACTTTGGGGCATTCACCTAAATTTCTCTCTGCTGTCTGGTGGTTTGCTTCCCACTCTTGTGTTGATGAACTCACTGCTGTGTGACTAGGAGGTGGATTAGAGCTGTTTTTTCCTTCATGATTTATGAATAAAGTTAGGGCTGAGTTTTCCAGGGGGACCAAGAAAGTGAAGAGCCTCCTGAAAAAATCCACAGGTTTTGATTTTATGCATGCCTTCAGTACTCTTGAAATCTCCCTTTCTCATTACTGCTGAACTATTTTCAGTGGACATCTCAGACATCAGTTTGTAGATAGTGTGTTGTCAATAGCTGGAGCACATCGTTGCAGAGACTGGAAAGGCAGCCTGCCCTGGTTTCACAGTCAGCCCTCCAAGGGAAGTCTCCCTGCCCCCAGGCAAGAGGGAAAGTAACACACAAAAAATAGGTTGAGATAAGGAGTGTTTAACGAGATGATACAATGTCCCATATGCCTGTTTCTCAGAAAAACATGGCAAAACCAGCCCCAGCCCCACAGTCAGCCCAGCAGAAAAGACCAACACCCCAAAACCAGAAACTAGAAGAAGCAACCAGAAACAGGAAGCCTCCCATGTCACAATCCAAACTATATTAGAGCATACATGTCTGAGTGCACTTTGCTCAGAGAGGTGCCTCTTATTTTATCCCTCTCCAGCCACTTCTGCATTCATCCTTTTCCTCTAGTGGCAGCAGAGCTATCCAGAGCACACTGGTTTATGGCCCTGTTGTTAGAGCAAAGCCCCATAAAAGTTTGAGCCCCCCAGACCGTGGACAGTCTTGGATTCAGGTTATCTCTTTCCTGGTGAATTCTCCAACTGTGAGGCTGGGATTTTATCAAACCTATGAGTGGTGTGGTCGCTTGCCACAAGGTGTATGATCACATAGGAACATCGCATTGCTTTGTTGATTCTTTCAATTCTTGTTCATTGTCTTTTGTCTTTATTTTCTATCTGAACAAGACAGGCCCAGAGCTGCAAGTGATTTTTTTTCTAATGGTAAGAGTATTTATTTAAAAAAAGGTCAGAGGAAGACCACAGGGGAGGGAGTTAGGGCCAGCATGGGAGGAACTTTGATTTCTGATTTCTTTGATTCTGGGCCCCTCAGTTTAGGAAGGATGTTGACTTGCTGGAACGTGTGCCGAGAAGGGCAATGAAGTTGATGAGGGGTTTCAAACACAAGCCCTATGAGGAGAGGCTGAGGGAGCTGGGGTTGCTCAGCCTGGAGAAGAGGAGACTCAGGGGTGACCTTATTGCTCTCTACAACTACCTGAAGGGAGGTTGTAGACAGGCGGATGTTGGTCTCTTCTCCCAGGCAGCCAGTACCAGAACAAGAGGACACAGTCTCAGGCTGCGCCAGGGGAGGTTCAGGTTGGATGTTAGGAAGAAGTTCTATACAGAAAGAGCGATTGCCCATTGGAATGGGCTGACCAGGGAGGTGGTGGAGTCGCCGTCATTGGAGGTGTTCAGGAGGAGACTTGATGGGGTGCTTGGTGCCATGGGTTAGCTGTTTGGGTGGGTTGGATTGGTTGAAGGGTTGGATGAGATGATCTTGAAGGTCTCTTCCAACCTGGTTTGGTTTATTCTAAATAAAGGTTTATTCTAAATAAAGTATTCTATTTCATTTTGCAGCTGAAGGTGGACACAAGCGGTGTGTAGTCCCCAATGTCCTTTGGTGGAACTTTAGTTTCCAATTATGCCATTCTGTAATATAAGCTGCTCTCCTATCTTGTCCCCTGGTTTGCTTCTTCAGAAGGTAGCAAAATTCCTCTGCATGGCTTCAAAGAAGTTGCTGCAGGGTGAGGAATATAAGATCCAATTTAAGGCAGAGCTGTGCATCATGCCAAAACAATATGTGCTGGCTTCAGAAGCACGGCCTTGCCTTTCATTACATTTCATACCTTTTAGCTCATTTTCCCATTTAATTCATTTCACTGAAAAGAAAGCTCACCTTTATTTGGGGTAATATTCAAGCCCATCCTAAATATGCCACAGGAGAAGCAGCAAGTTGATCTTCCAGTTCCTAGATGGATGCTGGATCATCCCTGTCATGTCTCTGCACAGACAGTTTGTCTGTGTCATGATCTCACGTTTTTAATGCATATGAGCCGTCAGCTTTTACTGGTACATTAGCTCAATTTGTATGTGGCAAAAACAGTGTTCCAGTTTTGCACATCTTGGTCTATAAATATCTTTTTGCTTTGGGCAACAATATTCTGGCTTCACATAAAATATTCCTCTAACTTTTTTCACAAAACACTTTGTTTTTTACTTAATTAAGATTAATTGTACATGTCACAGGCTTTGTTTTACATGTGTGTTCCAGAAGGCCAGTTAATGTGTACAGTAACACATATTCTAGCTTGTTCTATTATCCTGGGGAGTTGCCCAGTCCATTCTTTTGACAGAAGGGAATTTCTGAATGTGTCAAGTGTCTTGTAGATTATGTTTTTAATGCCTTTTTCATGCTGCATGATGAAGAACAGACTCCAGGCACAAACAGGTCTTATATTATATCATAAGTTAAAAGCAAACCAACATCATAGTGTCCTGACCCAGCTGTATCCATGAGCTGCAGTGTGTGTCTTAAGTACACAGAGACCCGACTTTTCTGGTTAAGTCTGTTAGTATCCACTGTGTAACTGAAGCTGAGAGTCAGAAACTGGAAAGCTGAGCCCTTTCTGGTGCCAGCAGTGTGCCAGCCTGCTGCAGCAAGAAAATGCCAGTGGCAGAGCTGGATGGAGCCATGCAAAGCACTCCAAGCTGGGAGTTGTTCTTTGCAGCCATCATATTTCCCAGGTGCTCTATCTGCAAGTAATTTACATCTTTATCTGCCAACTGGTGCCAGGCCTTGAATGGAGTCCTTCAGCTGTCAGATAGATTGGAAATGCAGATACTCTGATGCAAGAACTGTCCTATTTCTGCTAACACTGTTCTGTGATTTCCCCTCTTGGCAACACATCCAATACCAGTCTTAAACATTGGTGACATTTGGAGATACAAACAAGGGTCAAATGTCAGTCATAACTTTCACCTCCCATTGCTTCTTGGTGTTGCTGCAGCTCTTATCTGTCCGTATTACAACTTGCTTGAAGTTCAGAAGTGCTTTGCAAACATGAACTCAGCCGCACGTTGTTCCTCAGCTCTGGAGCATCATTCTTGAAGATGGCACTCTGCATATATGACCAAAAAAAATTCTCAACATTCCATATATTAAAAAAAAAAAAAAATCAGTAGTTTATTATTTAAGTCAGAGTAGAACTCTACTGCTTTACCTTCAGCATTATAACAGGCAGGGAAAGCCAAAATATAGTCACATGAAGTGACTGTTCAAATACGACAAGGCCAAGCCAGTGTTCAAGGCAGACCTTGAGCACTCTAGGTCCTTCACTGTCCAATTCACAGCTCTGTTTCCAGTTTTTGTAACATAAATCTAAATTAAAAATCACTCATTTTCTGAGTGCAAGAGCTGGCACAATATCTGGCCTCCAGCTCAGGCCAGATGCCCACCCAAACCACTCTATCATTCTCCTTCTTAGGTGAACAAGGGAGAGGGAAAATATAACAAGAGGCCCGTGGGTCAAGACAAGATGAGTTTAATAATGTAAAAGCAAAGGCCACACACAGAAGCATGAGGAAATAAAAATATTACTCTCTGCTTCCCATCAGCAGATGATGTTTGGCTGCTCTCCAGGACGCAGGGTTTCAATACATGTACTGGTGGCTCTGGAGGACAAATGCGATTAATGAATGCCCCCCTGCACTTCCTTCTTTCCCTTAGCTTTTATATCTGAGCTGACATCCTATCGTCATTTTGGGTCACCTGGCCCAGCTGTGTCCCCTCCCAACATCTTACCCAACACTCAGCCTAGAGCAGATATAAGGAAGATAACTTTTTTACAATGAGAATGGTAAAACATTGGAACAAGTGACCCAGAGGGGTGGTAGATGTCCCATTCCTGGAAACTTTGAAGGTCATCTTGGACAAGGCTCTATTTCCCATCAGCAGATCATGTCTGGCCTCTCTCTGGGAAGCAGGGCCTCAATACACATAGCAGTTGCTCCAGAGGACAAGCACCATCAGTGAATGCCTCCCCCCCTTCCCTTAGCTTTTATATTTCAGCTGACATCATATGGTATGGAATGCCTCTTTAGTCATTTTGAGTCAGGTGGCGTGCCCATGTGCCCCCTGGTCTTGCTCACTCCTCAGCCTACTGTTGTGGGGAAGAATTCTGGAAAAGCCCAACCTTGGTGCTGTGTGAGCATTGCTCAGCAGTAGCCAAAATGCTGGTGTGCTATCAACATCCTTCCAGATACCACTACAAAATACAGCACTATGAAAGATGCTATGGAGAGAACTCCATCCCAGCCAAACCAAACACATTCCATCATAGCTGTTCCTGGCTTTGGGATAAGTGCCTCACACCATTGCAAGTTCTTTCAAACCCAGCTCATTATGGTCTTTTGTGCAAATCCTTCTAAATTTCCAGATAATTGACAAGACAGCCACTCAGGGGCTTACAGCCAACTATGTTAGTGAAGCTGCTTTAGGAAGGCTGAGTGCTGAGATGTCTAATATAGAGAAAAAAAATAAATGATTGCCCATGCACAGCAACAGCTATACTATTTTATTTCTTCACAGAATACCCAAAGGCAATAATCCACTTTCTGAATTAACAGCCTGTAAAATATTACTCTAAAATATAAAGCCATCTTTGAGCTAACTTATGGCAACACAGAAGGCATCAAGAAGCAGTGGAGTCTCCGCTGTGTTACACTCGCACAACTTGAAACCATGCTGAGTGAACGTGGGTTTTTTTCTGCTTTTATAAGACATAGGAAGAATAATTTATGTCTTAAGACTATAAATCAGACCTCATCCTGGGAAATATGTTTACAACACCCTTGAATACTGCTAGGTATTAATAGAGATGTTCTTCCTGGATTACCAAAAGCCATAGTGTAATATATTTGTGATTTTTCAGCATTTAAAGAAATCCCTTCTCTTCCTATCTTCACCCATTTTATTTTAAGGCTAGATCGTGCTGTCTCTAAATTCTCCAAAACTGAGGACATGCCATTTGTGAAGTTGAAAGGATATTCACACATCACCCGACGCTGAAATTTATAACCAGCTCATTTCTCTAGACTCCCTGTTGTCATTGGAGAGAGGTGGCCATTTCCAGAGAGGGAATCATCTTACTCACGCCTCTGACTGACTCTTTTCTCCCATCTCTTGTCTTTAACAATAGAAAGAGAACAGCTGGTTAAATCAGATGTCTACATCTGATGGTCTGAGTATCTTCTCTCATGCTACATATTACAAATTAAAACTAATGTATTTTTTTCCTGATTAAATGATATGAGTAATTGTTCTTTTGCAGTAGCTGAAGACATGTATGTTTTCTGAGTTGGAAATGGAATGGGCTGCTGGGGGAGGTGGTGGAGTCACCATCACTGGAGGTGTTCAGGAGGAGACTTGCTGGGGTGCTTGGTGCCATGGTTTAGTTGATTAGGTGGTGTTGGATGATAAGTTGGACACGATGATCTCGAAAGTCTCTTCCAACCTGGTTTATTCTATTCTATGTTTTGGATTGGACAAGTATTTGCAGCAATTCATCTGGATAATCCTACCTACCCTTTGTCTAGAGAAAATCCTTATTTCTGTATCTCTCTGGTTATTTTCCTCCCTCATATCTTTCCAGTTTTCATGTCTTCTGCAATTTGCAGACAGGCAGATGCACCACTTCGGGTTGAGTATATTTATGTGGGCAACTCCTATGGACACTGAAATTCAGTTTGAATTTTCTTGATAGTTTGTATGCATCATTGAAGATCATTTGAGGATTAGTGTCCCAAATTTGAGGTCACTTGAGGCTTATGGGGTGGTCTTGCCCCAGAAAGGTAAATGTTCTTAAAATTGAAAGGTCACATTACTTTTTTGTTCTGCTTACTCAGGAGTTAGAGTGTAGCTTGATTGTGTTGTGTATGCTTCATCCAGTTGATGCCCCGTCTTATATAGGATATGTCTACTACTTGCTGGCAAAATTGAGAACAGCGTAAGTAGTTAGTCTTGTAGTATAAACATGAGCCTAATGTAGGTTTGTGTCTGAGATGTTTAATGGCAAAGGCAAGGTGTTAGTAATAAAGAGCAATTGGTGTCTTCCTTTCCAACCTGTCTCCTTCTTCAACCTGAAGACCTGGTTGACTACTGTGCACTGGCTGTGCCTTCTGTCCAACCAGCTGCATGAAGTGCAACCTAAGGAGAGTAGTCATTTTATCACAATCTGCCTCTTCTGAAGAAGATTTTCCTCCTTTGGGGGAGATACAATCTACATCAATCAGAAAAGTTTACAAGCCTCTCAAAGTGATTTGCATAGGTATATGTTTTGAGTGAAGAGCAAAGGAATAGGAGAGGGATGGTGAGTGAAACATGGGCAACATGGAGGGAGAGGGCAATTGCCTATAGGGTAAATAAGCCTAACATTTTAATAATGATGATTTCTGAAGTGCAATTTTCAGTGATCAAAATATTTTAGCACTGTGCCCAGAAATAATTGCACTGGCATACCTGTGAAGCAGGGGACGCCAGCACTGAGAGAAGTAATAGCCAGGATGAACAGGGAGATTTGTCAAAGTACTTTAGCATGCAGGGTATGGTGGAATACAATTAAATGGTGTACCTGTGTTTAGGATCTTTGTGATATTTGCTAGCCTTCAAGTTGAGCATGCACAGTCAGAAGGTTTTAAAGTACAATTTGAAGAAAAGGATGATTACACATAGGGGAGGCAAAGGGTAAGTGGGATGTAGTCAATCACAGCAGGGGTAGATGGTTACGAAACCAGGGTAACCTGGTAGACTTTTTGATTAGCAAATCATTAAATGCACTGGGTTGGAAGGGTCCTCTAGAGGTTATCTAGTCCACTCCCCTCGTAGTAAGCAGGGACATCCCAACTAGATCAGGTTGTTCAGAGCCCCATGAAACCTGACCTTGAATGTCCCCAGTGATGAGGCCTCCACCACTTCCCTGGGCAACCTGTTCTAGTGTCCTACCACCCTCATCTGGATGAAGGTTATGTGGTAGATCCTCTTTATGTAGACTTCAGATAAACAAAAATATCTGATGTGGTATTTTAAGGGAAAATACTAGCTGAAGTGGAACAGAAATAGGCAAGCAGTTGTGAGGATGGTATGGGGTTGACTGTGGAAGAATATCTATTCTACATGGAGTGCTAACAAGGGAAGTGAAAGGCTGGAGAGAGGTTACTGCTGGAGCTCCAGAAGGGTTTGTCTTTGCAGTAATCTTGTTTAGTACATTTTTTTAGTGACCATACAGAAATATCAGCAAATCTCTCCTGCCAGTTCCTAATGACCTGTCTCCAAAATACCAATGGCTTCAGCAGGACTGGGAGGTTTACCTGGGAACCGTGGAAGAGGAAAGGAGGAGAGCAGGAGGGGAGAATGCTTATTGCTGAGGGAAGAAAGTGAAGGAAAATGAAAGAACTGCTGAGTCATGCTTTATGAAAATGCAATAATCACTATATAATAAGGAGAAGAGTGTTGGAGACTGAGATTAGACCTGTCATTTTATTTACTTCACTTACATGAAGATCTTTGAACACAACTGTTGTACCATTTGACTGGGATGGAGGGAGCATTTCAGAAGAGTAGCCTTCGTCTACCCACACTAGCTCTGTAACTCCAACCCTGCTTAGTAGGTAGGTAGGTTATATTTGACCCCTCAGGTGGCTCAGTTGGTAGCACATCAGACCCTCAATGGGAAGGTTGTGAGTTGAAGCCTGCAGTGGGCAGTAGTGTCCTCCCTACTCTAGTCATGAGGGCTGTGGTGACAGGTTGGACTCGATGATCTTTGAGGTCCCTTCCAACCTTGGAATACTGAATACTGAATATTTCATTACTTCAAGTTATAGCTTCAGAAAGTGGTGTATAATTTCTTGCCTTCATGAATGTCAAATAACCTGATGGAAAGACTTTCTTGCAGCATGAAAGATGTCATTTCATACTTATGCATGCTGAGTTCAGCTTTCTCAATTTCTAAGCAAATTACTTATTTGTTTGGCTGATGTGTCAATATGCAGCTGCTACATCCCCCAGTCCTTAATGTCCTAATTATTTAATGTTCCATTGGTTTCCTTACCTAGTTAGCTCTAGTCTAGCTCTAAGCTAGAGGTGGGTAGATTTAGATAGATGTTAGAAAGAAGTTCTTCACTGTAAGGGTGATGAGACACTGCCCAGGGAGGTGGTGGAAGCCCCATCCTTGGATGTATTTAAGGGAAGGCTGGATGTCACTCTGGGCAGCCTGATCTAGTGGATGGTGTCCCTGCCCACGGCTTGGGCATTGGAACTTGATAATCCTTGAGGTCCCTTCCAACCCTGACAGTTCTGTGTTTCTGTGGCTGACTAGCCTGGGCCTGATGTAAAGGGAAGGACTTGATGGGAAGAAATGGCTGGTTGTCTGCCAGGCTTTGAGGGCAGCTCCAGAAGTGCCCTTTGAGTTTGCTTCCAGCCTCTTGGGACAATGCTTGCCCCATAGACCACACATCTCCTTTCTGGCAGCTTCTGAAGGGCTCTGTGCTTCTTTCTACCCAAACAACAGTGGGTGAAGTGAGGATACTGAGTCCTTTTTTGGTACTCATGCACCTAATCTACTGATCACACATGAGGATGTCAAATGAGACAGCATTGCCCTCTCTGAGATCACAGTGTTACAGGCTGCTCCAGGTAATCCTTCTTTCTCTCGGTAGAGCCCTGTGACGTACTGGATGTGATGGCTTGCTTGCAGCTAATTTCCACTCACTGAGGCAGGTATCAGGGAGAAGTTGGAGATTAAGCATGGCTTAAATAGAATAGCCTTGCTATTTCTGGGTTTTCCTTAGGCTGAATTTTGGAGGGGGAGGTGGAAAAGGGAAAAAAAAAGGCATGTTTGGGATATGTGATAGCACTGGTATGCTGGCACGTGAGAGATGTATGATAGCACTGGTTGTCTTAACAGTATTTTAGTGAGACTTTGGCATTGACAGCTAAGTGTGCTGGCATTTCCATTTGATGCTAATGAAAGCACTTGAGGCCACTATGCAAATTCTTTCCCACAAAAGACTTCTGTGAAAATCTCCATTAAGGTTTGTCTCCTATGTATGTAAATACTGGATTTTCACAGAATTTGACACCTGCAGATCCTGTTCTCAGGTGTTTTGCTTGTTGTCTAACAGTATCAATAATTAACTGCAAAGCAGTCACAGTGATAGACCCATGAATATTGACTTGCCGGGTTTATTTTTAAAGTGTTTGCCTGATAAAGCTACCTGTGACATTCCTGGATGGAATCTCACCCAATATTTCCTGTCTCTTGTGCAAATAGTAGTCAAAGAATTTTCTTTATCCTGAGATCTTAGAGAAAGACCTGAAAGGTAGTGGACAAAATGGTTTATATTTGGAACAAAGAACAGTGCTACAAGGGTTGGAGACCTGCAGTCGGGTGGTTTGCTCTCAGATGTGGAAGCTGGCCAGATTTCCCCAGTGGCCTGGCCTTTCTGCCACGGTTCCATGTCAGCAACCAAGCCCAACAAGTGTCAGGGTGAATTCAAATAGCAGAATTGATTGCTGGGAATGATTTATGCCTGTCTGCCTCTCCTTGGGTGGGGAAGGGTTTGTTTAAATTCAGCGCTGCCATTTTGAACTGTCTTCAGACATTTCTCAATTTATTGGAAGTCTCTGCTTCTCAGCTATGGTTCTTTTCACCAATAACTCTATGCTGTGACATTTTACTTAACTGGCTTGTAAAGCCAGCTTACCATGAAAGCTTAAAGGAACCTGGTTTTCTTTAAGAATATATAAATCAACAGTGACATGAAAGCTACTCACAAGCCCTACATGTTGTGGGTTGTGAAACAAGAGCTTATTTGATTTTAAATTTAAGAGGCACATATGCATTTCTCCAGTTGAACCTTCCTAAAACATAACCTTTTCAACAAGTAAGCTGAGAATAAACCCACATATGAACATCTAGAATTAAGACTTGCTTGAAATTTGCACTTGCCTACAGTATATCCATCCAGTTGCAAGCTGATGCTGCTCCTCCCTGCCTGCTTCCTATTTAAAGTACAAACCATAGTTTTATAACCTGTGATGTTGCCATGTCATGTTTTGGTTTCTGTGAGTATAGAACAAAATGGTTTTGAACATTTTAGAATATAAGGGAGTAGACTATTTACAGTTGCACAGGACCTAAAATGATCAACTGCCTGACCAATTCAGAGCTGACCAAAAGTCAAAGCATGTTTTTTAAGGGCAATGTTCAAATGCCTCTTAAAGACCATCAGGCTTGGAGCATCGACCACCTCTCTAGGAAGCCCATTCTAGTGTTTGATCACCCTCTCAGTAGAGAAATGCTTCTTAATGTCCAGTTTAAACTGCCCCAGGAGCAGCTTTGAACCATTCCCATGTATCCTATCACAGGATACCAGAGAGAAGAGACCAGGAGCTGCCTCTCCACTTGCCCTTCCCAGGAAGTTGTAGAGATCAGTGAGTTCACAGAATGCAACAGGTTGGAAGTGACCTTCAAAAGACATCTTGTCCAAGCCCCCTTGCAGTGACCAGGGACATCTCCAACTAGGTCAGGGCCCCATCAAGTTTGGCATTAAATATCTCCAGAGTTAGGGCCTCATCCACAACTCTGGGCAACCTGTTCCAATATTTTACCACTGTCATTGTAACTCACTTCCTTCTCATGTCTAATCTAAATCTGCCCTGCTCTAGATTAAAAGCATTGCCTCTTGCCCTACTGCTACAAGCCCTTCTAAACAGTCCTTCCACAGCCTCCCTGTAGGTCCCCTTCAGATACTGAAATTATAAGGTTGCCCCACAGCCCCATTTTCTCCAAGCTAGACAAGCCCAAAGTTCTTATCAGCTTCTCATAGAACATTCTTTCCAGCCCTTTCACCAGGTTTTTTGCCCTTCTCTGGACACATTCAATGACCTTCACATCCTTAAAAGGTGAGGTCCATAACTGCACACAGCAGTCAGGTGAAGCTGTACCAGTGCTGAACACAGTGGGCTAATCGCCTCACCAACTGGTTATACTGTATTTAATGCACCCTCAGATGTGGTTTGCTCTTTTGGTTGCCAGGGCACACTCCTGGCTCATGTTGAGCCTATCATCAACCAGCAACACAAGATCCCCTTCTGCACAGCTGCTTGCCAGCCACATCCTTTCCTGATTTATACTTGGACACAGAAATGTTACATTTTGCCACAGTTTCTTGCCTCCCACTGAAGAAGATTGCAGAAGTTGGTGTCAGTAAACACTAGAAGGTGGAAGTCATGATAAGATGGCAAACACAGCAACTTAAAATATCTCAGCCAGGTTTAATTAAGAAGTTCAGTTGAGGAGTGTTACTTTTCAGTGTTGTTGACTTTGGTGAAATGAGTTAATGCGTTCAGGAACTTCATTCTTGCGAATACTTGTGCTGTTTTCACAGCTTATTAGATACATTTCTACACAGACAGCTATTACCCACTCATTCTTTTATAAGCACATACAGAACCTACATCTCCCTTTGTATATAATTTGTCTATTCCCTGCAGAAGGTTTTGTGCACCTACCACTTCTCTTTTAATGTATTATTTCTTCTTTCACTGGTATGTACCTTTTTCTTCTGGAAATATGGTATAGTTTTAAAAAAGAAAGCCACATTATTAAAGGATTTTATTCCTGAGACAAGACAAAGATGACATTGCTCTTGATATTTCAGTTTGCCATGGTTAAAGTATTTTCATTATCTAGGCCATAGACTTTATTTTCAAGCGTGTCTATTGTAATTCATATCCCCTTATAATTAATTGTCTAAATTATCAGCATGCATATATAATCATTATTTTTACTGCAGCAATATCTAGGAGGCCCTACATACTTTGGGGCTCTGTGGTGCTTGATACTGTATAACCAAGACACAGTCCTTGCACCTAGGCCTTTTTTTCTAAATAGATGAGTACAGGAGGTACAAAGTGCGGATTGCAGTATTTTTTTCAGGGCTTTTATTACAGTATCACAGTGTCACAGTGTAACTAAGGTTGGAAGAGACCTCGAGGATCATCGAGTCCAACCTATCAACACAGACCCCATGACTAGACCATGGCACCAAGTGCCACGTCCAATCTCCTCTTGAACACCTCCAGGGACAGTGACTCCACCACCTCCCTGGGCAGCCCATTCCAATGATGAACGACTCTCTCCGTGAAGAACTTTCTCCTCACCTCAAGTCTAAACCTCCCCTGGTGCAGCTTGAGACTGTGTCCCCTTGTTCTGGTGCTGGTTGCCTGGGAGAAGAGACCAACCGCTTCCTGGCTACACCACCTTTCAGGTAGTTGTAGAGGGCAATGAGGTCACCCCTGAGCCTCCTCTTCTCCAGGCTAAACAATCCCAGCTCCCTCAGCCTCTCCTCCTAGGGCTTGTGTTCAAGGCCTCTCCCCAGCCTTGTTGCCCTTCTCTGGACATGTTGCTGATATGTAAGATAATCAAAAGCCTGTCAGAGAACCTCACTGCATATTAAAGAAAAACTGTTTTGCTCCCAACAGGAACAATTGCTCTGTTCCTAATGTTAAAAGTATTTTCTGCTCTTTATGCTAAACTGTACCATCTGATGTCAGTGGATGGCAATTGAAAGCAGCAGGAACTGCTCACATATATCCAAAGGCTGGGTAATAGTCCAAAAAGTTAATCCAGAGACTCTTCAAAAGCTGCTTGGATTTCAGTAGTATTTGTAGTATTGCAAGGCAACGGTACAAATCCAATTCATACGCTGTATGCTGTGGCCAGACAACTCTGTGGTCTTGGCTATGAGCCCTGTGTCAGCTCCCTGCTGCATTTCTTATCCATTTGGTCCTTAACAGCCTTGCTCTCCCTTGGAGAGCTGGAGCAGCAGCTCTAACAGAGTCTTGCTGTACACCTGGAATTGCCTGGGAAAAGGAAACTGATGAATGTTGTGTGAACTTCATCAGTAATTGCTTTTTGCTGATCTTTCACAGTCTGTTGCAGGATGAGCCAACTACTTCATTCTCTCCTGAAGCTGGTATGCAGGGGACAGTCTCCATGTGTAGACTTTGTGCATGGGAAGCTTCCCTTTAGTAGGTGTTATATATGAAATCTGTAAAAGAATGGCTGCTGCTGCTGACACTGCAGAGATCAAACCCAAGAAGACAAAGGAAGTCAAAGGAGCAATAGAAAGATAAGGGAGGAAAGCTGAAGAGGCAAATGGAATAAAGGAGAGGAAGGAAATCATGAGGGAAGGCAGAGATGTGATGAACGGAAGAGACACTCTGGAAGGAAGAACAGACATAGAAACACTGGCAAGGAAATAGCAGCTGTAATTGATTTTTAGCCAGGAAGTAGCTGCAGCTTTCACTGCTAAAGATATGTACACAGCCATGGTGCTATATAAATAATGCAGAATTAAGCTGCTCTTAATATTCTCATCCTTTACTGGTTTGCTGGCTAAGAAAGCTGGCAAACTTTAGAAACATCAACTTAGAATATTTCTGTGTTAGTGCAGTAAGCCATCACTTACTAGAAAAATAATCTGACGTGACTAGTCTGTAAACGAGAGTGGAAACAGATGAGAAGCAAAAGGGAAGAAACAGGTGCAAATATGTTTCATAAGATCCCTTTTCTATGGATCTATATGTAGTTTCTTTGTGTTCATGGTGTGTAATGAAGCATGTCAGGGGAGACCTTAGTGCTGTCTACAACTACCTGAAGGGAGGTTGCAGCCAGGTGGGGGTTGGTCTCTTCTCCCAGGCAACCAGCACCAGAACAAGAGGACACAGTCTCAAGCTGCACCAGGGGAGGTTCAGGTTGGAGGTCAGGAGGAAGTTTTACACAGAGAGAGTGATTGGCCATTGGAATGGGCTGCCCAGGGAGGTGGTGGAGTCACCATCACTTGGAGGTGTTTAAGAAGAGACTGGATAGGGTACTTGGTGCCATGGTTTAGTTTATTAGATGGTGTTGGGTGATAGGTTGGACTCGATGATCTTGAAAGTCTTTACCAACCTGGTTAATTCTGTGTTCTGTAAACTTCACTATACTCTCTTACTGTCCCAGCTCCCATGGCTGAATGAATTTAAATATGTCTAAGCTTGCAAAAAATACTTAGTCCTGTAAAAAGTTGGGAAGAATTTTTGGAAGTACTGTTGTGCCAAAATAAATTGCCAATATGCTGGAGTAAAGCCATGAAAGTCAGTGGAGAAAAACAGTGTCAAATTAGTGTTGAGACAGCATGAGACAAAAATGGAAGGACCCTCCAAGATTTATTTCAAGAAAGGAGGAGCCTTGTCTGTTCATTCAAGAGCAAAATTAAAAGAGAGATACAGTGAGAAATACATGTTAAAGCAGAGCAAGTCTGTTGTAGGTTCATTAATGAAAGGCAAGCACAAGTGCTTTTAGGGAGCACTCTAACCTTAGCTTTCACGTGCTTGGCACGCCAGCAGGCCACTGGGTAGCTATGTGGCAGTACCTGAGAACTACACAGGTTTCTGTCAGGGATGGGATCAGGCTCAGCACTCTGACACAAGGTTTATCACTGCTGTTTTTCCAGCATGGAATGCACATAGAGCACCCTCTTAGCCTGCACTATCAGCTGCGCTTCTCTGCAGCTTTGCAAGAGCTAAGCCCTGTGGTGCTTGCTGGTGGACATGCTGGCAGATACGTGCTCCCTTGCTGGAACCAGGTTTGAGGTGTGCAGGGGAAGCAGGCTTTTGGTGCTGGCACCAGAGTTGGCATCAGGGCAGTGAGTCCCATCTGGCTGCCTGCGCTGCCGCAGACATTTTGTCCTGCTGTTGCTCAGCTGGAGTAGGCAGGAGTTAGTCCTCAGCCCTTGGAGAGCTTTAGCTCTTGCTGTGCTACCTTAAATTGAATTTAAAAATAAAAAATAAAATCTGCCTTGTGCTTAACTGTGTCTTGAATGAGGAATTTTAATAATGTGCCAACAGCAGCAGTTTGGAGTCTCTTACTGAGGAAAAGGTCACTGTGCCCATAAGTTATCCTAGCATTTGATCAGTGGACTCCTTTCCAAAGACTTTAAGTCTCATTATTCACTACTTATAAAGTCACTCGAGATATAAGAAGTCTTTTTATAGTAATGAAAGAACCCCCACAATTAGCCAGAAGGCAGCCATCTATCTTTTTAAACTATTCACTTCAGAGGAGACCAGGAGTTTCAGGCGTCTGTACGTGGATGAATTGTTATGACAGTGATAAGTGTAACATTTGTGAGGCAATACCAGCCATGGGTGAGTTCATGGAAGGCTGGGAGTTTTTTAGAGGTGAAAGAGAGACTTTTTCTTTTGTTAGTGAAATGTAGAATACGATTCCTTGAAAAGGAGAATTTACAGAATTTACTTTATTTACAGCATCCTGAAACCTGCCATTCAGCATCTTCCATTATTCTGTAGGCATTGCTGATGATTAAAGAATGTTGTTAATTTGATTTCTGAAAAATGTAAAGGCAACTCCCTTTTGAAGTGCCTCTTCTCTGAGAAAAATACCTACCTTGGAAGAGAAATTGGAGAATGAGCCTCTGTAGAGCATAGACATTGAAGTTCACAGGAAAACAGAGCATTTGGTGTAGAAGCTTAGATTAAAAAATCATTTGTTCTGAGTAGCCACTCTGGCCTTTGATTGTATTTTTCCCCACCATCAAAGGGTTGCTGTGTATGGTAGAACTTGTGAGAGATTTATATAATATCCACAAATCCAAAAAGCTTGCAATGTTTAATGTAACAAATGATGGTCTAATTATATCAAGGAGTAACTCAACTTATTTTATGCATGCCACAGCTAGTTTAGTCTTTATTGCCCTCAGGCAGAATCTTAATATCATCAGAAAAACTGTTTGTCAATATTAAAAGCAATTTACATAGTAAATACACTACAGCCTTGTTACATCACCATCTGGGTTAGCGTGCTGGTACCAGGAGGTGCTGGTAAAGGCAGACCTCACAAATGTTCAAACTGTCCAGCTGTCACCGTGGGAGGATGACACGTGCCACCATTCCCTCCCTGTGTGAAGGGGACAGGTTCAGTGAGAGTGCAGTGGGAGATCTTTGTGGAAAAGTGTTCATGAAAGGAAAGATGGAATTGGTAGGTATGAGATAAAGGAGACCCCTGGGGTGAAAAGAAGGGTCCACACTGAGAAAAAAGGCTAAGTGCAAAGAGCAGATGGCCTAAGAGAGAGAAGGGACAGACCAGAGATGGCAAAGCAAGTGAGAGGAGAATGAGACTTGGAATACCACAGAACCAAGGAATGACAGGGATTGGAAGGGACCTCCGGAGATCATCTAGTCCAACCTCTCTGCTGAAGCAGGTTCACCTAGTGCAGGTTACCCAGGACCACATTCAGGTGGGGTTTTGAATATCTCCAGAGAAGGAGACTCCAGGCAGCCTGACACAGTGCTCTGCCACCCTCAAAACTTTCATTAGGTTTAGACAGATCATCCTCTATTCCAGTTTGTGCCCGTTGCCCGTTGTCTCTGGGCATTGAAAAGAGACTGACCTCTCTCAATCTTCTCTTCTCCAGGCTAAATAGCCTCAGGCTTCTCATCCTTTCCTTGTGAGAGAGGAAATAAAGCCAACTATAAGAGGATGCAAGAGTGATGGCCTTAGCAGCTAGTAACAGACAGATTGATTGAGCTAGGAGTGTAACAGCTGCTTACAAATGCATGTCTACCTATGCTTGTATCCAGGGAGCTCCCTATGAAACTAATGCATTGATTCTTAAATTTAATTTGGTGTTTTCATTTCACTCTAACACAAACCTAGATAATTGCACATTGTAGTACATTCTCTCTTTTGAAACTCAAGTGAATCTCTTCTGAGCTCTGAGCTGAGCTTTCTGAGCTGTTCTGATGTTATTGAGCATTAAAGGACTTGAAAAGACCTTTGTGAGATGTGCATTGCTCTAACACACAGTGAGAAGATGGAGGGGATATTCTCCCGTTATGCAGACGGCCAGGACTCGTGTTATGAAGGGCAGGAATTGCTGCTGAAGTAGTGCTTTTAAAATTGTTGGAGCAGGCATAGTTATCCTGAAGATATGAACTGTAAGGTTTTTTTTGGAAATATGTTCCAAGGTGAGGATTTTAGGTCTGTGAAGAGACTTTAAGCATGGGAATGTCAGGTGTCACCTGGGACGGACTTTTCCATAAACCATTTGCATGCCTAACCCAGTCAACTGGGAGCAGGGTATAGGTGTGCATCCAGAGTGGTGGTGAATGGTGCCACATCCAGCTGGCGGCCAGTCACTAGTGGCGTCCCCTAGGAATCAGTGCTGGGCGCCGTCCTCTTCAACATCTTCATTGATGATCTGGATGAGGGGGTCGAGTCAGTCATCAGCAAGTTTGCAGATGACACCAAGTTAGGGGCAGATGTTAGTCAGTTAGAGGGTAGAAAGGCTCTGCAGAGGGACCTCGACCGACTGGACAGATGGGCAGAGTCCAACGGGATGGCATTCAACAAGTCCAAGTGCCGAGTGCTGCACTTTGGCTACAGCAACCCCATGCAGAGCTACAGGCTGGGGTCGGAGTGGCTGGAGAGCTCCCAAACAGAGAGGGACCTGGGAGTGCTGATTGACAGCCACCTTAATATGAGCCAGCAGTGTGCCCAGGTGGCCAAGAGGGCCAATGGCATCCTGGCCTGCATTAGGAATAGTGTGGCTAGCAGGAGCAGGGAAGTCATTGTGCCCCTGTACTCTGCATTGATTAGGCCGCACCTTGAGTACTGTGTCCAGTTCTGGGCCCCTGAGTTTAAGAAGGACACCGAAACACTTGAGCGTGTCCAGAGCAGGGCAACAAGGCTGGGGAGAGGCCTTGAGCACAGCCCTGTGAGGAGAGGCTGAGGGAGCTGGGATTGTTTAGCCTGGAGAAGAGGAGGCTCAGGGGAGACCTCATTGCCCTCTACAACTACCTGAGGGGTGGTTGTGGCTGGGAAGGGGTTGGTCTCTTCTCCCAGGCAACCAGCACCAGAACAAGGGGACACAGTCTCAAGCTGCACCAGGGGAGGTTTAGACTCGAGATGAGGAGGAAGTTCTTCACCAAGAGAGTTATTGGTCATTGGAATGGGCTGCCCAGGGAGGTGGTTGAGTCACCATCCCTGGAGGCATTCAAGAGGAGATTGGATGTGGCACTTGGTGCCATGGTCTAGTCATGAGGTCTGTGTTGATAGGTTGGACTCGATGATCCTCGAGGTCCTTTCCAACCTTAGTTATACTGTGATACTGTGATTTCCTATACTCAGTACCTTATAGGCAATTAGGCAGTCAGTAAAGTTGGGATTTAAAACCCCAAACTTCCTCATAAAGGTGTGTACCAGGGGGAGAATCTTTAGTGATTTCTTTGCTTGAAATGGCCTTGATGTTTCTTTCAAAAAGTTGCACCTGATTCAGCACACAAAGTTTGGGGAGCTGCTTCTAGTAGTAGTGGGTTTGGTTTAGTTAGAGGTGACTGGGTTGAGAAGGCAAAATCATGGGGAAAAAGATACTAAACTAGAGTTTGTATTTGCTGGAGAACCAAAGTTGCAGAAGAGGAGAAGAGGAGGCTCAGGGGTGACCTCATTGCCCTCTACAACTACCTGAAAGGTGGTTGTAGCCAGGAAGGGGTTGGCCTCTTCTCCCAGGCAACCAGCACCAGAACAAGGGGACACAGTCTCAAGCTGCTCCAGGGGAGGTTTAGACTCGAGGTGAGGAGGAAGTTCTTCACCAAGCGAGTCATTTGTCATTGGAACAGGTTGCCCAGGGAGGTGGTGGAGTCACTGTCCCTGGAGGCGTTCAAGAGGAGATTGGACATGGCACTTGGTGCCATGGTCTAGTGATGAGGTCTGTGTTGATAGGTTGGACTCGATGATCCTCGAGGTCCTTTCCAACCTAAATGATACTGTACTGTGAAGCACTTCTGTATTAGTTACCTTGCTGACTAGTTTGCTGTGGTTTCCTGTGGTTGCGATGAAACCTATTTATCCATTCTCAGTACGTCTACCTGGGGCACTTTTTCCAATCCAGTTTTAAAATCTTTTGAATTCCTTAGCATAGCTTGTTACACAGTACCTCCAAGCAGTGCACAGCTCTTTGCTGGGGTCTTTTGGGTATGTGTCATGTCCTTCCTAGAGAGGAGTTGCAGCTGTCAGACCTGCCCGCATATTCACTGATCACGGTGGATAACTCTGACAATATGAAGCATCACCTGGAGGTCAGTTGAAAGAGAGGTGCTTTTTTTCTGACATCTGCTGTTTAGATAGTGAAAATTGCTGAGAAGTCATTGGGCTGTCTCCCTCTGTAAGGAAGCTTCACAAAATAGAAAAACATACATTCCTATGTTTCCCCACTTCTGTGGCATTTATTTTGTCATGGTTAGATTAAAACTTAGCCACAGGCGTTTCAACCACAGTACCTGTCTGCTAAATGCTGGGGAAGGGAAGTGGTACTGGTTGTGCAAGACACACAGAAGGCTGCAGTGCTGGACATTGCCTATATCTTTTCAGTATTGTTGGACCAGCTACATAAGAATAACAAACGGGACAAACCTCAGCTCTGTAGATAGTGGAGATGTGATTCTCATTACAAGCCTGTGGTTCAGCTTGAAAAAAGCCTCCAGAGCCTGCATCTTCAGCAGCTAGTGTAGCTTTTAGGAGGGGTAACAAGATTTCATGGTCAGAACAACAAAGGATCAAGTGGGAACAACTGTTGCTTAACTCATCTGGCTAAAGAAGAGGAAATGTTGTTAACCACCATAATAAAAGTTGTCCCTTTACCAAACTTGCATGAACATTGAGATAGTGGGTTTGGGTAGTGACTGAATTTGCTGCTTCTCAGTTTAACTTACTGAAGAAATGCAGTTTAGTGCTGAACTGTAATCTTAAAGGTCAGGGTGCTGAGTGCCCTTTCTCTAGATAAGCTATCACATTTGCGTTAGCAAAAGAGTTGCACTGTCCTCTCCAACGCATGTGTGACACTGGTAACTCATAGTTTCATAGTTTCATAGTTTCATTCAGGGCTGGAAGGGACCACAAGGATCATCTAGTTCCAACCCCCCTGCCATGGGCAGGGACACCCCACAGTAGATCAGGCTGGCCAGAGCCTCATCCAGCCTGCTCTTAAACACCCCCAGGGTGTCCTGTGCCTCTGTGTCCTGCTTGGAAATCCTCACAGCTGGTGGGCTTCAGCAGTGTAAGTTTTCTGAGTTTGTATGTGCCAAAAGCTCTAAGTCTGGGAGGGAAGTGGTATTGCTTTTTCTGTGGCTTGCAGTTAGGGAGGGCTGAAGTTTAAACAAAGGACTGGTCAAACTAAGGGTCAGCTTGCCAAGCAAGGATACACCCAGGGTGTGGCAGCCTGGATGTATTCAGAGTGAGGGATTGGAGGTGAAGAGACTACTGTGATGAGAGCAGATTTAGCACCTGTCGGGTCAGAGACATCTTCTACATTGGTGTTGAAATCTCCTAGGACAGAGAACCTTGTGTTAACTCCAGCATCACGTCAGATAGCATCTTTATCATTTTGCTGGAAAACTTCTGTCTGGACATCTCTGCTCTAGCAGAATACTCTGGTTATTCTTCCATTTTCCTTTACTGATTAAATGGGGAGTCTCCAAGGATTTAACTTCAGCAGAGCAGATCTTAAATTTCATCTTACATATGCTAGGTATTTGCTGAGGATAAGAGGTTATCTCATGTGCTGCCAATGTGTCCTTTTGTGATGGTTGCGTTCAAATGACTGCACTTCTTTTTTCTCTTAATATGGAGGAGGTAAAGACTGCAAGAAACTTATCAACACATCTTGATTCAAAAATTCTGGCCAGCAGTAAAAGAAATTATCAAGAGCATAGAAGTGTTAGGAGACAAAGGTATTTAGTTTCTCAATCACAGGCACTGAACTCCTGAAAGCAGTCTTCACTGAAATTTTTTTTTCTTTAAGAGCTCAAAGCACAAGGATAACCTAACAACCATTTACCTACAGCTTTTATAGTCACTGTTTTATTATTTAGTCCTGTCTCTCCTTCCTTCTCTGTTGTCCGCCTCTGTGGGAGTGGGAATAAGCCTAAGTACAGTGGTGCTGGCATTAGAAGTGGCAGTTGGCCAATGATTTGTGTCTGAAAGAGAAAGTCCATTTTGCTTGCTTATTTTCTGCTGATGATGAAGTTTTGCATGTGGCTGGATTTAGAGGAAGAACCCAAAGTGGATGGCCAGGATCCAGGCAGCAGCTACTGGTCACTCTGGGGGAGATGTTGACAAGTGGCCCAGACTCCACAGTGTGTCCAAAAGCTGGGCAACAGTGTTCATTAAACAGAGGCTTAATCCAACAGGACAGGAAGATGGTTTACATGAGAAAAGATATATTCTTTACTTAACATTCACAACTTGCTTGTGGATTAATTAGCCCATCTGCTACAACAAATGTATTCCCGTGTCTTTGTGTTGACTGTTAGAAGTGACTGATTTCTCTATCCACTTAAAATAGTACCCTGGATTCCACTGGAAGTAACCTTTCAGAGGCAAGGAATTTATTTAATCATACACTAAGAACCTGCTAGTGGCTTGCTGTAAATAAGTGCTCCGCTGTCTACGGCTCCCAGGATAACCATACGTGAGTGTTAAGTTGGGGCATAATGCAGGAGGCAGAAAACCTTTAAGGAATCTACACGAAGAGAGCTACCAATCCCATCTGTAGTATTTGATTCAAGTTTTAAAATAAATTATCTCTTCCCAGCCCCAAGTGGGTAGGACAGCTGCCAACATAGAGTAATTCAGATATAGATTTTCTTTTGAGAAAGTCGGCGTTCGTAAATTAGGTGACCTTTATGCAGATCGACAAAGTGTGTTGATGAACTTCAATTTGAACAAGTACTGAGTGTCTGAAGTGCTTGCATTTTGTAAGACACCAACATAAATGAGGGAATGCTTTTAAAGTCTTTAAAATGCATTTAAATTAAAATAGGTTACAGTATCACTGTATCGCCAAGGTTGGAAGAGACCTCGAGGATCATTGAGTCCAACCTGTCACCACAGACCTCATGACTAGACCATGGCACCAAGTGCCACGTCCAATCTCCTCTTGAACACCTCCAGGGATGGTGACTCCACCACCTCCCTGGGCAGCCCATTCCAATGACCAATAACTCTCTCGGTGAAGAACTTTCTCCTCACCTCCAGCCTAAACTTCCCCTGGCACAGCTTGAGACTGTGTCCTCTTGTTCTGTTGCTGGTTGCCTGGGAGAAGAGACCAACCCCTTCCCGGCTACAACCACCTTTCAGGTAGTTGTAGAGGGCAATGAGGTCACCCCTGAGCCTCCTCTTCTCCAGGCTAAACAATCCCAGCTCCCTCAGCCTCTCCTCAGGGCTTGTGCTCAAGGCCTCTCCCCAGCCTTGTGGCCCTTTTCTGGACACGTTCAAGTGTCTCAATGTCCTTCTTAAACTGAGGGGCCCAGAACTGGACTCAGTACTCAGTTCCTAGGATAAATGAAAAAGTATATATTTTTGTGGGGTTTTTTTTTTCAGATTTGTGTGATTTTAAAATACTGTTGTTCTTCAGGAATAAAATTTGCATGTAAGTGGCATTGTAGTTTCCTCAGAAGAAAAGTATTGACTGATGTAAATAAACAAAGCTTCTGGTTTAAAAAAGAAATTTAAAACCTAATAGTATTTTTTGTACACTATTCAAGTATCATTTTGGTTTGCTGATACAGGTCTGTGATAGAATGGTCAGCTTGTGCCAAAACCCATGTGATTCAGCTGGGATAAAGATAACGTGTTTTATACTTGAATAGGAAGCAAAAAAAATGATGCAGTGCTATGTGGTATTTATTCCCAAGCATTTGCTTTTAGGAGAAGCACCATATAGTTATCCAAAACTGTAAAAGTATTAGAAGGGTTTGGGGAGGCCAGGAAAGTAATCTTTCTGCCTCTAGGGCCTTAGGAATGAGAGTTACGCAGTGGGACTATAGGATGCTCTTGCTACAAAAACTTCATAAACTGTAGAAAATTGTGTCCTTGATAGGATCTGACTTCGAAGCAAGAAATGAAGCAGAGACAGTAACTGAAGGATGACTAGAAGACTCCAGCTTGAAGCTTTATCTTTAATTGCCTTTAGATGGGTCTGAGTCTGAGCACTCTGACAATGTAACTTGCGATATTGGAGAGGGTTTGCAGCAGCTCACTTCTTGGGGAAACATTTTATTTTCTTATAACATGACTTGTTCCTTGATTGTTCTGGCCCTTCTTCTTACATACCTCTGTTTTATTCCAGATAATGCTAACATAACCAAAGGTTGTAATTTGATTAATGGTAATTTAAACAGCGACATCGTAACATTTTTGACTTTAGTCATCAGACAAACCGTGTATAAGCATTAAACTTAGGTGTGCAGGCTAGTTACGCAGAATCACACAGAATCACCCAAGTTGGAAGAGACCTCCAAGATCATCAAGTCCAACCTGTCACCACAGACCCCATGACTAAACCATGGCACCAAGTGCCACGTCCAATCACATGCTTTCCCATGTACAGACCAAACAGCAGCAGCAAGGCCAAATTTGTCACACAAGTAGCAGGGCCATGAAAACTGGAGCAATTTCCAGAGTGTGGCTGATCGAATTTTGGCACTACAGAAAGATGCAAGAGTGAAATCTAGTAAAGGCAAAGCTTTTATTTGTGCAGTTTTAGGTGCCTGTTTAGCAGTTTCAGTGGAAGAGAAACAGAAATGGCATGAATAAGAGAATAAAATGATCTCTTCTTTGCAGGGCCCATTCAAGCACCTGTACAGACAGGTGGGCACAATGAGCTTCTAAAAGGGGAAAAAGCCTCTCACTCAGGGCCACTTCCTTTGTTACTGTGTGTATTACTTGATCACAGTCTAGGCTGCAGTGATACGGTGTTTCTTGGAATCCCAGGCATTCAACACAGGGAGTCCTGATCTGTTTTATATGTTGAAATCTGTTAAAATACTTTCTAGCCTTCTCATGACCACATACAGCATCAGGGCTAGCTAGAAAGAATAAATGATCTTTGTGTTGGTGGCTACACTGTGGTGTAGTTATTTTGTGCATCCTCTTGAATAATGTCACTATGGAAATGATACTTCTTTGGAAGCAGTGTCAGTGGAAAGCTAGTTCTGCCTTGTGCTTGAGCATGTCCTCTGGAAAGGTATGGAGTTAATATATACATATAATTAATGGTCAATGGTATCATAGCCATCCACATAAATGGATGGTACTATGGTTACAAGTGTTGCCTCCAATATGACAACTGTAATAGCAAATTATGAGGATGATCAGAGGGCTGGAGCACCTCTCCTATGAGGACAGACTGAAAGAGTTGCGGCTGTTCAGTCTGGAGAAAAGAAGGCTCTGAGGTGACCTCATTGTGGCCTTCCAGTATCTGAAGGGGGCCTACAGGAAGGCTGGGGAAGGACTTCTCAGGATATCAGGTAGTGATAGGACTAGGGGGAATGGAATGAAGCTGGAGGTGGGGAGATTCAGACTGGATGTGAGGAGGAAGTTCCTCCCCATGAGAGTGGTGAGACCCTGGAATGGGCTGTCCAGGGAGGTGGTTGAGGCCCCATCCCTGGAGGTATTTAAGACCAGGCTGGATGAGGCTCTGGTCAGCCTGATCCTGTGTGAGGTGTCCCTGGCCATGGCAGGGGGGTTGGAACTAGATGATCCTTGTGGTCCCTTCCAATCCTGACTGATTCTAAGATTCTATGATTCAAATGTTTTTCCTGACCAGCTTTAGAATGTAACTGAAGGCTGCTGAGTGGCTTTTTTGAATTTGCTGGTGTTGTTCTTATTCATGTGTTTTTCTTTTCTTACTAGAAACTTTGAGGAATTTTTTTTGTTTTCAAGAAATACTTGCAGGTAAAAATCAGCTATGGAGTCTGTCCCATTCCTGGGGAGGATTTAATTTTAGATCATTAAGCAGAAGCTTTGCAACTTCATTGTCTATACAACACAGATAATTTGGGCATGAACTTGTAGTAGAATCCTGTTTCTGGTTTGTATCCAGCGTACAGATTTTCCCAGGAATATAAACTTTAATCAAATTTTGGTACTTTTCAGTACCAAATCACATTTCTTACTAGAAAACTCTGCCTTTATACCACTGTTAAGGATCTTCTCATCTCCACAGCAGCTCACAACAGTTAGGTCAAGTGCAGCAGTCAACAGCACTCTCATTGCTCTGAAAATGGGAGAATGGTGTTTTCTGTGTAAGGATGTTTAACAGCCCTGTCCAAGAGCTTAGCTGCTGACTGACATTGACAAATGAGATCTCACGTTTTGTAGTGGGTTGATACATGGGATTTTTGCCCTAATCACCTGAATTTATGTGAATTTGGAATCACACAAGACAGAATCACAGAGTAACAGAATGCTAGGGGTTGGAAGGGACCTCCAGAAATCAAGTCCAGCCCCCTGCAAAGCAAGACCACCTAGAGCAGGTCACACAGGAACATGTCCAGGCAGCTTTTGAAGATCTCCAGAGAAGGAGACTCCACAACCTCCCTGGCCAGCCTGTTCCACTGCTCTGTCACTCTCACAGGAGAGAATTTTTTTCTCATGTTGAGATGGAATTTCCTGTGATTGAGTTTATGTCCATTGTTCACTGTCCTGCCTCTGGGCACCGCTGAAAAGAGACTGGCATCATCCTCCTGAGAGCCACCCATCAGATATTTGTAGGCATTGATAAGGTCCACTCTGAGCCTTCTTTTCTCCAGTCTAAACAGACCCAGGTCTCTCAGAGAGATGCTCCAGTCCCTTAACCATCCTCATAGCTCTCCATTGAACTCTCTCCAGCAGTTCCCTGCAGCCTTGTAGTTACCTTTTTAAATACCCTCAGACTTCATCTAGACTGGGAGGAATTTGCTGCGTTGCATGTAGCAGAAAGAAACCTTACTGCAGTCTTTAAGTTTTGCCAAGCTATGCTGCATTTGCAGCATAATTTTGTCTGGTTTATTATTAATCTCTTTGTAGCAAATTATTTCTTCAGTTTGTTTGCTTTAGATTTCTCTTTTTTTTTTTTCTTAGAAGAGTGGCAGCTGGCTGTGTTATTCAAATCTTCCTATCTTTGGTCTTAATGATTGTATAATGGGCATAGCAAATAATAAGTCACAAAACATTGAAAATGGCTCTTGTTTCTTTTTAGACATCAAATACATGTTTATTGACATCTGCATTAATGACAGTAATGTGCCAGAAATCCTTCAGAACAATGGCATGCCACAGCAAATGCCACAATTGAAAAGTGAAAGCACCCCTCCTTTTTTATTTGTATTTTATGAGGTAAATAAAATAGCCTTAGAGAAATCATTTCAAATGTCCTTTTTAAGTGCTGATGTTTCTCTGCTGTGTTCAGCTTCCATGGGGTCAGCTCGGGAAGAGTTCAAAACACTTCTCATTTCTTGTGAAGATTAAAGAATTTATTTTCTCCCACCAGCTTTATCTTCCCTCTTGCATGGATGCCAAAATATGGTCCAGCCAATGTCAGCACATGGTTTGATGTACTACAGAAATAATTAGTCCTCCTATGGTTTAACACCTGTATTTTTTATGCTATTGTGAGTCACCTTTGTCATCCTTTTTTTATTTTGTTTTGTCTAGGTCAATGGGAAGGACCTCTCCAAGGCCACTCATGAAGAAGCAGTGGAAGCTTTTCGCAATGCCAAGGAGCCCATTGTAGTTCAAGTTTTACGGCGAGCCCCAATTAACAAAGCTCATGGTAGCTCTCAGGATGTTCGGCTTGTAGACGCCAGCACTCAGACTGACATCACTTTTGAGCACGTTATGGCCCTGGCCAAACTAAGGCCTTCCACACCACCAGTTCCTGATATCTGCCCTTTTTTACTTTCAGACAGGTATGGTTTATCTTCTGCTGTTTACTTGTGAGATTGAGGCATTGCAGTGGTAGCCTTCTCCTGAAAACATCTCAGGAATGCTTTAAATAAATGATAAATGTCATTTAGAACCACTGTCCCCTTCAGTGACAGTTTACCTAAACTCTGTTCATAGATGAGCACTACAGGAAGGAATCTAGGCTATGTTTACTTTGTGTTCATGTGTTTGTTCATCCAAAGACAAGCTCTAGTCAAGAGGAAAAACACTTCTGTGTTTTGAAGTAGTGAAAAGGCTTCTTCAAACCAAGAAAGAGCTGTCTTGTTGCTTTCCACTCTTCCAAATATCTTACCAAATAAACAAGAAGTTGCATTATTTAGTTTAGAAGTCTCCTTATCAAAAAGCTAAATAATTAAAAAAAAAAATAGAGATCAAAAGTACAATTTCACCTGTCACAGCAAATGATGTTAATTAAATTATCCCTCAGTTGAATTCTTTGAAACAGAATTGAATGCAAATACCAGCAGATGCTGATGAAACTGCATTGTGAGCTTCTTCCCCTTTGGACTCAACTCATGACTAATGCCATCTAGTATGTGCTCCTTGCCCTCTACCTATAGCCAGCAAAACTATGACAGCCCTAGAGCTTTCCCACTCACTTCTTAGTAAGCCATGCATTACTGGAAAATTGAGATGTAGCTCTATTTTTAGAAGTTCTATGTAAGATGGTGGTATCTCAGATACAACTTGCTAGCCAGATGCTGGATTGATACTGCTGCACAGCTAGGAACATGTATATTTTTGAGTTGTTACTGGATATTATTAAACTGTGTGCTACTGTGGATAGGGAAGAGTTTCCTGCACATGCTAAGACAGATCCAGACTGGGTGCTTCATGGGTGGGATCCAGCCTTGGGTCTAAGTCTGTAACTAAGTGCATACATTAAGACCTCATTCTTTGTACTCCAAGCAGTTGTCAAGGGTTAACCACTACACTGTTACTTTCAAGTGTAGTTATTCATGTGTACTTCACCAGCCTGTTGTCTCAAAACTTTGTAACCAGATAAATACTGAGTTGCTCCCAGATACCTTTAGGAGCATGATAGGTTGGACTTGATGATCCTCGAGGTCTCTTCCAACCTTAGTTATACTGTGATACTGTGATAAGGGATCCCAGATTGCTGCATTTAAGTATTTTGGCCCCGAACACTCTTTTAAGAAATCACCCTGTGTAAGTCTGTCAGAAGATGAATCCAGCAAAAGTAACTCAGTCAGAGCATGAGTTTTTGATAAGAAAAGAGCCCACACTACTTCATACAGTGCCTTGCAGGCTGTAAGGCCATTCAGAGTAGCATTCCAGAGATGAGAAAGCTACAGAGAAGTGTGTGTGTGTGGTTATCACTTTTTAATTTAAAACCCACTATTTTCTCACCTAATATTGTTCTCTTTGTTCAACATAGCTGCCATTCTCTTCACCCAGTGGAGCACGAATTTTATGAAGGTAATGAGTATCTTTCCAGTCTGCCTGCTGATGCAGATAGAGCAGAGGACTTTGAGTATGAGGTAAGATCACTGACACACAGCAGCCTCCCTTTATGTTATTACAGATACAGTATTTGCACAGCTGCTAGCAGGCTCCTTTGAGAAAAACAAGAGTGGGAATACTTCTTAAGAAATTGGCACCAAAGTCTGTTTTATTTTATACCTGTGTAATGTCATAGGCTTTACTGGGGTTAGGCTACGCATGAAATGTGAAATGCAGAATTCTGCAGTGGGTGGCTACATACAAGTCTAGGAGGCTTATTAAACGTGTTCCCTCTTTATGCAGTGGAGGCTCTAACTCAGATGTTTTGCTTTTGCAGTTATAACACTTTATAGCAAGCCTTTCCAAAATAAAAAAAATGGTAGCTGGAAGCTTAACTTCTTTCCCCTCCCTCCCTGGTCCCTAATTTTAAGGATTAATTGGTCTTGTATCTCATGCCTTAGTGGTCACTCTTCCAGCTACTTGGGTGTGTACTTCAGTGTTTATAAGATCAGGCTACAACTTTCACAATTAATATAATTTCTATTACTTGCTCTTCAATATTTGGCAGTGTAAGTATTGTAATTATGAGAAACTGTGCCACAAATCTCCCATTGCTCTTAATGTGATTTACACTCCAGTGACAAGGCTGGATGTGTTTCTGAGTCACTGGAAAATCATTATGTGAGGCTTCCCAAAAAGATAACATGATTGGTGATGCTGCTCCTTTGTTAGATTTTCATTTCAATATCTAAATAGTCTTCTTGTCAGCCAGTCATTATCTTTTCATGTTTTCCACTATCATCCACTAACAAAATATTTGTAGGGACAGGCATAGGAAGCAGATGGTTCTTTTTGTTATTAAACAGTGTTGAATCTTTGCTTAAGTTCAAGTTAACTGTATTTTAAATAAGTGATTATAAATAATTAAATATCCTCAATACAAGATTAAAAATATCCCATCCTCCTGTTTGCTTTACCTTAAGAAATCTTTTTGAGCTTTCATATAACTGGTTGACATTTAGAAATGAAATGAATGGCAAAAGCTTCAGCAAATATGCAGGGTGTTCACTTTTATTGTGTCTTTAGCAGCTAAAATGCTCTATCGCAAGTCATTTCTTCCGGCAGCCTGGGGAATATGAAGTTCTTCCTTTAGGAAGCAGAAAAATCAAATAACATCTACTTAGTGAATCTCAATCAGAGCAAGCAAACTTTTATTTGAACTCCTCAAAAAATCATTGCATGGGGATTAGTGAAATCATTATTTTGCCCTATGAGGAGAGGCTGAGGGAGCTGGGGCTGCTTAGCCTGGAGAAGAGGAGACTCAGGGGTGACCTTATTCCATTCTACAACTACCTGAAGGGGGGTTGTAAACAGGCAGAAGTTGGTCTCTTCTCCCAGGCAGCCAGCACCAGAACAAGAGGACACAGTCTCAGGCTGCACCAGGGGAGGTTCAGGCTGGAGGTCAGGAGGAAGTTTTACACAGAGGGAGTGATTGCCCACTGGAATGGGCTGCCCGGGGAGGTGGTGGAGTTGCCATCACTGGAGGTGTTCAGGAGGAGACTTGACAGGGTGCTTGGTTGCATGGTTTAGTTGATTAGGTGGTGTTGGGTGATAGGTTGGACGCGATGATCTTGAAGGTCTCTTCCAACCTGGTCTGGTCTATTCCATTCCATTCCATTCCATTCCATTCCATTCCATTCCATTCCATTCCATTCTATTCTATTCTATTCTATTCCTTCCCAGTTGGATTTTGGTGTGATGCGCCACAGCGCAAGAGTCTCAGAACTTCAGTTCTGTTTTGTCTCCCCATGCGTAATATTATACTAGATTTCTCTGTCAGATATGTTTGTGTATGGTACTCATTCCTTAAATGTATTACAAACTATTTTCCAGTAATATTTAACTAAGTTACCCATTTCAGAATCTAGAAATTATATTTTTTAAAACATTTTCACTCTTTAGTCAGAATATCAGTGACATATTAAAATATCAATAGCTTTTAGAGTAGCTATGTGGTGGAGCCAAGTCCTTCTTATGACCATTATTAATCCCTAATAATAGCTGGCATAAGTCTTGCCACAAAGGCAAATGCTTGGGCTGCTTCTCAGTTGCTGATACTGTCTATTAATCACACCATCATCGTCATTAATTTACTGTCAACTGTGATTCAGTTGCCCAAGGCAAATTCAGTAAGTGACTGAAGTAAAATGTTTCATGTGAAATTTAAATAGGGAAGGAACTGTCTAGCTCCTTTGAGAATGCATTCTACTAAATATGAAAGTGTTGAAAGAGAAACAGGAACATCTTGGAGCCTTCAACTAGCTGAGTTCTAAGTGTGAAAGACGTTGCAAAAATGTAAGCCTGTACAATAATATCACGATTTAGGTTACTTACTGGTTGTATTATCTGTTATTCCAGGTCCTTGTAAGATGTTATTAAGCAGCTTTGCTGTAACTGGGTAGCTGGAAAAATTGAGAGCATTGTCCACACACACATGCATATATACACATATATGTAAAAATAATTATTCTCATAAAGGACAGAGTCAAAAGAGATTTACTGGCTTCTGTTGCTGTTCCAGAGGAAAAGCCAAACCTGGGGGTTTCAGAGAGGGATTGAGGCAAGACATTGAGCAGAAAAAGCAACATCTTACTATTTCCTAGGAATGGTTTGTAAGTGAAGAATGGATCATTTCTTAGCCTGGAAAACCACTTCAGTGATCCCACCATGTCAGCATTAGCACTTTGAGAGTGAAGAATGCAGAATGGTAACCATCATGTTAGTTTGCCTGTGTCTGCTAACTCCAGCTTTAATGTGTGCAAGTGTTGGTGCTGACAGATCGAGGCAGTATTAAGACCAAAATCTAAAAGAAGGTGCTAAGGGTTCATTTGACCCCATTTGAAATTATGAGGTATTCTGATGCTCTTCACTTGAGATCTTAGAAACCATTGAGCTTACTTTAGGACTGTTCTGCTCAGACAGTTAATGCATGTCACTATATCAACATGAGGCATATGCGTGGCGAAATCGTTCTGTGGTCAGTTTTTATGAAGCCTTTTGTGTCCAGACAATGAAAAGATCAGAGGTCCTGCAGGAAACTGCAGCAACAAAAGATCATAGATAGTATCTTGAGAAAAAGCCATGTGAGATTTTTCTCACTTGATGCCTCTGTGAAACTTGAAGAGTGAGCTAGAAGTTACACACATGCTGTTTTGATTCATCCTATACTCTGGAAAAGAGAAAAGAGAATATCTGGAAATGAGAAGATTCATATGGAAGTTGTTTTAGTCCATCAGTATCTCCTCCTAAGCAGAGCAACCCATAGTGCTCTGAAGGTTGGTGAATACCTCAGATCAATACTTTAAAGTTCACATTCTGCTTTCTAGACAAAGGGACAGATTTTCAGTCAGAATAAGGAAATGTGTGTTGAATGTAAGTGCTAATTTATGGTTATGCACAGTTGTTCATTTGAATGTTTTTATAAGTATTTGTGATCATAAATCTGTTAACTGTAAATGTAGATTAGTCCTTTCAGTTTTCCACTGGCCTCATCCAAACCCACTGAAATTGCTAAGGTTTCCTATCAGGCTGAGCATTTCTGGATCAGATGCTGTCAGCTCTTTTCACAAACTACTGAAGTGGGCCTTTAAGAGAGAAAAGCTAGGAAAACATTGGCCATGAGTTTAGTTTTGTGTAGATCTCACTAACCGCTTGAAACTTCCACAGGGGAGAATTTTGACCTGTTCTCTTCATTTCTCTCAGCATCTCTTATGCAGCTGATGCAATGCAGGAGTAACACGCTGGTTTATTTTTTCAATTACCCTTCAATTCCACTGTGATGAGGAATGTATTTCAGGTGCAAACTCAAATTCCCTGTTTCTGTGACATAAGGCTTTTGAAGTGATTGATTTTATTGCTATTTTTTTGGTAGAACAAAAGGAGGAGTAATTTGTTTGGATTATCAGTCTAGTGAAGCTGTTTATCTGAATCAAGTTACTTGAGCATGCAAGTGCCCTCGTGGGCCACTGAAGAGTGGTATCAGGTGATGTTCTGAAAGGTCCACCACTGCTGCAGTAAGCCAAGAGAGACCTGGTTACCCCATGAATTCATATTTAAGGCCTTTTCAACAAATGGATTATTTAACCAGTAAGCCAAATAGATCTGTCTATCTTGTAAATACATATTTAGGGCCTTTTTAACATGAGGATTACTGAGCTGATAGCCTGTAACAGCTCCCTTTAGAGCTCTGATAGCCTGCAAACACCCCTCCGTGAGCACTACAGGCACTTGCAGCAGTACAATTGGAGCTCCTGCTTCAATTGCTAACACCTGAATAAACAGTTTTTATGGAAACAGCTTCCGTGCAGGCTGCCAGCTCATCCCATAGCTGCAGTCCTGCTCTTTTGTTTTGTTCCGTGATGAGTGTTTCTGTACAGTGAAGCTAGCACAGAAGATGGATGTGTGACCATCAAAATAGAAAATATTTCTTAGGTAAGAGTTCTCCAGAATTTCTAGCATGGAATTTCTCTGCAAAGCTATTAAGCCATGTGCTTTATTTAATAATATAAAGAAGTGGGAGAGATACTGAAACCTTATTTTGGCAGGGATCACTTAAGCCATGTTGAGGAAGGATGACAGTGATGTGAAAGGACAGAACCATTTTAATGCCTCTGTGACTTGCTGTCAAATTGTACTTGTTTCTTCTGTGTTCCCTGCTGTGATTGGATTGATTTTTTTCCCCAAACTTCTTAAAATTTGGGATGAAATGTAAAAGACCTTCTAGCAAATAAAATGCAGTTTTTTAATGCAGCAACCACCAGATATAAGTTGAAAGAGAAGGCTTCAAGAAGTAAAAATCATGATAGAGATGTCAGTGTTACTATGTTAGAAAGACGGACAATTTGTGTCTTTCCATCATCATCAGACCTGGCTGGGGCGGTAAGGCAAATGTGGAAAGGCTTGCTAGTAAGTGTGGTGTAGGTGTTGAATGGAAAAGCAGGTACTTTTCATCATGTGCCTTACCTTATGCATCTGCCTTTGTGGTGGAGGTACTGAGCTGACAGCTCAGAGCAGACTTAAATAAACTGGGACTTACTGTATTACCTTTTTTTCCTGGTCATCAGCCAAATCATATATGAATGCCCCATAGTTTAGAGAGATTTTACTGACACCATTATTCTGATTTTTTTTTTTTGTGGCAATTCTTAATTAGCATCTGCTGTTATCAGAAATATCATGAATGAAGCAAACAGGTGGGTGTGTGTGCCTGTCATTTGTGGGCTTGGTTGTTTAGGAGAGTCTTTCTGGTTTGTGGTAGCTTGGGGTGGTTATTTTTCCATTCCTACCTGTCATATGATAAAAATCTAGAGGGGGGAAAAAAAAGAGGCAGTATTTTAAAGCTATTAATTGAAAAGCCTTCTGGGCAAGTAAATAGATTAATAGAGTTGTTTCAACCAGACCTGAGAAAACAGTGCAATGATTGAGGCTTCTAAATCCCTTCCTCAAGATTTTTTTCCTTTTAGCTCAAAAGGAGTTCTGAGCTGCTAACACAGCCTCTGATTCAGCTCACTGTTACTACAGACTAAAAATGGGAAAGATCACAGTTAGAATGGAAATGTTACACTACAATGTTTTCCTTTCCTATCATTCTTTCAATAGTATTGTCATTGTATAATAATTAAGACTCATTTAGCACGCCTTTGGCATACTGTGGCACAAGATGATGTATTTCACTGGCATTTTTATTTTTGTAATACCTGGGGTTTAAGGTCAGCATAATTTACACACAGACAATAATAAATATGTAATTTCTTCCTAACTGTGGCAAATAGGAGACTCTAAATGAGCAAAGGAACAGTAAAAGGTAGTCCTTTTCTTTTACTTTTCATCTGTCTTTTAAGAATTGAAGTCACTTTTCAAGTATAAATTCATTTACTCTTCCTCTGAATTTCTTCAGCATTACTGTGTCCTGTATTGCTACAGGAATTCACAAGCAGGTGAACTAAGGACAGTCATATTGAGTGACTTGCCAAGTCAGTCAGTGACAGAATTGGCAGTAAAGGCAAGGAGCCTTTACCTATAATGCATCTCTCTTTTGGCCTTAAATCACTCTTCTTCCTCGCTAGTCATTGGATCATTTAGATGGAAGAGAATGTAAGGATAGTTTCTGCCACAGCTGTTTGTTAATTTTGAGTGTGTTACTCTAAGTCATCACAAAATTCTGACATTCCAAGCAGATAAAGTTGCTGTCATCTCACCTCCCCTAAGTTATCAATGTCCCGGTTTAGGGATTTGAATTGTGCCCATAACTACAGAGGATCAGGGGAAACTGGGGAGAGAAAGACACAAAACTAACATAAGCAAATTTATCAGAGTTACTGCCATTTATTGTGTTGTAAAGCAGGAGGGAAATATATCAAGTCAGTGATACTAATTTTGTTTCATGATTTCATAAAACAAATACAGGGTCACTCTGCACTTCACCTGAGAGCTAATAAAAACTCTTCCTTGTTGTCAGACCTTATGTTTTCCCAGGAAAATGAAGAGAAGTGAACTTAGCTCAGCAGCACTTTGTTGTTGGGCAACATTACAACATATGGTTTGTGTTTTTCACTCAACAAATAAAGAGAAAGGTGCTGGCAATGTTATTTTATTTATGGAAATCTGTGAGTTATAAAACTTCTGATTTGGATAAATGCTTTGTTTAGACAGTTTCTATACCACATACCTCTATCTATGCTTTACGGTGAAAATGTTACTAACAGTCTTATTAATGCTGCTTTTGAAAGTTCATATATTCCATGTCTTAGAGACATGAATTCTAGCTACACAGACAAAAGATGGGAGAAAATAATGTATTTTTACATGTTCTTTTAAAAATAACCCAAGTCATGTTAACCCAGCTTATTATAACGTTGCAGTTTTAAAGCTTGGTATCCTAGGAAATTCACGAGCACAAGAAGCAGGGGCTGAATCCCCATCACAAGAGGAAACCTCTTACAAGAAAATGGACTTTAAACAAGGTTTCAATATTATGCATGCTGGGCCTTCAGAGGAGAAATCAAAAAAGCAGGAGAGATCTTTTCTCTGGAAGTTTGCTTTTTTATTTAATGAGGCATCTCTTCAAAGAGAATGTGATAGTCATTCCTGGAGGGCATGGTTTGGTGAGCAGGAATACAGGTGAAACTGCATTGTGCATCAAAAAAGCAGATGATGAGTTTGCCTTGTGTTTCATCTCATGATTTCATCAATCTATACAAGTGTGTGTTTGGGGGTGGAGGACATTTCTGTGTGCAACAGAAGTTGGAACAGCTGAGACTCAGCATGGTTATGGTGCCCATAGACCTCATTTTGGTGCCAGGAAAAGAAAAATGTATTTTAAAAGTCATTGCCTATCACTTCATGCGCTTGATTTATAGGCACGTGTGTGTGATTAAAATGTGCATATTTTAACTATACATATTTTAATATGTCCATATCTCAAAGTAAACAAGAGTATGGATGGGGTAGAATTTTAGCTTGCTGCTTCCTAAGAATTTCTAATTTTACGAGAGCTCAAGTTTACATTTAGCTTTTTTGGTAGTATTTTGCCTTTACTGTGTCTGAAAGGTATAAAATTAATTACAGGAAAAGATATTTCTCACATCTGTCTAAAACTGAAAAAATTACATTTTCGGCTTGATTTTAATTAATATTTCAAAACAACCCTCACACACAGTTGTAGATCAAGGCAATCCAAATGTGTGGAATTGTAACTGGTTAGGAGTTTGAATCTACAGCTATATGTTCTGCTGTCCAGATAAATGCTCTCTGCAGCAGATGTTGGCACATCTGTTATGCCTCCCCATTTCGATTGGCTGCCGGGGTGTTTAGAAAGTGCTGATGAGGCAGATAAATCTTCTGACACGTTTCAGGCCCAAAGCAGGCAGGCAGCAGTAATAATGATGTTTACAGAGCCAAGTGCTGGGCAGTAACATTTTGAAATACTGCAAAAATAATGCAGAAAAAATAAAGGGTGATTTTTATCTGCAATAGATTAAGTTTATTGTAAAAAGTAAAAGCTTATTAGGACAAGTGATTCAGTGCTGATTCAAACTGCAGCTATGACAACCTATAAACCTCTGGTCTTGGTGTAGCTAAGGTTTATTGGGTAGAAAAAGGTACTTCCTGTAGTTTAGAAAGAGATCTAAGCTATGAAGGGAATCTTTTCTAAACTTACAATGACTTGAGAATCAGATTTAGAAACAACTGCAGGATGTGTGGTTGTTCCAATGGGAATAGCTGTCTTCTGGGGGCTGGAAGTTCCTGATTTTATCAGAATTCTTACTTTCAACTGATTTTCCTCTAGCCTTTTAAGCATGTCAGATTTGACTGGGTTTATATCATTAAAGTCAGGAAAAGTCCAGACATTGGGGTCTTCTCCTAAGAAGTTCCATGGGCAACAAGGCTGGTGAGAGGCCTTGAACACAAGCCCTATGAGAAGAGGCTGAGGGAGCTGGGATTGTTTAGCCTGGAGAAGAGGAGGCTCAGGGGTGACCTCATTGCCCTCTACAACTACCTGAAAGGTGGTTGTAGCCAGGAAGGGGCTGGTCTCTTCTCCCAGACAACCAGCACCAGAACAAGGGGACACAGTCTCAAGCTGTGCCAGGGGAGGTTTAGACTCGAGGTGAGGAGAAAGTTCTTCACCCAGCGAGTTGTTTGTCATTGGAATGGGCTGCTCAGGGAGGTGGTTGAGTCGCCATCCCTGGGGGCGTTCAAGAGGAGATTGGACGTGGCACTTGGTGCCATGGTCTAGTCCTGAGGTCTGTGTTGATAGGTTGGACTCAATGATCCTCGAGGTCTCTTCCAACCTAAGTTATACTGTGATACTGTGATACATCCAGACATTGCAGAGAACAACTGTTGTAGAGGGTCAAAGTGGGTACTGATTATATAGCTGATATAATTATAGTTTGGTTTATAATTATAGTTATGTTTTGTAGTATACAGTCTACAGTGTCTCTGGACAACTCTCCCACAGTTTTGACTACTCTCATGGTAAGAAACACCCCACTAAATATCTAATTGAAATTTCCTGATGTCTTGTGTGGCTGTCACAGTGCAGCTCCAGGAAGAGTTTGGTTCTGTATTCTCTGGACCTTTGTGTTTGATACCTGAAGGAAGCAATAAGAACTCCTTATTAGGAAGATACTTCTCTTCAAAATGTTAACTAAAAGCAGTTCTCCCAGCTTCCCCTCACAGCTTCAAGCCCCAATTAGGTAATGGACTTCTAGCTGGACTTGGAGTACTGTATTCCTATGTCATAACCAAGAGAAGGTCAATTTTAACATTTTATGGTCAAACACATTTTCATTGGAAAGCAGATGGGGGAGCAAATTCTTGAAAGCCCCAACCCCCCTAAAAAATAGGACTGGTAAAGTTTCAAGGGTTCTTCCCCCCACCCAAATATCTGAAGCCAGTGATTCCTTAGTTGTATCTCTTATTTCTCAATGCTCTAAAGACAATGAGTTTCAATATGGGGGTCAGGATAGGAGTTTTAATGAAATGTCAGAATTTTTTTCTTCAAATACATGTAATCATAAATCTCTTTTGGTTGGTTGGTTTGGTGGTGTTTTTTGTTTCGGGTTGGGTTGGGGTTTTTTTGGTCAATATTGTCCAAAGTCAAAGGACTCCTTTGGAATATAGAGGCTGTGAGCCAATATGACAGTTTAGTACTTCCACACACACTGAGCAATGGAGCAGTTACTACTCCAGTCTGCTTATCTCATAAGGTTTGGTTTCTGCCTTGTCTGTGCTATTCACACCTACCTTGTTCAGTAAGAGAGAATGTAAAATCTAAGATTAGCAGAAAGGAAACCCTTTGCTGCATATAATCAGCTAGTTAATTATACTTTAAACTCTTCTTGGATCTTTGCAATGTAACACTTACATTAGAGTGAAAGGCCAAATGAAGGACCAATGCTGACTGCTGAGAAATACTATATATAGGTAGTTCATTGTGGATCTCTCTGCTCAGAAAGCAAGAATTCATTGTTTTCTGAAGTGCAGAACATACCAGAAAGGGTGTTGGGTCTCAAGCAGATGAAACTGTCTATGAATGTATAACACTGGAGAAGATATGGATATAGTTAAGTACTTCTAATAAATTAGCATTCATACTGCACTGTAGGGAAAGGACAAAAATACAGGCAATGAATGGAGAGGTGGAAGAATTAGGAAGGAAAGCAAGACTATGGCTCATTTGAAGCAGCAAAGCATGCTAAGGACATTTTACCTTCCAGTAAGTACTGTCATCCAGACAAGGAAATTTTTTTGTCAAAGCATTTAGGGTACTTTATGCTTGATACTTCCCATAAGGTTTGATCTTTTAAAAATGTATCTTTCTGACAGGAATCAGAAAATTTAATATTATGCATGGTATCTAAGGGGGGAAACTTAGGTTGAAGTGGATGTTTATGACTTCCAGGAGGCTACACTGTCAGCTGTTGAGCCTTTTGCAGTCAGAAAGCCTGTAGTGTGCGAAGTGTTTTTTTTCCCCTCTTTGACTTCCCTGTGAGATGCACTTACTGTAAAGTCCACCATATATCGTTAAGCTCAAGGCTTACAATACCCCTAAAACCAAGTTTAAAAGGCCACAATAAGCCTTGTGAAGCCTACAAAATTAAAAGTTGTGTTTATGTCATCCCCATATGCTTAGACCTTACCTCTTGCTGCAACACTAAATTTATTCAGTGATCTAAAGTTTCTTGCATTCTTAGTCCTGCTCTATCATTCATCCAGCCTAACTCATTCCCCTGTATGCTCTGCCAGTGCTATCTGCCCCCTCTCTCATCCTCACCTGTTGGAAGTCTCAGCTGACACTTGGATGTCTCCCTCCTCCCACTCACAGCCATCAGACTGTTACTGATAATCACACTTCAGACTGCTGAATATGCACTGACAAGCTTGCCATGCCTCAAGTTACTCTGTTGTTTGATTTCCTCCATAGAAGTTTAGTACAGACCAAAAATTTTCTCTCCAGAGCTACAAGGAGAGAGTGAATTTCCTTATCCAGTGGAGCTTCTTTGTTATCAAAGGATTCATCAGCTACAGGTCATATTCATAGTATCATAGTATCAGTCAGGGTTGGAAGGGACCACAAGTTCCAACCCCCCTGCCATGGGCAGGGACACCCCACACTAGATCAGGCTGGCCAGAGCCTCATCCAGCCTGGTCTTAAACACCCCCAGGGATGGGGCCTCAACCACCTCCCTGGACAACCCATTCCAGGGCTTCACCACTCTCATGGTGAAGAACTTCCTCATAGTTGCAAGATTATGTTTTATTAATAGGTGCCTATATGTCAGCATAATAATTCTGTTGTTGTTGTTTTCTGCTACTACTTTTAAAGAGATTATTATTTTTTCTTTATTTCTAACACTGGTGTCATTGCCTACAGCATCCTTCTGTCCCAGAGCATTCTTTGCCTGGGCACAAAGCAGCATGTGGCTCTAAGCGTAGCTGTAAAGCAGGGATCAGCAAGAAAGTGATTTTGCCTTTAAATGTTTCTCATTCTATGTTATATTTGCTTTTGCATTATACATTTCATATATATGCATTATACATACATTATACATTGCTAATATTTTTCCTTTCTGCTTTGATGGATGTAAACAAATCTTATGTCAAAGATTCTTAAATATACACCAGAATTTAAAAAACAAGGATTAAATGAGACTTTAGCCTGCAAGGTAGAGCCCCACCCCTTGGACAGAGCATTGTTTTGCCCCACCATGTGGAATGTAGATAACCCTCTGTTCTTTGTGGTAATCTACCAACCAAATCCATGCTGGCAAATCTGACGCCCAATGTGATTTGTCCTTTTCGAGGCTGTTTATGAGAAGTCAGGACAGTCTTCTGTCAAAATTGATAAGTGAGAAGACAGTGGGGAATGCAATTTTATTTGTAACAGCACAGCTGCCAGCAGTTCCAGCTTGTTTACATCTAGACTGGCTCTGTCTTGCTCCATAGCCTTTCTATTTCCATCCAAATAGCCCCCGCGTACATCATAGATGTGCCTGTCTATGTAAAATTTGCATAACAGAATATACTGGGAGTGTTAGGGGAAAAAGAACTTATTTCTTTAGGTTATTTTCACAACTCAAAAATGTCCATTGCTTCAAAAGCAAAAACTTTGACAAATCTCCATAGACCTGGTTTCGAAAACTGAGCTATAATCTGCTAAAATCCTGCGGTGCCTGTTACATTCCATGGTGAAGGTACCAGAGGAGTTAAGAGCTTTGCTTTTCTGATGGAAGCATTCTTTTCCTGGTGGAACTGACCAGTGTTTCTAAATGAAATCCACTACAAACATTTAAATGCAAGTTAATGTGTTGTGAAAATAATGCAGTAGGAATATGCAGTGACCTGGGAAGGGGAGGGCAGTTCCACTGTACTGTTTCGCACTGAATACTTCTGCTGCATAGCCTACAATTAGACAGTGCTACGTAGGCATTAACATATTTACTGGAAAACCCTTTTAACAAGAGAGCATAACTCTTGATGGTATTAGAAACCTTTGTTTGCCTGCACTATTACTTGCCTTCAGTCTAGCAGTCCCAGAATCCCAGGTGAGTTTGATCTTTGTTTATTGGAACACTTAAGAAAACTGCAGGGTTAGGCATTTCCTCCTATATAGTCTCTCTGGTGAGCTGTTTCTTTCCAGTAGCCCACCCTTAATATGCAATTATTATGGAAGTAAAGTGAGAAGAGCCATTTTATGTTTGACTCATCTAGCTTATGACAGAAGAGCTTTTCTAGCAAACTGAAGATTCTTGTTTCCTTTTGCCATTGCTTTTTTTGCAGTTATTGATAAATCATTAGTCTTCTGCAGGGTTTGTCATTAAAAGTGAGAGGCCAGAGATGGCTGAAAATGTCACTGCTTGGGTTCTGTGAATTGTGGGGTCATCTGACACTTCTGCATTCTCATTATAAGTATATATCCTATCACTGTCTTTTTAGGAGTCACAGTCATGCTGTTAAATTAAATGTTTGGTGATTGCCAGTGGAGACTGCAGTGTAACTGATTTGTTTGGCATACACTTACACACAGATACATACATGCTGTATGTACCTATGTATTTATATAATGTGCACACACATACTACCTCACCTCTGCATGCACAGACCCAAGCACAGACAAGTATGCAATTAAACATGTAACACCCTCCCCAAGCTGGAAAAAATAGAAATATACCTTAAAATGAAGTGACTGTTTAATATACATTGGGGGGAAACACAGCCTCTCTTCATCTAGCTGAGATAGAGGCTGAGGGAGCTGGGATTGTTTAGCCTGGAGAAAAGGAGGCTCAGGGTGGTTGTAGCCAGGAGGGGGTTGGTCTCTTCTCCCAGGCAACTAGCACCAGAACAAGAGGACACCGTCCCAAGCTGCACCAGGGGAAGTTTAGGCTCGAGGTGAGGAGAAAGTTCTTCACTGAGAGAGTTGTTAGCCATTGGAATGTGCTGCCCAGGAAGGTGGTGGAGTCACTGTCCCTGGAGGTGTTCAAGAGGGGATTGGACATGGCACTTGGTGCCATGGTTTAGTAGTCATGAGGTGCTGGGTGATAGGTTGGACTTAATGATCTTTGAGGTCTTTTCCAACCTTATTGATTCTATGATTCTATGAGATAGGTAGCCCATAGGGGAAAAAAAATAACCATATTGAAAATAGATTGTTGTGATGCCTTCTGCTGACTCTAGAATTGCACATCTCTTTTCTGACTTTCCTCAAATTACTTCCGGTCATTTTTAAAGGCATAATTGCTAAATGGAGCCCAGTTAAAAGAGCTGGAAACATGATTTGGGTAAGGTGAAGTATGATGCTTTCTTGAAACATCAAGCATCTGGTTTTAGTGTGTAGTCTTATCCGTTGTACATACCCTGATATTTGTAATGACAGTTGCAACCCCTACTGCATGGTACAAAGTCAGAGGTAAAAGAGATGTTACGGAACACATCTCATGATGTTGGATTGTTTGGGTTTTATTTTACACACCCAAGCTGTTGTTTCCTCTGTTTTATACTCACAATCATTTGCAATGGATACTTTTATGTAACATGTAATACTATGCTCATCACTTCTGAATTTGAGATGAATTCTACTTTTTAGTCGCTCCACTCTTAGCTCTCTACCCTCCTAGGACTTCATTAGATTGAGCTGTTCCTGTAAAAAGAGCAAAGGGATAGCTCTGGTTCTGCTTGCATTATTTATTTGTAGTTCATGAGAAAAATTACTTGCCAGTGGTGACAAGTGTGCAGCATTATGAAGATTAAATATTACATAAGGTAGCAATGCAAATGACTACTGATTTGGCAGACTAGAAAAGGTGTATCCTTCCAATCATGTGAAGGAAGAGACCAAGAGAGTGAATGTGATTAGTGAGATGCTGCTGGGATGCTCAGCTATTCAGAGTTCAGCCTGGTAATGATCGAGGTGCTTGCATCACTCCCAGTGATATGAACTTCAGGGTTGGGTTTACTAAACACAACTATGAAGTTGAGACCAAGCTTTGCTTGGTTTCTGTGCTTTACAGAAACCACCAGCAAGAAGCTGATGTGATTGATCTGACTTTGCAGGACAACCTTCTCATAGTAACCCTGACAGAAAACGTGAAGAGCAGCCAAAATTTAGCTATGCATATAAACTGAAGGTTGATCTCATAGTTTCATAGTTTCATTCAGGGTTGGAAGGGACCACAATGATCATCTAGTTCCAACCCCCCTGCCATGGGCAGGGACACCCTACACTAGATCAGGCTGGCCAGAGCCTCATCCAGCCTGCTGTTAAACACCCCCAGGGATGGGGCCTCGACCACCTCCCTGGACAACCCATTCCAGGGCTTCACCACTCTCATGGTGAAGAACCTCCTCCTCGCATCTAGCCTGAATCTCCCCACCTCCAGCTTCATTCCATTCCCCCTAGTCCTAGCACTACCTGAGATCCTGAGAAGTCCTTCCCCAGCCTTCCTGTAGGCCCCCTTCAGATACTGGAAGGCCACAATTAGGTCACCTCGGAGCCTTCTCTTCTGCAGACTGAACAGCCCCTACTCCTTCAGTCTGTCCTCATAGGAGAGGTGCTCCAGCCCTCTGATCATCCTTGTGGCCCTTCTCTGGACACGTTCCAGCACCTCCACATCCCTCTTGTAATAGGGGCTCCAGAACTGGACACAGTACTCCAGGTGGGGTCTCACCAGGGCTGAGTAGAGGGGGAGGATCACCTCCCTCGACCTGCTAGCCACACTTCTCCTGATGCAGCCCAGGATCTGATTGGCTTTGCGGGCTGCAAGTGCACATTGAGAGCTCATGTTGAGCTTTTTGTCCACCAGCACCCCCAAGTCTCTCCCCTCAGGGCTACTTTCTCACCCATGAAGATGCAGAAACAAGAAGATACTGAAGAGTGAATCTTGATTTTAAAATGTCTGTTACTCCCTGTGCACTTGGGTTTGTTGCTTCAGAAGAATGACAGCAGCTCAGAGAAATGATTTTATTATTTTTTTTTAGTATAACCAGTTAATTAAAATAAATCAGATCTTAATGTACTTTCTCAGTTAATTCTTCATTGAACTATTGTGTAAGTACTCTGTTCTTGGCCTTTTGTGCTTCATTCATGCAGTTAATCATCTGACAATTATACCATTAGCAAGAGGAACATTAAAAGAGCTTCACAGCTATTATTACAGGTGAAAAGCAAAAACAAAGATAAAAGTGACTACTCTTTTTTGTATTTTGCTTAATTATTTTCGGTTTATTTTCTCGTTTTCTTAAAATTTATGGTAAATGCTACACTTTTCCACTCCAGATCATCAGATTTACGGTCCACTCATTGCATTCACTAAGCCTTGATTTCTTCAGAAGTGTGTCATGACCTGGCTTCCTGAGCCAGCCCTGGGCAGTAGGAGAGATTGTGCTAAGATTCAGAAATTCCCTCAGAGTAAATTAAGGTGAACCAATACCAAACAGCTGATGAGTTAGCTTTATTTGATCCAATGAAACTCTCGGTCACTGGCTCCTCATCAACGCTTGATTGGACCAGAGGAAAGGGAAAATGGGAAGAAAAAGGAACGGAAAAGAGAGAGAGAGAGAGAGAGAGAAAGAAAAGAAAGGAAGGAAGAAAGAAAGAGGGAGAGAGAAAGAAAGAAAGAGAGAAAGACAGACCTTGATTCCAGCGATGTAGTCCAAATTCTTCGCTGGTGGGTGTACATCCAGAAAGGTCTTCTGTAGTAGAAGACCACAGAGGGTGGACTTCAGAGGTTGTGGTCCTTTTGTACCCTTGGTGTGGGGGTCTCTCCAAATCATGAAGAGATGTGTGCATGAGGCCCCTGCAGCGCAATGTCTGTTACAGGCCTTTCTGTGGCGCTGTTGCAGTGGCTTTAAAATAAGGAAAGAGGGAATTCCTGCCTCTGCAGAAATTATCTCTTTTCATTGTTAAACCATCTCCAGTCCAGCAGCTCTCCTCTGGAACTATTAAGGGTTTATTCAAACGTGGTATGCCACACCTTGTTTGAGACAATATACGATCTGGAGAGTTACTGAGGGCCATCAGCCAGGTCCTGCCACACATTGTTTTGAGACAATGGGCTATTGGGCTCTCACAAACTGCAGCCAAGGCTGCAAGAAAAAATAACCATCCCGGCACAAACCCACGGCTTTGCAAGTTGCTTGTGAAAGAAACCGAGGAAAAAAAGGATGTTATCATGAAACCTGTCAGTTAATCCTTGGTTTATTTTATCATTTGCAGAATCTTACCTCATCCCAGCTATAAGGTAAACTGTGTAAAGATTTCAGAGCTCTGGCTGTTAGCCATCTGTAAAGGGGTAGAATATAAAGGTGTTTCAGCTCACACCTAGAGTTATATCAGAGTATGCATGTGGCCAGTTATTTAGTGATAGGCAATAATTCACTAACTGTAATAACTACATTGTTCTGGATGGCTATGAAGGTAACCAGTTTTTTTTATTGGTGGCTTTTACAATTCATAATCTAGTTGACACAAGAAGTGATCATCTTATGGTACAGAAAAATTGCTAAACCCAGAGAGACCTCTGTAGGCTGCCTTTCTCTGAATTCTTTTGCCTTAGAACACGTTACATTACTGTGAGCTTTGCAGATGGAGTCTCTCAAGCCACCTTAAAGACTTGAGCCAAGATACAACTCTTTTATACATTCGGGGATGCATATACAGCATATCTGAATTGCATTGTTTGTTTCACCACGCAAGGACTTTACCACACTGACAGCTTTTTAATCTTTCTTCCAGTGAAGTAGGAATCCTTCTCCAGTACACTTGGTGACTTCATTTTCTAAAAGCTGTATGTGTACATTGAATTGGCTTCTGATTTCAAACCTGTAAATAGCAAAACTTGACCTTTTCTGTCTTTTCTCCATTGAGGAGAGTTTTTTGATGGAGTGAAGCTAGGAAATCAAACTCAGTGACTCATATATAGAGGGTGTTTTGGTTTTACAGGCTGGATTTTACTAGTGCATAAGGAGCATGGAGAGCTGACATTCTTTTCTTCTAAAGATAATGGAGTTAAATGAAACAAGGTAGACGCTGGTTAATAATAAGAAATTAAATACTTGACTGTATCATGAGCAGAACATGTTTAGGGTCCTCTGTCTTACTCTGTCACAAAAATACAAACCCTCGACTATAAATCACAGGTTCTGTTACACTGGAGAGTAATGCTAATTAAAATTAATTGTAGTGTTTTACTATGTCTCGACGGTGAGGTGATTTTCTCATTGTAATGAGGACTTAAATGTTACCTGAAAAGATCATACACTGTCAGTTTTGGTAAAATACTGTTCTGTTTTGATTCCATTCTGTCCCTTCTAATGGTGTTACCAGAGTTCATGGGACCCATTACTCTGATATACTGTATGGGTGAAGAGAACTCAATAGCTATTACGATTTTGATAGTCTCTCTTGGTCCTTTTAGTGGTGTGCAACAATTGCTATAAAGGCAGGTGGGGAATATCAGAAGAATGTAGAGTATTTATAATATTTCTCCAGTCCCTTTCAAACACTCTGTAATTATTTATTCTTTTATGTCCTCCTGCTCTGGTGGCATTTGCATTGTTTTTCTGCTTCTAGATAAAGAACACAAGTCACAAATTTATATGAGGCGACTGCACCAAAGCACTCAACAACTGAACAGGGAATAAAGACATAAGGACAGAAAACTTTTGGAAACTTGCTCATGAGGCAAAGTGTTACTATTATTTTTCAAAATTATGATGAATTGGAGAAGGTAGGGAAATATCCCTTCCTTAGTGCAGGGCATCATTTAAGGAAGAGTCTCGAATATATGCCTAGTAGTCTAAAATAAATCCAGTAACTTTTCAGAAAACATGCTGTGACCGTTTGAGGCTGGGCCTTTAAGAAAGGGACACTGTGGCTGAATGTTTTGTAAACAAAACACAGGTCTAGACGAATTTCATTGGTAGATTGGTAGAATGCAACTTTAAGTTTTGAGTCCAGCTGAGACTTTCCTCCGTTCACTTTCCCTCCTCCCTTTTCGCAGCTCGTCCGCTTCTAGTCTCTCTGCCAGACTGACCTTGGACAACGTGTGGCCTACTAAAACTCTGCTCTAATTTATAACTGCTTTTAATTAACAATTGCTCTTTTTCTCTCTTTCTAACCCTCTTTGGGGAAAAAGGGGAGAGAAGGGGGTACAGGGAGGGGGAACCCTCCTCCAGAAGGGGGGGTAATTTCGTTCCTGTATTACTTTGCTGTATATTTCTGTGTATGCATTGTAAATACTGTAAATTGTGTATATATACCCTGCATCCCCTAAAACTGCTTGTAAATACAGCATTCCTTTGCTTCTCCAGCTGTGGCTAGCTGTGGTTCTTTTTCCCTTTTCTCTTTTGTGGTGGGGAAGAAGGCTGGGCCTTCCTCTCAAACCCACCACACATGCATTTCTTGATCTTTCAGCCGGTTACTTGTATCAATAAGTTCATCCTCCGTCATTTGTAATCTTACTTTAAGGTTTCCTTTTTTTTGGGACCTTCTCTGGTAACATTTTGTTAAGGTGACACATTCTGGAAATGGGTCAATGTGCTTCTGTACACAAATAAACTACAAAAGAAATTGGCAGATTTCCTGCTCAGTGTAGTCTCAGGAGACTCCCAGTCCCAGGTGTCATGTCTGAACATGAGGTAGCCAAGTGTAGAGTTTACCTTTGTAATACTGTAGAATAATGTTGAATCACTTTTGTTAGGTGTACAGTACATACTGAAAAACTAAGTCCTAAGTCATGAGTGAACAAAAATGAAAAATGGACATAGGATGAGACAAGACAATCACAGAATGTTAGGAGTTGGAAGGGACCTCAAGAGATCATTGAGTCCAAGCCCCCTGCCCGAGCAGGATCACCTAGGCTGGATCATACAGGAATGCATCCAGGCAGGTTCTGAATGTCTCCAGAGAAGGAGACTCCATGACCCCTCTGGGCAGCATGTTCCAGTGTTCTGTCACCCTTGCAGTGAAAAAGCTTTTCCTTATGTTCCTCCTATGCTCCGGCTTGTACACATTGCCCCTCGTCCTGTCACTGGACATCACTGAGAAGAGCCTGGCTCCATCCTCCCGACACTTGCCCTTCACATATGTATAAACATTAATGAGGTCAGAGTTTCCTCTTCTCCAGGCTAAAGAGACCCAGTTCCCTCAGCCTACCCTCATAAAGATGTTCCACTCCCTTCATCATCTTTGTGGCTCTGTGCTAGACTCTTTCAAGCAGTTCCCTGTCCTTCTTGAACTGAGGGGTGTGGAACTGGACACAATATTCCAGTTGCAGCTTTACCAGGGCAGAATAGAGGGAGAGGAAAAGCTCTCTTGACCTTGCTAATCACACCCCTTCTAATACACTCTAGGATGCCATGTGCCTTCTTGTCCACAAGGGCACATTGGTGGCTCATGGTCATCCTTCTGTCCACAAGGACCCCAGTTCCCTTTTCCCTACCCTGCTCTCCCAGCAGGTCAGTCCCCAACTTATACTGATACATGGGGTTGTTCTTCCCCAGATGCAAGACTCTACACTTGCCCTTGTTGCATTTCATTAAATTTCTCCCTGCCCAGCTCTGCCTGTCTAGGTCTCACTGAATGGAAGCACAGCTTTCTGGTGTGTCAGCCACTCCTCCCAGTGTCCATAATGCTATAGAGTTCAGCAGCTGGGCTCTAAGCCTTTTAGAGCTGGGGCAGTGTTTTTCTCCTTAAACCTCCATTGCAGTACAGCGGCCTTAATTACAGTTCCTTGGAAAGACTTCAGTCCATGTCTTCATTAATTCTGCAAATATGATAGATCAAATTCAGCAGAAGTACCATTATCACAGAGAGCATCAGCGGTTCTCTGCAATCCCTTATTCCCTGGCAGTTCATGGGCAAGGGACACATCAGATCTCAAGTTCATTCTGAGTTTCAAAGTCACCCAGTTGCTTCCAAATACCTATTCTGAGTTCTTTTATGGGCTTTGAGAGTCTCAAACCTTGGAAATAAGGTAGCTTGTTGATCATTGCAACTAATTTATATTGAGCTCTAGTTTCTTGTTTGCCTTATTTCCCATCCATACAGAAATTCTTCTAATCACACCAACTTGTGAGAGGATAAGACAAAAGATTGGAGGGTATGAGAGAGGAAGGAGAACAAAGTGGTAGTAGCAAGAGGTTATTTTTGGTAGTGCCAAGCTGTATGCCTGATTCATCCATAGTGAAGCAGTCACTTTAGTAGGTGGGACTTCCTGCTTATCAAGCAGTAATTTCTGTACAGATTTTCTGTAGATGAGATAACATGATGGATTATAAAATGAGAGTAAAAGGAAGATGGTACAGAGGCTTTGTGGACATGGGCACTTACTGACAATGGAGATGTTAGGGAAGAGATGGGAGCAAAGGGTGAGTGAAGTGTGTGAGTATGAATGAAGAGTTGCTTAGAGAAAAAATGGACTGAGAAGGGCTTGGAAGATGAAGACAATTGTGTTGGTGGAGAAGGGTGCCAGGCAGGGTAGGATGGTTTGACTGGAGGTGAGACAGGGGCATAAGTAATCCTGACAGAAAATTGGGAAAGGCTTCAAAGGTGTGCATGGCTTAGTAGAGACCATTGAGAGCAAAGAATAATGGAGCAAAATAAGCCTTGCATGCCTGCAGTTATTCTATCACAGTGTCATCAGAGAATAACTCTTGTCAGCATCTTTCTGGATGCAGTGAGAAGAATCTTTACCAACTTTCCTCTTAGGATGTAATCTGTATTCCAGTGTATGGCAGGAAAATGTGAAGAGTTCAGAGCTTTTTTTTGTTTTCCTGTCTCCTCCAGCAAAAGACTGTTTAAGAATGGTAACTGAAGGGTTCCTTGTATGTTTCCTATCAGACCGTCAGCTTTACTCTTTATGATCTAGGTTTTAGTAGAAACTACCACTAACTGCAAACTTTTACAAGGTCTCCTCTATAGCCCTTAGACTCTTTTCAGCAGTTCTAGAAAGCCAGCAGCCCACTTGATGACATTTATAATCTACTTCTGTACCACTTGAGAGAAATGACAGTATTAACCTACCCTCCCCTCTCTGAAGAGGTGGCAGCTCCTTGTTTGGTCTTACGTCTTCTAAGGCTGACAGCCTGCAAACTGGCTTTCCATCACTGAAGCAAATGACAGCCTTTAACTGGGAGCAAGAGGCTACAGCCAGTAGTCCATCACTTTGGAGGATGACCAATATAAGCGGTTTTCAGTCTTTCAGGAGCGTGACCTGCACCTCTTGGCTGTCTTTTCTACATCTGAAGAAATGAGTTACCTTGGAAATTTGCATCCCGGTATTTCAAGACAGGGTAGTCCTTCTTCTGATTTTCATGTCTATCTTTTAATTGATGGCAAAAGACTTTAAAGCATTGTCCTCACTGTGGCAATGCACTGAAATATTGTTCTGCCCACACAGAAAAAAAGAAAAAAACAAGTCAAAGATTTAGCAATTTGGCATTGATTTCTGTCACTTGGCAGCAGAATACTCTTTGTGTTGAGAGGCGGCTGCCCCCGGAGTGCCCAGAAGAGGGGGAGGCTGTCATCTCCTGAGCTATTTCCTCAGTCCCTCTCCTTCCACCATCTGTCTGTCAGCGCACTTCATGAATCTCCAAGTATTGTTTCCTCACTGTTTGTTTTTAAATGCTGAATTTTGAATACTATCCATTCAGTCCCTACATACATAACCCCAAGAGAAATCAATTGTGTGTGTGTGTGTGTATGTGTGCATGTATCTGAAGGGGTTTGTGAAAGGGAAATTACATTCTCACAAATTCATTACTGCTGCCAAACTTATTGCTTCTTCCATTGAAGACGAGTTGGGGAAGAAAAACACTGGAAAGTGTCTGTGAAAAATGCAGTGTCAGTTGCATTTGATATGATGGTCCAGGTTCTTTAGTGTCTCGCCTGTTATTCTTCTGTTGAAGTTGTTCCAGATGTGCTTGTTATATTGGAGTTACAGGTTGGACTAAATGGGTGTTTGTTCTGAAAGGTAATTTAATATTTTACACAGAGCACTTGCAAATTTTCAAAGATGTTTTGTCAACCCTGATTTGTTTGAATGTGACCAGGATGTGTCATATTTGCTGTCAAAAAGAAGCTGCTGTGAGGTTAGTAGTGCAGATGTGCAGTGGAAAAAAAAAAATCATTTATCTGTAATTACTTCCAATGAAGAGCAAGAGACCTCATTCAATTTCTCCCTCATGCCAAATAAGATATTACTTTGAGTATATACTTCAGACTGAAAACCATGAAATGTTTCTTGGGTCTTTAACACTAAGTGCCAGTGTCTCACTTGTGGGTATCTACAGCTTCTAGTGGTGACAGCCATGTGCACTCCTGAGATTGAGTAAGGACAAGTGCAGAGTCCTGCACCTGGGGAGGAATAACACTGGGCACCAGTACAGAGTAGGGATCATCCTGCTGGAAACCAGTTCCATGGAGAGAGACTTTGGAATCCTAGTGGAGGGGTTGGACTCGATGCTCATTCGAGGTCCCTTCCAACCCCTAACATTCTGTGTTTCTTTGATTCTGTGATTCAGTCATCAGACTACATCCCATACAGTAATTTAGAAAGGAGGTAGTCCCAAGAGTATCTAGTACAGATCTCAACTCAAAGCCCTGTTACTGGGCAGAGAAATGAAAGCTGTGGCAATTCAAACACTATGCACAGCCAGAGCTGTTACATCCCAGTCAAAGAATAACAGTCACTGATACTTGTCATCAGCTGGTTCCCAGAGGCATTTTCAACAAAGCTCTTGGACTCCCAGGATGGAGCTGGTAGGGTCATCCTCATTTCCCTTTGCTCTTTCATGTCCTAAATAGTTAAATTTTCCTGCTCATTGACCCTGTACACTGAAAGCAGCCTGAAAAATTTTTACAGCCTTGTAGTAACATTTGAAGACAAATCATCCACAAAAACTTCAAGGTCATTCCTAACCAAAGAAATTATATTTAGAGCTCTCCTCAAGTCCCCTGTATAGCCTTACCACAGGTAGATTGGAGGTTGAGTCAGCAGGACAATGAAAGTCAGTGGATTTCAGCTTGCACACTGCTCCTCATTTGCCTTGATTTAAAGGTCCCAGTCTCAGCCCTTTATGGTGTATTTAGGCATCCTTATAGGCCTCCACGGGATCACAAGCTTCTTTATTCCTTAAAAGTATACCTTGTTGCTGTAATTGAAGCCATTTTGTTACTGTAATTTCTCCCTGGTATTATGGTTCCAGTCAAGTGTTCTTTCCCTCTGGAGGCATCAATTATTACAGGTTTTGAATAGACCTTGCTCCAGTGCACATATTTCTGCTCCCAATGCCAAAATCGGGTCACTGTGATTCTCTTCCATAACAAAACACGGTCCTGTGCTTGGTCTTGCAAACCTGATGTATAACTTCTACTGGTAGTGACTATTCCATGTCTTAAAACCATATTCCAAACTCCTGCCATATTTAGGAAAAATGAAAGAACACTACAAGTTTCATGGCATTTTCTACATTTCCTTAGTTTTCATTAAGACATTGAATGTTCTAAAGTCCAGGGAGAAGTTTTTAGGGTTTATGCAGGTGTTGAACCCATGTAGATGTGTATGTTGGTGAGGGAGCAATGGAGGGAACCGTAGCAGTGCACTTTGTGAAATGAAAATGGCACAGAGTTCATTGGCTAACCCATGTGCCTGGATGGCAGGTTTCTCTGGATGTTGTAGTACTTTGACACCTGGTCCACACAACTCAAATCAGACTCAGCAGTGAGTCCTCACTGCTGTGCACCATGTTCCAGTTTGTAGCTTAATCTGCATAACATCTCTGAGGATGGGGAGGAACCAGCTCTGTGTCACAGGCTGAGAACTGAAGCATCAGTTTGTCTGTCCCTTTTTTTTGAGTGCAACTATGAGAAGCAGGATCTATTAAGCTCCAAATGTCACCTGAAGACTCCCTGTGAATATATGTATATCAATATCAACTAAAGTTTCCTATTTGCCACCAAGCTTATACCCTGTTACTGGGCTCATTGTGCTTCTTTACAACTCTTTCTTTCACAGTGTTTAAACCAAGTGTGGCTGTGCATTTTTGTGAATGATTCCTCCATGAAACCCTAAAGATGCTTAACTCATCTGGGTGTTTGTAATAGTTATCACTGCACCATCTGCCCTAAAACTTGCACTTTCCATGAGATGCCACTGCTGGGACATCTGGCACTGAAAATATGTTTTCTGCATCATCTCACAAGTGAGGAGGATGCCACGACTGTTCAGCTCCACAGGAGATTCCGTGAAGCATCCTTTTCTAACAGCTTCTGGAATGAAGCTATGGCACTAAACTGGACAGGAAAGGAATTGTGCTATAAATGGAAGGCTGTGGTTTTGCTTTATGGCTTGGGATTGCTATTAGAAGGGAGTGGCAGTTGTGTGATGGATTGATTGATACGTAGTCTGTCTTATATCCTGTAAATCAGTAGTTGATGTGATAGGACTAAAATGACTGTGCAATATGCTGTAAGTCAGCTTCAGTTTCCCAAAGAATTAAAAAAAAAAAGAAAAATCAGTGTACAGCCATATTTCTCTAAGTTTCTACGTAGCTTGAACCTGCAATGTACTGTGATTTCCTTCTTAATCCATGGAGTATTTCCCCTCCCCCTTAAAGATGCACAGTCTTGAGACTGGGAAGTAGAAGTCATCCATCATGAGTGTGTCAGCAACTTGGTGCTCCCTTGGGCTACACAATTTTTTCCACCCTTGGCAAAAGCCACCACATGAACCTATGTGTTTTCTTCTAGGAGGTGGAGTTGTGCCGCATTAGCAGCCAGGAGAAGCTGGGGTTGACTGTCTGTTACAGAACTGATGATGAAGAGGACACAGGGATCTATGTCAGTGAGGTAAGGATATGGCAGTGAAGAGCATGGGACATGCTTGTGGTGGAGGGGTGAACATGCCAGGGAATGTAAGAGCAAGTGCCCTGAGACCAGAGTGCAGAAGCGTTGGTCCTCAGCCAGCATGTGTCACTTTCAATTCATTCAGATTATCCATTTGAAATATGCTGCCCAAGTAGTGTAGTTATTCCTGGTGAGCTTCTTTAATGTGAATGCTTTTAACTACAACATCACAGGTAGGCAAGTCTGAGCATGGTCTGAATTTTGAGAGAAACATGACCTTGTGGTGGAAACCAGGCAGAGAAAAGCACTTTCCCTGCACTGTGCTTGCATTCTCCCTTTGCCACACTATTACTTTATTATTTGTGAGAGGAATGTGTTAGGAAGTAATTGATTTATTTTTCTTTGCCAGACAAAAAGTAGAATACTGGATACTGAGATGGGATGAACCCTCAGGTTTTCATTGGCTTCACCAGAAAAACATGGCATCCCAGGGTATTAGTGTTTCACAGAGTAGTCAGTACACAAGAATTTCAGGAACACTAGCTCCCTTTGAGTCTCCAAGCATTCAAATAGGATAGGTTTTTCTGTTGTTTTGGGTTTTGAGTTTGTGGGGTTTTTTGTGACTCCAAGGTTGCTGGTGATTTCCCTACATGAACTGTCTTCCAATTTGTCGCTTTTGCAACGTGTTGAACCAGATTTGTACATTAGGAAAAGGTTATTCATTGAGAGGGTGGTCAGTCACTGAAACAGGTTCCCCCAGGCAAGTGGTCATGGCACCAAGCCTGTCAGAGTTCAAGTGTGGACAATGCTTTCAGTCATATGCTTTAGTTTTAGGTAATCCTCTGAGAAGCAGGGAGTTGGACTCCATGATCCTTGTGTATCTCTTCCAACCTGAGATATTCTATGATTCTGTGTTTCTAAATTCTGGGAGAAGCTTGTGGACAGAGAGGATTCATAGAGAGAATTCTAAGATACCAGTGAACTGCATGTGTTTGCCATGAATGTCAAAGAAGCTGAAAAACTCAGCTTAGGAACAAGAACTACAACTACCTGAAGGGAGGTTGTAGACAGGCGGATGATGGTCTCTTCTCCCAGGCAGCCACTACCAGAACAAGAGGACACAGTCTCAGGCTGCGCCAGGGGAGGTTCAGGTTGGATGTTAGGAAGCAGTTCTGTAAAGAGAGAGTGATTGCCCATTGGAATGGGCTGCCCAGCGAGGTGGTGGAGTCGCTGTCATTGGAGGTGTTCAGGAGGAGACTTGATGGGGTGCTTGGTGCCATGGGTTAGCTGTTTGGGTGGGTTGGATTGGTTGATGGGTTGGACGCGATGATCTTGAAGGTCTCTTCCAACCTAGTTTGGTTTATTCTAAAATAAAGGTTTATTATTATTCTAAATGAATAGAAAACTATTCAAGAAAAAGTTTTCCATGAGTTGCATAAGCACTGCTGTTAAAGCACTGCTGTTAAAGTCTGTCTTTGTGAGGACAAGGAAAATGCAGGCATTTCTTAATACACTCCAGGATTGTGTCTGAAATGTGCTGGTAGAAATTTCTCAGAACTTTTGAAGAGAAAGTAATTGTATTGTCTTTTGTACTTGATGAATCGCTTCAGAATCGTTTTTGTACTATGGCCTTGCATGAGAAAATAATATCTAATAGCTGTAACCTGCAAACCTCGACTGCAAAGCTCAACTCAAATGTTTGGTTTGAAAAAAATAGCTTGTGGCATGACGAGGCAAAATAAATGATTTACCATAGCCATCAAGGGAAAGGTGATAGATCAGATTGCCCTGTAATGAACAGTAGGTCATTGCTCAGGGATGAGCTATAGTGACTTTGATAAACTATTAATGGAGCTCTAAACATCTATTTAGGTTAAACTAACTTAAAATTAACTGACTCAGACCAGGAAAGATACACTGTACACGCGAGTGATCTATACAATATAGATCCTTTGGGAATTTTTGCTGTTTCTTCACAAGCTGCAGAATTCCAGAGGAAATAATAGATGGATGTCTGAGATAATTTAATAGTAAATGTTGCTACAACAGAAAAATAAACCTACTCTTTTCCCAAAGACAGGCCCATTTGTATAGAGGTATCAGCTGCCACAGAAGCACCTCAGTCCATAGTGAACATCCAGAGAAGATGGACTGTCATTAATTCCTAGCGATCTGACAGCTGAAGGTTAATGCCTGACGGTGGCATAGAAAAGTATTAATCTGAAAATTGTGTGCTCCCAACCCTTTCTTTCCCCAGGCTTTTATCTAAAACAAGCTTATATGATTATTTAAGGAACTATCGAGTTCATATGACTCTAAAGGAAACTTCACTTTGCCTCTGTACAGAGCAAAAACGGTACTCTTTCAAAATGTGCAATCATGCAGCTGTTATCATTTCCAGTAAAAATCTTTCTGTGTTCAATTACTGGATGTTGTCCTGTGCAGGTTGATCCAAACAGCATTGCTGCCAGGGATGGCCGGATCCGCGAGGGAGACCGCATTCTGCAAGTATGTGACAATAGACTCTTCCTTAAACTCTTTCTTCAGACAAACACACACAGTGCTGTCTTGCCTGTGGACTGTTAATGAGGGAAGGTAGTTCTCTTTGTTACTATGATCGATGAGAAAATCCATGTCTGTCTGTTTTTTAACACAATAGACAGGAGCTGGAGTGAATGTACTGAAAAATGAAAACGACAAACTTGTTCTGGCTGATGCCCTTATGTACAGTGTCTTTTTTTGTGTCTGTGCCATATTTATTAGTAAATCTCATTTCCACTATGTTCATCTTGGTGTCACATTCTAAACAGACATTTATATGGGTGTCAGAGACTTGCTGATCTTCACCAATCGCATAAATTTGGGTAAAGCTCACTTGTGCTGAGCATAGTGTTAAGAGTTTTCATGGAAATTATGTACTATTAATGAAAGATTAACATTGGACTTGGTGATCTTTGAGGTCTCTTCCAACCTTGGTGATTCTGTGATATATGAGGAAGGGGCTCATTAGGTTTTTGTTAGTATTTTTCTTCCAGTAAAATGCTGTTTTTCTGACTTCTTTTCTAATCCACCATCTTGGCTTTTCTTTTCCCTTTTGTTTCTATTGATCCACCTATTTAAAGGCCTGCCCCAAAGAGAGGTTTCTGTGATACAGCACAACCCTGTGGGTGAGGGTGGCCAGCTGCTGGCTCTGGAGGAGGGCAGTGTATGTGTAGAGAGGGTTTCTGTTTTCAGGTGAAAAGGCATAGTCCTTTATTTTTTACCCTAGTGACAAAATCATAAAACAGCTACCAGAAAGCAGTAGACTGGAAAGTCTTTGCTGTATTGTAGCCTATTAGTTCTTCTTCCCAGACAATTTCCCTTGTATTTTGACCTTTTTTACTGAAGCCCCAGAGGTAGTTCCGGTTGTGACAAGGCACTTTTCTGTAACCAGTTCTGTAATTGCTCTTCATTCATTTAGTCATGTGAGCTTTCAGGTTGTCACAAGATCAGCCTCTTCAGTCTTTCCATTTTTTCAGGAACTGCCTTTGATGAAGCCTATACCTGTGTCTCTTACTTTGGTATCAGTTTTGGGAGTCTAGCTAACACACCAGAGTCTATGAGCTGGCTTACCAAAGTGGCCCATGTTTTAGAGAGGAAATAATAAGCTACATTTTACTTTCAGGGCTCATTCAGGGGTAACTGATTTATTCTCTTATGTGGTTGGGTATGTGAAAAATTCACAGGATGGATGGTGTTCCACCCACAGAAGATACAGATACTACAGCATGAGGGCAGTGAGTTTTTGGTGGTACTTGGAGTTGATGGGACCACATAATGGACTGTGGCTGGGAGTGTAAAAGTCAGCATATTGCTTTTTGTTTCTTTCTCTAAAATATCTACTGAAGCAAGCAAAATGGGATACAATAATATTTTTAACTTTCAAAAATCAGGGGGAAAAAACCTATGTATATGTCACGGTCCGGAGACATTAACTGCCTCGGTCCAGAGACACAGTTCTTTTAAATATTCCCGTGTTGTGAAATTAAAGGCACAAACGAGGCCAAAGTATCAACAGCTAGACTATTTATTACATAAATACGAAAGGGAGAGCGAGAAAATAGAGAAAGTGGACATAAGAAGGGAAGGGGAGAAAATAGAAGGGAAAGGGAGAAAAGAGAGAGAGAGAGAGGGACGAGAGATAGAAGAGGAAAGGAATTATATTACCACACCCCTCATCCCCCCCAGGACAGTTAAAGTCTGTGGAGGAAAGGTGCTGCAGGAGATGTTTGGTTTGTAGAGACACCGTGGTGAGGCTTTTGCTGGAGAACAGCTGTGGTCCTCTGGGGAGATGTTGGGTTGATACAGGAACAGTGCTGAGGATTTGGCTGGAGCTGTGGTCCTCCGGGCAGCTTCTTTTCTCCGGAGCAGCATTGTCCCGGCTTCTCAGCGGCCTGGCCCGTCTCCTGTGTTTTCCTTCATCTCCGTTTTTCTCCCCGTTTTTCTCCTCTGTTTCTCTCCTCTGTTTCTCTCCTGTGTTTCTCTCTACAAACCAGTAGTTGCTCAAGTCTTTTATACAGTTTTTTAGTCCTTAGGTATGTAGTCAAATATTGTCCCTCAGGAATTCCAGTGGCAGGAAATCTGTGTGTTTGGGCAAGACCCTGGCTGGAGGAGGGGGGAATCTCCGTCTACCCTGTCTCCATCCAGACAAAGCTCAGGAAACAGGTGGTGATTATCTTGCCCTAAAGGTGTGATGGCTGGGTCCTTGGGTCCATTGTTGTAGTCCCGTGTTATCACGATGCAATCACAAGCTGATTTGCATCCAGGATTGGTGGACAGGATTCTTTCCACCTTCTTTCCAGTGGCTCTGCTATCACTTTTATCTTTGTTGACTCACATAGAGAGAGACAAACTTATTAGACTGTCACACCACCCCGTCAATCAAAGATAAAAGGAAGAAAGAAAGGAAAGAAAGGAAAGAAGTGGAAAAGGAAGGAAAGAAGTTTTAAACAATTTTTGCAATAGACATAAGTTTTGATTGGCTAACAGCACAAATCTGTTGTACACCATCATTAGACACAAACTGCATGTTGGACACTACATGTTGAATCACTGTATACAACAGGGATTTATACAAGATTGACAATGCTAAGAAAATATAACAAAATTAAACCAGGTAATTACACAAGGTGAAAGCATCCTTGTTCCTCCTGGAAGCCAGGAGAACAAACAAACCCATACCCCCCCACCCCGTCAGTCCTTCAGTTTGGAATTGAAGTGAGAGCTTCCGTCCAGATCTGAATGTCTGCGGGGTTATGGAAAGTACAGTCCTTGAAGAGATGTCTTCTGTTGATGCAAAACTTGAGAAGTCTTCCATATTATAGCAAGACAAGTCCTTCTGACAATACATCAGGTAGTCTTCAGCATTAGAACTTAAATTTAGCATTAGAACTTAAATAAGAAACACAACCTTGAAACATACAAAACTGGTATTTCCAGGTTACCATTCAGAGCCACCCTCTCAGGTGATAATTACTTTGAATGGGCCTGTAAGTATCGTTGATTGCTTCAGGTTCTCTCAAAGCCAAGCTAAACACAAACAAAAGTCTTTTTCCAAACCAAGTACAATTTTTTGGTGATCTCCTGATTCATGCTTCACCCCCCAATTCACCGCTGGGAAGTGAAGCCCTTAGTTGCCCTGGGGGCCATATCCCTCCCCTCATCAAATGGTCCCATCAAGAGGGGAGCAGTGACCTCAGCCCTCTTTTTAGGCTCGGGCCAACATTGCACAATGATTCGTAATTGTCTCGTGGCTACCCCATCAACCACTTCTTTTGGAATACGTTTCTTCTGACCCACCCCCCACCAAAACTGCCGGGTATTCAAGTGTTCCCTGCCTTTAGCCAGGTGCCTACTAGGAATACGGCGCATCTGGCCCTGGGGGCTTGGTGGGTGAGTCATTTTCACATGTCTCAAGCCTCTAGTTTGAGGTTTTTTCATTTCCTCAGGTACACTATACTGCCTAGCATAATCTAGTAACTCCCTCCCCACATCTTGCCATGTCCTGGAAGAAAGTGGGGTATTAGCTATTTCTTTTTGAAGCTGGATACCTCTTATTTTAAGCAAGTCATTGAGACCCCTGATCAAAGGAGTCATTCTGTTTGCATCCACCAGGATAGAAAGAGGGGATTCAAAATTATGTTTTAGTTCCCTTTCATATATCATCTGCAGGCATGCAGCTTTTTGCACATTCTCCATTATCTGATTCATCCCTCCCCGCAGAATTAGGGGTTCACCCCTCTCCTTTGGATCAAACCCCCCTGCCCAATAGGCAGCTCTTTGCGTAAGACTCCAGGGTCCACTTCTGTTTTTTGTAGTTAGAAAAACATTATCACCCCAATAGCCCATGGCTTCAGCTTCTGTTAACAGAATCTGATCACCTCCAGTTTTTGAAACTCGCCAGACATATTCCACCTCAGATTCCCCAGCAGAGCGTGCAAATTCTTTACGAATTTTGGCCAATTCAGTTGAGGAGAAAGGTGTTTCTTTGGTTGTGATAGTGGGGGTAACCTCCCCATCCTCATATAAAACTTCAGTTTTAATGAGAGGTCTGATATGCGCAGCAGCTTCCTTAGCCACTGTCAGTTCTGCCCGAGGGCACATAGGGGCAGACTCCAAGTAATTCACACCCTCTTTTGAGTCCAAATACGAATTTTGCCTCCTCTCCTTTTCCAATTGAATTTTAAGATCTGCCACTACGTCTTTCAAAGTGGCAACATGGCTTTGTAGTGACGAAACTAAGTCCTGCAAAGAGGAAATAGTTATATTTTCCTGTTCATGCCATTCCTCTTTCTCCTTCACTGAGGCGGCTAAACAGGCACCTAAAACCGCACAAATAAAACCTTTGCCTTTCCCGGCTTTTGCTCGTGCATCTTTCTGCAGGGCCACAATTCTATCAGCCACACTCTGGAAATTATGCCAATTTTCACGGGCCCAGTCAAGTACCTGTACAGATGGGCGGGCACCGTGAACTTCTAAAAGGTTAAAAAGCCTCTCACTCCCGGCCATCTCTTTTGTTTCACAAAGCATTTCTTAATAGGGCACTAAGTTTCACGGGGAAGTCAGATCAAAACACTGTTTGTACCAGCAAAATCTTCCCTGGAAAAACGTACACTTTTAAAAGGCTTACTCCAAAATAATCTTCTCCAGGAAAAATGCACAATAGATTTCTCAGGAGAGGTCACACACAAGAAAAAAAACAACAGCAACCCGGGCTTCTCAAGGAAGTCACACTATTTCCCTGAGTGAACCCACACTTGCAAAAGCTTCTCAGCTTTTGTACCTCAAATTTTTTGTTACACTAGGACAACAACCTTGTGATTCTTAGGGAAGAGTTACTCTGTTTCCCTGAGCAAACACACACCGGCAGAAGTTTCTCAACTTTTGCTTCAATTCTGGGCTTCTCGGGAAAGCCACACTTTACAAATATCACCAACACTGGGTTTCCTAAAAGAGGGTACTGAGAATTCTCGGGGAGGTCACACTATAAAGTCAACATTTGTACCCCAGATAATCTTCCCCGGGAATGCACACACAAATTTAAAGCAGGGTACAGAGGATTCTCGAGGAGGTCACACTATAAAACCAACAGTTGTACCCCGGATAATCTTCCCCGAGAAAGCACACACATTTAAAGCTTTTGAGAACTCCCACACAGTCTCTCTGAAAATTTCGCTTCGTCCTTCTCCGGCCACTTCCCTCGCGGGCGAGTGGAAACGCGAATCTGGACTCCACTCTCGCTTCGTACTAAAAGTACGTCTCAGGCACACACACACATTTCGGGGTTCTCAGAAATGCAATAATTTTGCTGTGATACTTTTCACTGCACGGGAATCCTGCCGACTACGCCATTTAAATGTCGCGGTCCGGAGACATTAACTGCCTCGGTCCAGAGACACAGTTCTTTTAAATATTCCCGTGTTGTGAAATTAAAGGCACAAACGAGGCCAAAGTATCAACAGCTAGACTATTTATTACATAAATACGAAAGGGAGAGCGAGAAAATAGAGAAAGTGGACATAAGAAGGGAAGGGGAGAAAATAGAAGGGAAAGGGAGAAAAGAGAGAGAGAGAGAGGGACGAGAGATAGAAGAGGAAAGGAATTATATTACCACACCCCTCATCCCCCCCAGGACAGTTAAAGTCTGTGGAGGAAAGGTGCTGCAGGAGATGTTTGGTTTGTAGAGACACCGTGGTGAGGCTTTTGCTGGAGAACAGCTGTGGTCCTCTGGGGAGATGTTGGGTTGATACAGGAACAGTGCTGAGGATTTGGCTGGAGCTGTGGTCCTCCGGGCAGCTTCTTTTCTCCGGAGCAGCATTGTCCCGGCTTCTCAGCGGCCTGGCCCGTCTCCTGTGTTTTCCTTCATCTCCGTTTTTCTCCCCGTTTTTCTCCTCTGTTTCTCTCCTCTGTTTCTCTCCTGTGTTTCTCTCTACAAACCAGTAGTTGCTCAAGTCTTTTATACAGTTTTTTAGTCCTTAGGTATGTAGTCAAATATTGTCCCTCAGGAATTCCAGTGGCAGGAAATCTGTGTGTTTGGGCAAGACCCTGGCTGGAGGAGGGGGGAATCTCCGTCTACCCTGTCTCCATCCAGACAAAGCTCAGGAAACAGGTGGTGATTATCTTGCCCTAAAGGTGTGATGGCTGGGTCCTTGGGTCCATTGTTGTAGTCCCGTGTTATCACGATGCAATCACAAGCTGATTTGCATCCAGGATTGGTGGACAGGATTCTTTCCACCTTCTTTCCAGTGGCTCTGCTATCACTTTTATCTTTGTTGACTCACATAGAGAGAGACAAACTTATTAGACTGTCACAGTATATTTGATCAAGTTAGTCATGAGGTTTGTGGTGACGGGGTGGACTTGATGATCTTTGAGGTCTCTTCCAACCTTGGTGATTCTGTGATTCTGTGAAGTAGAAACAGCTCTTCTTCCTACTCTATGTGTTTCAAAATAAGGAAAGAGAGGGTAGGTATTTTCTACTGCTTGCTTTCTAAAATTTCCAAATGAAGTGGAAACCAAACACCAGTTCAGGGCATTGTTCTTCAGTTCCTAAGGAAACTAATTTCAACTGTGAGTAAAGACTCTGATGGGGAGAGAAAAGCATAGGTAATTTGGTAGACTGGAGCATTACTTTAATGTCAGTGCTGATATATAGCTCTGAGTTTGATCATTAGAGTTAACACCTGTAGAGTTATGTGAGGTTTACTTTCATATCTGAAAACACATTGACCCTCTATCTATTCTTATTGATGAGACAACTCAGAGAAATAGAGGGTGACAGTGCCATTACGGGGGGATTACACTGAGGCTGGGAGAGAGCTGGACCCTTGAGCATAGAAGCTTTTTCTTTCAGTAGCTGGTGGCATTTATTAAGGCTTGGAGGGGTGTTATGTTGTATGTATTTCTCACAATATTACAGCAGATTTCTTCCCATCACCTTCACAATCTCCTTAAGCATCTAAGAACAGCCTGAATATTTTACATGAAATGTTACAGTATCAAGGGAAAGGTTTTAAAAGGCCAGTCCTAGTGAGACTTAAATAAACTTCTGCTATTTTTAGCTGTGAACTTCCAGGCTAATAAATTCTGTCCATGGAAGTGAGATGCCGTGGGTCAGGTTGAAGTCCTGTTCATCCCCCATGATGTTGCAGCTTGAATGGGGTGGACACCTCTGAACTGTCTGGGGACAGCAGGGCCACCACCTCAGAGGTCAGTGAGAGGCAATTGGTTGGCTAATAGAAGTCATCTGATCAATCACCATGTCTGGGGCTATTTTGCATAAGCTGGAGGATTCTGTGTATGTATCTTCATTTCTGTGGCTGCATCTCTGCTTTACCAGGGGCAGCTCTGTATAACCTGGTGTTTGTCTGGTCTCCCACAGACTACAGCTATCCCTTCATGCAGGATTTGAATGGTCTCAGACATTTTAGTCATTGCTGGTTAGATAATCAGGGTACACTGGGGTTTGCTTCAGTCAGAGTTAAAGCTGTGGGTTTGAGTCAAGATTTTCAGGCCAAACAGAGATGCAAAGATGCAACTCTGTCTTTACTGTTCAACAAGGAAGTTCCTGCTACTTTGAAGATTACAAGATTTTATTTCCCCCAAACGTTCAGACCCTTCCCTCTTCCATGTTTGTTTTCACCCATTTTCAAATAGACCAAGTCTGTGGGGTTTTGGTACAATGAGAATAATCCAATTCTTGTGCTGTGAACTGGACAAAACCAAATACATATGGAAAATAAGATTTCTATTTGATTCCCTCGATAAAGGGTTTTGGACAATGCAATGTGTGTTTGTTACCATGAAGCCATGGAGGGAGGGTGGCTGTTTTAATGAGGTGACAGAATAGGACAAAAAGTGGTGAGAAAAGCACATTCTTATTGGAGAATCACTTTTATTTTTATTATCCCCTTGTAAGGGGAATACATATGTTTTGTGTGGTTCTGGATACTAAGCTGTCCACACAAATATGAAATGATTAAATGGAGCAGCAATAAGCAGTGGCCTGTAAGTATTGCCTGGTGAGAGATAATACCGTAGCTCTCTAATTGGCTCTCTACCAGCATACAGTGTGACTGATTTCAGCTGTAGCATTACCAGTCTTGCTTCCACCAGCACTATTATCTCAGAGTGACACTTCCATTACTCTGAACGGAGAAAGATGAACGTCACCTGTCAGGGGCTGGTTAATTGTGTTGCTAGATGTATGTTACCAGGGCGCAGGTTGGACATTTATGAACATAACTGCTTCCTCTGATGTCCACCATCCTTCAACGATCGATACAGCTCTTGCAGTAAGCGCATAATTGAGTGAAGGCACTTACCACTGAGGGGCTGAAGATGAGCCCGTTGTGCAAGTTTCATTGTCCATACATTCAGCACAAATGAGCTGATATCTGCCCTTTATTGTGTGTTGCTTTGTGGAAATAGAAACTAATGTGCCACTTTCATTTGTTTTCTAGATAAATGGCCAAGATGTCCAGAATCGGGAAGAGGCAGTGGCATTGCTCTCCAGTGAAGAATGCAAGAAAATTGTGTTGCTGGTTGCAAGACCAGAGATGCAGGTTAGACTAAATAGATGCACTGAGCCAGAACCTGGGTTGTACCATACATTCACTGTAAGTAATGGTCTGCTGAGAAATAGGAATGGCAAAGTTGCTGGCAAAAGGAGGAAACAGGTAATTGCAGAGCTTTGCCCCTGTTTAGCCAGCAAAGAAAATAGCATGGTATTACTAGGGCTTGTTTGCCCCAAACTAAGCAATTCCTTTCCAGCAGACAGAGTAAGCAGGTATACAAATGAAGCTGACAGCACGAATGGGGTATTAGTAAAATATGAATTAGAGTCTGAAAACAATGTATTACTTGTTAGATGATTCTTATTTGTTCTGGGCAAAAATTTCCCATACTTACCTCAGTCATTTATATGTTCTTACACAAAGCTGTAGTTGGTCACTGGTGATGACTCTTTGTATCTTACACACTTATAAGCAGGTATGTAAACTGTTCATTTGTACCAGTTATGGAACTTTCACAGTAGCAATCCTGGATCTCTTTGTTTTCAAAGCACCCTGTCCATGTAAAACCTGTTTGTACATTACAAATTGTATTTTGGGAAGTGCCTTTTCAAAAGCTTTTAGAAACATTTAGATAGTTTTAAAAACAAAATTATGCACATGTCAGAGTCTTGCCATGACAAGAATTTTTTGTATCATTGTAGGGGTCAGATGATAGGTTGATCATCAGACTAAAGGAGAGGTAGAGTGGAAGAAGAGTACTGTTTGTACTTTCCTTTATATTCTTCTCATAGGCCATTGCAGAGCAAAAAAATATATTGTCACTGTTCTCTCACAGTTCAGGGTTGGTTATGTTGCCATTTTTCTCTCATGCTATTGATCTGATATTCTCAGTCTCTCCAGCTGCATGCTCTGTATAAATTAAATTCAGTAAGTGTAATTCAGTGCCACTTGGAATGTCTGCTTGAACACAGTAGTTAGAAAAGGTTCACAATCTCAGCATTAAGTTCCTTCATGTATTTCAGGAATCTCAACAATTCCCATATAACTGGTGACATAGTACTGGGGGAAAAAAAAAAGAAATAAAATCCATGCATCAGTTTATATTGCTAAATTGTAGCCCTCACTGGAAGTTGAAGAAGTTTTGAGAGAGTTGTTTCAATATGTTTACTATTTTTCAATGATATTTTATTTTCAATTAGGGAACAGAAACCCACACACTTTAAAACAAAAAACATGCCCAGGGAAAGTTCCTTCACTGTATTTGTTTAAATTGGTCAATGAGAAAAAGCTACATCAGTATGAGATAATTACTTAGCTATGTGTACAGTAGAGTTTCCCATATGGATACTCCTTTCAAATCATAAAAGCAGGTTTTCTTTTGCATTTGGGGCTGTGGTGTTGGGGGTGGAGGGGTTTTGCTTAATATATATGTTTTAAGAATATATTCATACAAAACTGAAGAAAAAGCTGTAGTATGTCAGAGATCAGGCTGCCCACAAACTGATTTCTGCTAATTGTGTGCTTTGACTCTGGTAAAAGACAGCAGGTTTAAGCAGGCTTTTATTTCTAGACAGAAAATGGTAATGACACTATTGCAATCTTGAAGGGTGACTGCTGAACATACTGGTTCAGTGACAGGGAAGAAAACCTTCTCTGGCCAAGTTTTTACACAGTGAATACCAATGAATAATTAAATTTGGAAACAGAGCAGTGGTGGAATGCACAGCCTGTTTAATACATAGTAAGTGGAAGAGATGTGTCACTCACATGCATAGGTGTGCACACAGTGTATGTAGTACACATGTATACTAAGCCATGGATCATGGAGCCACATGTTATTAACCTGAAAGGAGGTTACTTCTCCTGAGTAACAAGTGACAGGACAAGAGGAAGTGGCCTTGAGTTCCTCCAGGGCAGGTTTATGTTGGGTGTTAGGAAACATTTATTCACTTAAAGCAGTGTGAAGTACTGGACCAGGCTGCCCAGGGAGGGGGTGGAGGTAGTAAAAAGACGCATAGATGTGGTGCTGAGGGACATAGTTTAGGGGTGACTTGGTAGTTCTAGGTTAAGGGTTGGACTCGATATTAAAGGTCTCTTCCAACCAAAAACAATTCCATGATTCTCTGCTATGATTCATTAATTCTAAAAGAGGCAACCCATGGAATGCTTAAGGATGTTGCTAAATCAGGTAGGAAGAAAATTAGGGAGGCAAAAGCACATTTGGAGCTTAAACTGGCCTCTACTGTGAAGGGCAACAAAAAGTCCTTCTATAAATACATTAATAGCAAGAGGAAGGGCAAGGACAACCTCCACTCCTAGGTTGACATGGAGGGAAACGTTGTATCAAAGGATGAGGAAAAGGCAGAGGTACTTAACACCTTCTTTGCCTCAATTTTTACTAGCAGGACAGAACATCTTCCAAAGAGCTGGCCTGCAGAGCTGGCAGAAGGAGCCAGGGAGCTGCTATGTTCCATGAGCAGGCAGTTGGAGCTCTCCTCAGCCGCTTGGATCCCCACAAGTCCATGGGACCAGATGGGATCCATCCTAGGGTGCTGAGAGAGCTGTCAGAGGAGCTGGCCAAGCCGCTCTCCATCATTTTTCAGCAGTCCTGGCTCACTGGAGAGGTCCCAGAAAACTGGAGGCTGGCCAATGTGGTGCCCTTCCATAAGAAGGGCCGGTTGGATGAGCCAGGGAATTACAGGCCTGTCAGCCTGACCTCAGTGCCAGGCAAGATCATGGAACAGGTCATCTTGAGTGCAATCACACAGCACTTACAGGATGGCCAAGGGATCAGGCCTAGCCAGCATGGATTTAGGAAGGACAGGTCCTGCCTGACCAATCTGATCTCCTTCTATGATCAGGTGACCCGCCTGGTGGATGTGGGGAGGCCTGTGGATGTAGTCTACCTGGACCTCAGCAAGGCCTTTGACACCATCCACCATAGCAAACTGCTGGCCAAGCTGTCAGCCCATGGCCTGGACAGGAGCACACTGCATTGGGTTAGGAACTGGCTGGAGGGCCGAGCCCAGAGAGTGGTGGTGAATGGTGCCACATCCAGCTGGAGGCCAGTCACTAGTGGTGTGCCCCAAGGATCAGTGCTGGGCCCTGTGCTCTTTAACAGCTTTATTGATGATCTGGATGAGGGCATTGAGTCCATCATCAGTAAATTTCCTAATGACACCAAGCTGGGGGCAGGAGTTGATCTGCTGGAGGGTGGAGAGGCTTTGCAGAGGGACCTCGACAGGCTGGACAGATGGACAGAATCCAAGGGCATGAGATTTAACACATCCAAGTGCCGGGTTCTGCACATTGGCCACAACAACCCCATTCAGTGGTACAGGCTGTGGTCAGAGTTGCTGGAAAGCAGCCAGGTAGAGAGGGACCTGGGGGTACTGGTCGATGGTAGGCTGAACGTGAGCCTGCAGTGTGCCCAGGCAGCCAAGAGGGCCAATGGCATCCTGGCCTGCATCAGGAACAGTATGGTCAGCAGGAGCAGGGAGGTCATTCTGCCCCAGTACACTGCACTGGTTAGGCCACACCTCGAGTACTGTGTCCAGTTCTGGGCCCCTCAGTTTACTTGCTGGAACGTGTCCAGAGAAGGGCAATGAAGTTGATGAGGGGTTTCAAACACAAGCCCTATGAGGAGAGGCTGAGGGAGCTGGGGTTGCTTAGCCTGGAGAAGAGGAGACTCAGGGGTGACCTTATTGCTCTCTACAACTACCTGAAGGGAAGTTGTAGACAGGCAGATGTTGGTCTCTTCTCCCAGGCAACCAGTACCAGAACAAGAGGACACAGTCTCAAGCTGCACCAGGGGAGGTTTAGGCTGGATGTTAGAAAGAGGTTCTATACAGAGAGAGTGATTGCCTATTGGAATGGGCTGCCCGGGGAGGTGGTGGAGTCACCATCGCTGGAGGTGTTCAGGAGGAGACTTGATGGGGTGCTTGGTGCCATGGTTTAGTTGTTTAGGTGGGTTGGATTAGTTGATAGGTTGGACGCGATGATCTTGAAGGTCTCTTCCAACCTGGTCTGGTCTATTCTATTCTATTCTATTCTATTCTATTCTATTCTATTCTATTCTATAAACATTCCCATTAATTAGGTACTGTGTCTGCTCTAATCAAAGCAGCAGATTTGCCCAAATGAGATTCATCTTTTATCTTTGATATTTGCTAATCTCTGCAATTTCCTCAAACAAGGGAAATTCAGCCATGACCTTTATGGTAGAGGAAGGCTGTGTTTGTGCTTTCCTTAGAGATAAAAAGCAAGGTAACTAAACAAATCTGGTGTCCAGTACCAGATGTTTCAGAGAATGGTTTAAAACTCCCATTAAGGACAAACATAAAAATTACATGTTCTCAAGAAAAACGCCTCCATCTAATCCAAGACTGTTAGAGGTTGGGTTTGCCAAGGGGAATGCTGAAAGGCTTGTGGTTTTTTTAAGAGAAAGGAGTTCATTGTCAAGGGCAAAAATACACCAGTTTCAGAAATAAAGGGTGGTTTCATGCCAGTATTAAGCTAGGAGTACCACAGAGCATCAGTCACTCCTTGTGCAGCTTTGAACTACTACTTTGCTGGTTTGGTGTAGTTTTTCCAACTGAATTCTGGAGCCAGAGCTTGCCTGCCTTTGTGGCAGTGATAATTCTTCTGTAGGTGTTGGCCCCTGTTACATTGCTTTTGCTATCTTGGGAGAGGAATACTTGGTACTGTTTTCATTGTCTCATGCTGATACTTTTTAGCATCTTTTTGCCACGTTCTTCCTCTGGTTCCTTCACCAGTGACAAAACAAGAAGCGTTTCCTTCTGCTACGATCTCATTGTTATAGCCACAAATGCCACCGACTAACGTTTTCCTTTTTGACACAGTGTGTCATATGGCAAGGGATTGCAGATACAAATGGATGCATGCCACCTGCACACATGCACAATGAACAAACTGGGAAGAATAGCATTTTAGGACAGAGGTGCCTGTTTCATCAGTTTAGAAAGATGTGAAGGGTGCAAAGTGGGTGCAGGAGGAGGATATACTCACTTGACAGAAAACATAGCATCCCCTTCTGGTTTTTTGCAACACTGTCTTCACCAAATGTCAAGGTATTATTTTATGTCTGGGGAAAAAACCAAGCAGATAAACCTTGCTTTCAGGCACACTGTAAGAATGAAAATAACCTCCTTTCAAGTCACTGCATCTTTGTCACTCTCCTCTGTTTGTTTGTTTACCTGGAAGATCAATAGGAAAATGGTGACAGAAATGCAACATAAGGTTTCTATTGAGGTGGCAGCAGCAGGGCACAGTGCTGGGGTGGAGGTTGTTAAGAGGAAAGATCCCGGTTGCCTCCTGGCCCTATTAGTAACATTGCCGCTCTTTCAGCGCGGGGTCTCTCTGCGGTAATGAACATGACAGCTTCAGGATTATGTGCTGTGCCTTTCATACCTTTTGAAAGGAAATAATGTCTGTGCTGTGCAGTCTTCTTCATTATGAGAGAAAATCAGTCATACTGTTTCAAGAAAGGATAAAAGGCATAACAGTCACTTCTTTTTTTTTTTTTTCATCCATCTTTTTCTTCTCTCTTTCTGAGATGTGAACTCCTACTGTCTGCCTTTCTGAAGAGAATCATTAGGATAAAAAGAATTAGTCAAGCATTGCCATTTGGGTTTTTCTCTGTTTAAGCCTATGTCCGTGCTAACATAGTATAATGTACTAATGTATTCTTTGCAGCTGGAGGAAGGGTGGCTGGATGATGAAAGGAATGAATTCTTAGAGGAGTTGAACTTGGAAATGTTGGAAGAACAGCATAACGAGGCGATGCAGTATACAGCCAAGGAGGTGGAGCAGGTAGGACTGCTACTAAACACAATGTGTGAAATTTTGCTAAATATACTTTTTATTCATAGAGTAAAATGGAGTCAAAAGCTTTGGCATAATTGTGTTTCTAAAATGCTGTGAGCTCCAGCACACTGTAGGTAAAGAAAAGGACAATAGATGCTTAGGCCCAGTATGGCAAGTCAGCAAGCAATTTAGGAGGCTGTGAGAAGTGCAGGTTTCTCATTTTCTCTGAATTCTCAGGATAGCATTGCTTTCCTTCTTTAATATTGAAGTGTTGGAGGTTTAAGCTGTTGTGTTTTACGTCAAGTTGGTTTCTTAATGAATTGCATCGGTGTGTCACCTAGTGCTCCAAGCTGGCATATACGCCCTTCTTGTTTGTATGCGTGCAAGGCGTGTCCCTGTCCTTGCACCAAAGAGCTTGCAAAATAAGATGAAAGAGGTGTTTAAGATAAGCAACAGGTGTTTTGGTAATACAAGTGAATTTGTCTTATACTGACAGCACACAGCTCAGCATTTGTTTTGTTAATGGAGACAAATAAGCATATTGTTAACACAGTCTCAGCTTGTTGCTATCCCAACTCTTACCTGCCCACGTGGCACCTCCAGCCATACAGTTTCATCAAGGAATGGGTCTTCTCAGTTGTCCTTTATTGTGGAAGATGTGAGTGACCTTACCCACTTCTGAATCAGATGATCTGTCATCATATGCACCTGTGTAGAGCCGAAGACATGAAAGCAAACTTATTTCTTGAGTTCTGCATATATGGAGCTGAAAATAAACAGATTTTCCACCCACAGAAATTTGTGACTTAAAAATTTTTCCCATTCTGAACTGCTTGAAAGCAGTGCCTGAGGCACTGATACCTGTACTCAGCACTGGTGTGGCTGCACCTTCAATACTGTATTTAGTTGTGGGCCCCTCACACTACAAGAGGGATGCTGAGTTGCTGGAGCATGTCCAGAGAAAGGCAATGAGGCTGGTGAACACAAGTCATGTGTCTGACTGAGCTGGGGTTGTTCAGCCTGGAGAAGATGAAGCTAAGGGCAGAACTCATTGCTCTCTACAACTATGCGAAAGGAGGTTGTGGTGAGATAGGGGCCAGCCTCGTCTCCTGAGTAACAAGTGCCAGGATGAGGGGAATGGCCTCAAGTTGCACCAGGGGTGGTTTAGATTAGATATAAGGGAAAATTTCTTCATCAAAAGGGTCATTGGGCACTGAAATGGGCTGCCTATGGAGTGGTGGAGTCACCATCACTGGAGGTGTTCCAAAGACATTTGAAATGAGGTGCTTAGGGTCATGGTCTAACAGTTTCGTACAGGGAGATGTTAGGTTATGATTGGACTCTATGAATCTCAAGGTCTTTTCCAACCAGGTGATTCTATGATTCTATTTTTCTTTGATGTGAAGAGAATGAGAAAGACCGTGAAACTTTCCTTCTTCTGAAAACCAGGGAAGTCTTTGGCTAAAGGGAGTCTCAGCTTCAAATACCTCACTGTCTGATCCACACTGGGGAGCCTGAACATCTAGCCTATTACTTCCTCACCTCCCCTCCAGTCTTGATGCTATTAACTAGCTGAGAGGTCCTATTAACACTATCCACTGTACATAATTTAACTATTCATTGGGACAGAGACAATGACAGAATAATTAGGTAAGTTATTTGTAAAGTGATAGATCAGATAACAGATCTTCATCTTATAAGCATTTAGTTATTTAGACAAAGTAGAGTAACTCAGAGTCAAAGGTGAAGGGAGCCTTGCAACAGGATTTATAGTGGCCTTTTAGTTATGACCAGGCAGTAACCCAAGCTCAGTTCCCCAGGTTAAATGTGCTAACAACTGCACTACTAACTACTTTGAACTGGTATTTGGCATCTTGTTTAATTTTTGAACCACAGATGTTATCTTGGATAGCAAAAGATTTCCTGTCAGAAAGAACACTTATTCTTCACAAAGCAATTTCCTTTGCACAATGGCATTTTCACAAACCTCCACTTCTGAAAGAAATTCTTGAGCAGAACCCCTTCTAGCCTCTCACATGACATGTTTGGGTATTTGAAATCTCTTAACAGTTGTGACCTTCGACTCCCAAGTTTGTGTCAATCTTTTTCACTTAATTTGGGTTGCAAGTAATGTTAACTATTCAGCAGTGGTGTTCTGTGGGGTGGTTTCATAGCACCCATTAAGAACATCTATTCCCCACTGTACTAAGGATATTTTTTCCCCCAGTGAGTTCTTATATTTCTGTAGAAGAGAGCTACACTTGAAAAAACACTGGTCACATGCTCTGTCAGTGCCTGATGTTGGGTTGCTTGAAGTTACTCAAGGACAGCCAGACAGTTCTGTGCCCTTCTGATGAGTAATCAAATCAACCAAATGCAGCTTGATGTGTAATGGGGCATCAGTAATTTGTGACAGCTGCTCTCTCTCTAGACTCTATGTAGTGACTCAACAAATCAGAAAATGGGTTCTTTCCTCCTAGCAGTTTCCTTAGGTGAGTCCCACAACCACTCTCATTGCAGTTGCCAGTGGCCAAGCCACCCCAGAGTATCTCCAGAGAGGGAGACTCCACAACCCATGTGGGCAGCCTGTTCCAGTGCTCTGTCACCCTTGAATATCTTTTACAGAATGCTATTTTAAGATTTAGTGTGAGCTGTCACATAAATTTGGTATAGTTTGTAATGGAAGAATCAAGTAGATAGTTCACAGGATCACAGGATGTTAGGGGTTGGAAGGAACTTCTGGAGATCATCTAGTCCAGAGCAGGACCACAGAATCTGGCACAGGTCACACAGTAATGCATCCAGACAGGCCTTGAAAGTCTCCAGAGAACACGACTCTGGGGAGCCTCTTCCAGTGCCCTGTAACTCTTAGAGTAAAGAAGTTCTTTCTCACATTGAGGTGAAATTTCCTGTACTGTAGTTTACACCCATTGCCCCTCATCCTGTCATAGGGTGCAACTGAGAAGAGGCTGGCCCTTCCTTCTTGACACACAGCCCTCACATATTTATATACATTTATTAGATCCCCTCTCAGTCTTCTCCACTCCAGACTAAAAAGCCCCAGGTCTCTCAGCCTCTCTTCATAGGGCACATGCGCCAGTCCCTTAATCATCCTAGTCGCCCTCCATTGGACTCTCTCAAGTAGATCCATGTCTCTCTTGAACTGGGAAGCCCAGAATTGGATGCAATATTTCAGGTGAGACCTCACTAGGGCAGAGTAGAGGGGATGGAGAACCTCCCTCGATCTGCTGGACACTTCTTAGTGCACCCCAGGATCCCATTTGCCTTCTTGGCCACCAGGGCACATTGCTGTCCCATGGATAACTTCTTGTCCACCAGGACTCCCAGGTCCTTCTCCACGGGGCTGCTCTCTAGCAGATCACCTCCCAACCTGTACTGGTGCAGTTTATTATTCATTCCCAGGTGCAGGACTCTGCACTTATCCTTGTTGTATCTTTTCTGTATGCTTTTGACCCACTCTGTGTAATTCAATCAAGAATTGTATCTTCTCTGTATAGAACAGTCCAATAAACCTCAAGGAAATATGTAATTCTCCATTTTTTTCTAACTCATTATATTCCTTCTCCTTTACAACATCGTGGTTCATTGTGCAGCAGAGATAACTTTCAGAAGAGTACCGTACATTCGCTATGCAGAAATTTTTACTGCTATCATGGAATATATCAAAAGCTATTAAAAACAGAAAGAATTGGATAAAAATTGCATTCAAAGCTGAAATGTAGTAAAAATATCTGGGGAAAATTTTTTTTTGAGAGAGGCCTGTTCTAAAAGCACCATTATTTGCAGAAGAGCATTTCCCCTTTTAGTGTACCACTGAAATCAATCCGAATCTTCTGTTGTGGCTGGAGTACCTCATGGTTAGCTTGCTACCGGAGATTCCTTTGTCAGTGGTCAGTCTCTCTCTCACTGTCAGAGACTGACCTCAGGATCTCAGGTAGTGATAGGACTAGGGGGAATGGAATGAAGCTGGAGGTGGGGAGATTCAGGCGAGATGTGAGGAGGAGGTTCTTCACCATGAGAGTGGTGAAACCCTGGAATGGGCTGTCCAGGGAGGTGGTCGCGGCCCCGTCCCTGGAGGTGTTTAAGAGCAGGTTGGATGAGGCTCTGGCCAGCCTGATGTAGTGTGGGGTGTCCCTGCCCATGGCAGGGGGGTTGGAACTAGCTGATCCTTGTGGTCCCTTCCAACCCTGAATGATACTATGATACTATGACCTGGGATCCCAGCTGCTGTGTTTATTAAAACTTTCTACTGAATCTCACTGCCTTTAAACTTCAGTAGCCATTTGGGTTTTGAGTCCCAATACGCATCATAAGTTGCAAAATGAGAACAGAACAGTGCCGGAATTCCAGCAAGATTAGCCATTTTATTGGCATCAATGCTTGATGGAGCTGAAATGCAGAATCTTTTGAGGTTCATTTATTGCTTGATTGTATGCATCGCCAGGTTTGCCTTCTCATTATCTGAGTTCTCACTGCAAAGATGAGGCCTGAGAAGCCCTTTGGTATTACAAACAGAAATAATTGTAGAGGAGATTGACAACAATTTGTTTGGAAACAAACACTTTGTTTGGAATACATAATAGATTATACTGACAAATACAACACACTGACAATTGAACACTGTCTCTCGTTTTCAGAAGGGACTTAACCTGGAATTAAGGCTTCTGCCTTTCAGAATAAAATAATCTCATGTTGTAAAAGACTGCTCAGTCCATTCACATTTAGAAGCTCTGGTAAGCATGACGAGTCCAGAACAGCAATGCCAGAGTCTGCCTTACTTGAGTTACAGGAGATTAAAACAAAACAACAACAAAAACCCTCTAAAACATGCACTACAATTAAGATCTGTATTACTTTCCATGTTCTTCATTGAATTAGCTGCATGTATTCACGTACTGGGGAAAGATTTAACATGATATGAATGTCTGCTTTAGGTTGAGACGAACCTGATTATACAGACACTTGTTTCTTCCTGACAGGGAGAGGAACCCAAAGTGACAACCTGACATTCAGGTGCCTGCACTGTAGACACCTATATTTGGCCAACTTGATCCCATGTATCTGATTTCTGTTAGACTGGAAAGATGAGGTTTGTTTTGTTTACATCTTTCATGTGTGTGTGTGTTAATTACGGATAGTGTAATTTGAGTAGATGGGTAGCTTACTGTATTTGCTCAGTCGAAATCAAGTGGAAGTTGAAGGAGAAAAGTTTAAATTGTTGATAAAAGTGGTGCAGAAAACAGGAGCCACTCATTGTGAAAGTGGATCTGACCTGTAAAGTCTGTTTCCAGCACCTATACAAATAGGTGCATTATGGGATTTTTTCAGAAGTGCTCAGATACATTTTTGGTGGTATGGCACTGTGCTGGAGACATCAGAGGAAGTGTCACAGAGTTCAGTACTATAAGCTTTGTAACAGTGCTGACACTGTCTTTAGGGCGTTAAGATAGGTTTAGTCTTATGGATGCAAGTTGAGCTCTGTCATTAGTCCTCAGGGTCAGAGGACAGAACCCAGCCCTCCTTGTTTGCTAGCGTGAAGGGAGTCCTGAACGTGGGACAGGCACCCAAATTGCTGGCTGCTCTGCATCATGGTCCTCCTCATGTTTGAGAGAGCTGTCTTCCCTCATGTCAGTAGTCAAATATTTTCCACAACAGGGAGAAACAAGTTGCACAGTGATATGGCCAGGATATAGTGTAGGTGACCATGCTGGATTCACCTCTCTGCTGAAAGTTTTCAGAGGAGAGGAGTGGTCGTGAACGGTGCCGCATCCAGCTGGAGGCCAGTCACCAGTGGTGTCCCCCAGGGATCAGTGCTGGGCCCTGTCCTCTTCAACATATTCGTTGATGATCTGGATGAAGGGGTAGAGTCAGTCATCAGCAAGTTTGCAGATGACACAAAGTTAGGGGCAGATGTTAGTCAATTAGAGGGTAGAAAGGCTCTGCAGAGGGACCTCGACCAACTGGAAAGATGGGCAAAATCCAATGGGATGGCTTTCAACAAGTCCAAGTGCCGAGTGCTGCACTTTGGCTACGGCAATCCCATGCAGAGCTATAGGCTGGGGTCGGAGTGGCTGGAGAGCTCCCAGACAGAGAGGGACCTGGGTGTGCTGATCGACAGCCACCTGAATATGAGCCAGCAGTGTGCTCAGGTGGCCAGGAGGGCCAATAGCATTCTGGCCTGCATTAGGAATAGTGTGGCCAGCAGGAGCAGGGAGGTCATAGTGCCCCTGTACTCTGCTCTGGTTAGGCCGCACCTTGAGTACTGTGTCCAGTTCTGGGCTCCTCAGTTTAAGAAGGACATTGAGACACTTGAGCGTGTCCAGAGAAGGGCAACAAGGCTGGTGAGAGGCCTTGAACACAAGCCCTATGAGGAGAGGCTGAGGGAGCTGGGATTGTTTAGCCTGGAGAAGAGGAGGCTCAGGGGTGACCTTATTGCCCTCTACAACTACCTGAAGGGTGGTTGTAGCCAGGAGGGAGTTGGCCTCTTCTCCCAGGCAACCAGCACCAGAACAAGGGGACACAGTCTCAAGCTGCGCCAGGGGAGGTTCAGACTCGAGGTGAGGAGGAAGTTCTTCACCGAGCGAGTCATTCAGCATTGGAATGGGTTGCCCAGGGAGGTGGTTGAGTCATCGACCCTGGAGGCGTTCAAGGGGAGATTGGACGTGGCACTTGGTGCCATGGTCTAGTCATGGGGTCTGTGGTGTCAGGTTGGACTCGATGATCCTCGAGGTCCTTTCCAACCTAAGTGATACTGTGATACTGTGATACTGTAATACACGTTTGAGCAACTCCAAAGCAGGTTGGGAGATGGGATCAGAATAGCTTGTATAGCAGCACTCATTTACCCAGAGGGGGTAAATGAGAAAACCACAAAATTAAATCTAAACCTCCAGCATTCATGGTGAATGCCCTGGACTCTTGGCTGCTTGGAGTGCTGTTCTTTCTGGTTACTCTTGGTTTTCATAAAGAATTCTCTAGACATTACATTTTTTCTCTGTGTAAAATACATTAGGAATTCATGATTCCAGCTACTCCTGAAGATGGAAAATGGAACTGAAGTGTTGCATCCACTTTGGAAAGAGCCATAATGCAAAATCTTCCAATATATGTTATGCACTCTCATAGCAATGCATAAGCTGGGGAAAGAGAGAGAGATAAATGTTAGAAAACAATTTTACAACAGTTGTTTTTTTCAGTCTTACTGGCACTACTCTTCATATTGCTTGCTTCTGTGACTGTGAGATAACCTTTGGTTTTTAAATGAGTAAGTAGAAAGATCTGAGGGAATCTCAGGCAGGGAAAATGTGTACCATTTTTAAAACATGCAGAGTTTTCAGGATAGCCTACCTTTGTCCCTTGCAGTTTCACAATCTAGTTTCTAGAAAATTCTGACCCTACAACATCAAGAAATCTTGAACCATTGCATGATCCTTTGAATAACTGTCTCGGTCTGAAGAGGGAAAGAGACTCAGTTCTTTTTGAATATTCCCGTGTTGTGAAATTAGAGGCACAAATGAGGCCAAAATATCAACAGCTAGACTATTTATTACATAAATAAAGTGGAAATAAGAAGGGGAGAGGGAGAAAATAGAGAGGGAGAGAGAGAAGAGAGAGAGAAGAGGAAAGGAATTGTATTACCACACCCCTCACCCCCCCCAAGACAGTTTGAGTCTGTGGAGGACAGGTGATGCAGGAGATGTTGGGTCTGTAAAGAAACGAAACTGAGGCTGTGGCTGGAGAAGAGATGTGGTCCTCTGGGCAGCCTCTTCAGCTCCATGAGTTGCAGCAGGCGGAACTTAGGACACAGAGAGAGGGTTCGGTCTGCTTCTTCCAGGCTCCACAGCCTCCTTTCTCCGGAGCAGCTTTGTCCCAGGCTTTCCCTTCTCAGTGGCATGCTCCTTCTCCTGTGTTTCCCTTCATTTCTGTTTTTATTCTTCTAAGCCAGTAGTTGCTCAAGTCTTTTATACAGCTTTTAGTCCTTAGGTATGTGTCCAAGTATTGTCCCTCAGGAAATCAGGGGCCCGGAAATCATCCTCAGGCAAGTATCCAGGTATCATTCCCCAGGAAATCTTTCTGTGCATTCCTATGTGTTTGGGCAGAGGTTTGCTTGGGGGGGGGGGGGGTGCCTCCACCTTCTCCTTCTCCATCTACATGCCCCCACACTCATTACACATCAAGAAACAGGTGGTGAATCCCTTGTCTCACCATCTTCCCTTCCCAGGGTACTTGATGGGTAGAGATTATCTTGTCTGATGCACATTCCTGAAGGTGGCCTCGGTCCATTGTTGTCAGGCCAGATGTGGCCCAGCGAGCAATGTTATCTTTGCACCTTCCAAGAGTTGTTCCAGTGGCTCTGCCCAAGACATTTCAGCTATTGTCTGGGCAAGCAGCAAGTGATTTTGTCTTTGTTGAGTCACACCAGGAGAGCCAACTTTTAGTCTCTCACAATAACCCTGAATTCATTCTGTCCTATGACATTTGTAATTCAAGGCAAGAGTTTCTCCTCATTTGGGGAGAAAGAGAGGTATTAATTAGCATATTGTCAGTATGGCTGCAAACAGCTACCTGGGAATTACATGTTTATTGTGCATTTTGTTATCAACAGCACACTGCATCTGCAAAAGGATGAATATAAAATGTATGCTGCAGTTTTAAAGAGAATTTTCTTTGCAGGTTTCCTCTGACCACAAATGCCTAAAACGTCTTTTCAGAAAATTTTAAGCGGTCTGTCACAAGCGCTGAGTTCTCCTGGTGTTGTGTTTCTTTCAGCATTTATTTTATTCCCCTACTACATTGCACTGGGGAGGTGGAGGTTGGGTTTGTTTTTTGGAGACAGTTATTTTTTTCCGCCAAATGAAGAAAGAAAACCATATGAACAGTGTGTGATCATGAGATGCACATGAAGAGAGGAGAAAGGATGAGACAAGAGACACATTTTCATAATGGTTTTGGTGTCTCGTCAAAGTAGGGAAAAGGGGAATTATGACAGTAGCTCTTTGAGTTTGTTTCCTTTCGCTGGGTGCACTGTACTTTTTTTGCTCCCTTGGTAATTACTACTATTATACATACATTTGCAATTATACCTCCTAAAAGAGAAACAGCATTTGGTTGGTACTATGTACGCTTAAATATTTGACAAGCAGGCTGTATAAATGGTACTCTGCACCATTCTTTGCTTATCCAGTTTGAAAAATAAAAAGTGCCTCTTCAGAGGCATTTAGAATATAAGTAGGTTGAGAATATAAATAGGTTAGGCAAAATGAGTGGAGTGTGGGTGAAAAAACAGGTTGGTCTCTTCTCTCTAGCAACCAGCACCAGAACGAGGGGACACAGTCTCAAGCTGTGCCAGGGGAAGTTTAGGCTTGAGGTGAGGAGAAAGTTCTTCACAGAGAGAGTCATTCGTCATTGGAATGGGCTGCCCAGGAAGGTGGTGGAGTCACCATCCCTGGAGGTGTTCAAGAGGGGATTGGATGTGGCACTTGGTGCCATGGTCTAGTCATGAGGTCTGTGGTGACAGGTTGGACTCGATGATCTTTGAGTTCTCTTCCAACCTTAGTGATACTGTGATACTGTGTGATAAAAGATCGATATTGTGTCCATGGTGAGCACTCAGTCTTGTTCTACACTTAATGTTAAAAGGCTGTTTTTATTACTAAGGAACATATACTATGACTAGGGAACAAAAATGGTCTCCAGGGATGCAACAGAGAGAGGCCTGCTTGAGCAGAATCCTAGACTTCAAAATGAAGTCTTTTGGAAAAAGACTACTTGGGGGGGGGGTGGGGGGGAGAAGTGTGAGAGAATGACATAGAGGGGCATTGGAACAGGCAGGTCTTCTGCAGATTTCAACCCTGTACATCTCCATGAAGCAAACAAAGAGTTCACTGGTTAAAAAACCCAAACCAAACAAAAAACCTAAGAAAACACAACAACAGTCCTTTTGCATCCTCTTTGCACGTACTAGTCATTGCTTGATTGGCTGCTTGCTCTGTTTTTCTGAAGTGATACCAGTACTGAAGTTATTTCACAAGTTTGGGAAGATTTCAGATCCACCAATCTCTCTGTAATCTACCAGTGCACTGTCTGGTAATTAGTATTATCGTCTTTAAGCACTGCAGAGAGATGGCTTAGCTAGAGAGGGAAACACATCCTTCCTGACTTCAAAAGATATGTCACTGGTGCTGTAATTCATCTACTTCACTTGGTATGGTCATCGCAGCACGACTCTCAGAGATGTTTAAAAGCCATGGGCAGTAGGACTGCTGTTTAGTTATCAGTTTTAATTCAGTTTAAATCAAATCCCAGCTGTTTAAGTAGAAAAGAACTGGAAAACATTCTCTTGTAATATGGTATGCATTTTATAACCATTTTGGTTTGCTCCTTTTTTCAGCCAAAGAAACATGAAGAAGAAGATGGCACTACAGACACTGCAACCTCATCATCCAACAATCACGAGAAGGACAGTGGGGTAGGACCTACAGATGAAAGTCTGCGTAATGATGAGAGCTCAGAGCAAGAAAATGCACCTGAAGAGCAGAACAGCACTACCCTGCAGAGCAAACGCGAGCTGGGCCACAGCCAAGATACGTTAGGAAGTATTGAGCTTCAGTGCAACGAAAGCTTTGTGTCTGGGGAATACATTGAATCTGATTTCATAGGAAACCCAGAGGAGGAATGTGAAAGGTTTCGGCAGCTGTTGGAACTGAAGTGCAAGATTCAAAACCATGGGGAATATGACCTGTATTACTCAAGCAGCATGATAGAGTGCAACAGAAGAGAGCAAGATGGAGTGGAGCATGAGCTGCAGCTACTCAATGAGGAACTGAGAAACATTGAACTTGAATGTCAAAATATTATGCAAGCTCACAGGCTCCAAAAGGTGAAGGATCAATATGGAGACATTTGGGCTTTACATGATGAAGGGTTCAGGAATTATAACACCAGCATAGATGTACAAAGAGGCAAATTGGATGACATAATGGAGCACCCTGAGAAGTCTGACAAGGACAGCTCCAGTGCCTACAACACAGCTGAAAGTTGCAGGAGCACTCCACTGACAGTGGAGCGGTCTCCCGATAATTCTCTCCAGAGGATGATCAGCATAACCAACAGAAAAAACCTGAGGACCACAATCACAGCTGATAAGTCATCCTCAGGCCAAAGCAACAGGGAGACAACCTTAACCAAAACCAAGCCCACTGAGCAAAACAGTGCTGCTGAGAACACAGTGCTGGCATCAGAAAGCAGTAAATTCTCAGACCAGGAAAAGCAGAGCAGCGAGCACATTCCCTACCTGTCTCCATATCACAGCTCTTCTTATAGGTATGGGAATATACCCGCTCATGCAAAGCATTATCAAAGCTATATGCAACTCATCCAGCAGAAGTCTGCTGTGGAGTATGCCCAAAGCCAGCTCAGCCTGGTGAGCATGTGCAAAGACTCACAGAAATGTGCAGAGCCCAAGATGGAATGGAAAGTGAAAATAAGGAGTGATGGTACGAGGTACATCACAAAGAGACCGGTTCGAGACAGAATCCTGAAGGAACGTGCCTTAAAAATTAAAGAGGAGCGCAGTGGGATGACGACAGATGATGATACGATGAGCGAGATGAAGATGGGACGCTACTGGAGCAAAGAAGAGCGGAAGCAGCATTTGGTGCGAGCTAAGGAGCAGAGGAGGCGGCGCGAGTTCATGATGAGGAGCCGGCTGGAGTGTCTCAAGGAAAGCCCACAGAGTGGCAGCGAGGGCAAAAAGGAAATTAACATTATTGAACTGAGTCACAAAAAGATGATGAAAAAGAGAAACAAGAAAATCTTGGACAACTGGATGACAATCCAAGAACTGATGACACACGGTGCTAAATCTCCAGACGGCACAAGAGTGCACAATGCCTTTTTATCCGTTACTACTGTATGAACACAACTGCTTTCAGAGAGTATACTACCAGTTTAGGTAGAGTACTATTGCCTCGTTCAATGTGGCATTTTTATATATTTCGTGACTGTTTATAGTTTGACCTTTTTTTGTAAGCAAAATTACCTGGTAACTTTTCATTTGTTTTTCATATAATGGTACCTTCTTTACCTGGCAGTCTTTCTTTATTCTGCAATATATTCATACTACTCATTTGTAGAAAATAAAAAAAAAAGAAAAAAGACAAAAGGGGAAAAAAAAAAAAAGGCAGAGAAGCTAATTAATTTCTTAAACTAATAACATATTCTGTAAGTTAAGATCTGGGTTTATTTCTCTAGTTTTCGTTTTTTTTTCTACTTTAGTAACGATACAATACCAAAACGAAATTCTTTATACTGGATCTTTGGCTGAACAAGTTTCAAAGTTTTTACATCTTAGATTGTATCTGTTTATAAATCATATGCCACATCCCATCATCTAGCTAAGGATGGCATTTTTCCAACTACACGTTGTACAGTACATCCAATCTGTAAATTGCAATTGTATTTGTCCAAGTAAAGTGTAGGTGGGCAATTCTCTTGTGTTATGTAGTGGCATTGGTCATGTAGCTGGGCAGTACGTGGTAATTGTGAAGATGAAAGAGAAATAAATTATTGCTTATCTTTAAGAAAAAAAAAAGAATAAGGTCAAGAGTTTTTTGGTTTAAATAGAGTATTTGCTTTGAAAGATGAGTCATTTTACTCTGCATGATAGTTACAGCTTACAGTGATTTCAAGAACATGGGACACAATTCCGTAGACTAGTTCTGATGAATTAGCTTTTCATTTTGCAGGACACATAGCAGTGAGTGTGGGTTTTGTGCTTCTTCTTACCTATGATTATTAGTTCATTGAACTATTCATCATTATATTAGTGGCGTGCTGCCAGGTAACTCCTGCAGGTTCTTCCCCTGACTGAGCTTGCTATTAGTTATACACATACAAAAAACAGAGAACATTCCTGAATGTGAGCCGAGTGGAAAGTTTTTGGTCACATTTTCATAGGAAGTGAGTTGAGGACGAATAAAGGATGAAAGGCAATTCAATGGGTTAAGGTTTGACATAGCTGAGGACCATCCAAGTCATGTACAAGAGCCCAGCTGGGAGCTGTGTGGGGCTAGAGAGTAAAACCAACTTGCTGTCTTGCTTGTCTGATGGGAGTCTTTGTCTCTCAATGCAGCAAAGGCACCTTGGCTGCTACCAGGGCATCTTCTGAGCTGCCGATGGCAACCCAGTGAATTATGTCAAGCTGAAATGACTAGTCTTGGGCAGTTAGCAGGGCTGAAGTCTTCACCCAACAGCCTCATTTTCATTGTGCACGACTTAGAGCAGTCTCCAACTGATGCAAGTGCTTTGTATAGCAGGATTAGGTGTTGAAATCACTTGTCATCAGGCTTTAAGAGATATACTTGAACATGCAAAAAAGCACTTGCAGTATTTCCAATGTATCTGATTCTGGAAATCAATCCATCATTTTCTCTCCACTTTTGGCACCAATAGGCATTGGCAGTTTTCTCTCCAGGCGTGTAATTACAATTAAGAACACTGCTCCCCCAAGAGCTTAGGAAAATGCCACTGACAAGTTCACAGTTTGGTAACCAGAAATTTCTTGCCACCAGAATCAGGGAAGCAACATGCTAAATCCTTCCTAAACATACAGCTGGTTATGTGCAATGAAAGATTCCTCCACTGTTTCCCATTAAATTAGAAAAAGTATGGAATCCAGGGCCAGAAAGGATCACAGGATGATACAGTATTAATTCAAAGGGATATTATTACCAGGTTGTCCTTCCAGCTGAGCCAGGGAACTGTATTTGACCAACCTAGGTCATCTAGAAAGGTACACATCCCTCTTCTGCTGACTTAAAAGCACAGAGATTGAGCTGTTTCACTCATTTCTTTCAAATGATCATACTCATTCCTAATCAGAGTTCAGCTGCCATCAGTTCCAGAGAATGACCACTGTTAGGCCTTTCCCTTAAACACAATTATTCCTTATTCCAATTATTTTTAGAATAAACCAAACCAGGTTGGAAGAGACCTTCAAGATCATCGCATCCAACCCATCAACCAATCCAACCCACCCAAACAACTAACCCATGGCACCAAGCACCCCATCGAGTCTCCTCCTGAACACCTCCAATGACGGCGACTCCACCACCTCCTTGGGCAGCCCATTCCAATGGGCAATCACTCTCTCTGTATAGAACTTCTTCCTAACATCCAACCTGAACCTCCCCTGGTGCAGCCTGAGACTGTGTCCTCTTGTTCTGGTACTGGCTGCCTGATTAAATCATGACTCAGATCTCCTCCCAGTTTATTACAACATCCAAACTGAGAGAAGGTGAATCTTCAGAAAATGTAATATTATTGTTTCATCACTGAGAAATAAAAGTGGAAAAATTGTTGTCTACTTAGAGAAAAGACCTGATGGGAGGAGAAGGGGGGACGGTAAGTAATAGGGAATAATTGGAGAAACAAACAGTGTTTATAGCAATGATATATTAGCTGTGAATCCAAATGCATCCCAGTCTGAGGAGATCTGTCAAAATCCAGTGAGAGACAGAGAGAAGAGAGGTGATACAGTAGTACTGCTGGTGTGGTTCCTAGCTTTACACACCTGCCAGAGCTGAGCCACCTTCTCCCTCATTTTTCACCTACTGTAACTGACGCCTCCCTACCTTAATCTGTTGGGGTTCCACCAGCCTATGGTTTCCTGTCTTTTGTTTCTTAAGCTATTAAGTGACATTTCCTTTCTTCCCTGAGCAGTCTTTGGGAGACATGTTGTGGTTTACCCTTTACCCTGATGAAATACCTCAGTCATTCCTGCTGGCTTGGAATATAAACATGACCCCAGAGTGAGGCTGCAAGGTCACCCATGGTAGTGGTGCAGCAGGAATGAAGGGTAGGTGAGCGTTCTGCTGCTGACTGCTCTCTGCTGGTTTCTCCGCAGGGTGGGACTCAGTGTTGAGCTTCCTCATCTCATCAGTTCTTTATCAGTGAAATCCAAGGCTGACATCCCAGATGCAGTTTATTCCTGCATGTACTTTTTTCCAAATGTCATCATTTTTAATGAGGAAAATAACATTTTAGCACCAAGGCAATTTAAAAGAGAACAAAATACATTTCATCTTGTTGTGAATCTTCAAAAAAAAAAGAAGAAGACAGGTCTGTTGTGAGAACTGAGGATATTTTCCATATGAAGAAACATTAAAAAAGTGCTTTTCAACTGAAACAAGCCCAGGTCCTGCTTCAGAGGGTTGCTTGCAGCTCTGGGATAAAGAGTAAAAGGCAGGGAAAAGGAGCTGCATAGCTGCGTTATCACGGCTACATCACTGCTGGGGAAGGAGTTAATGTCCCACTTATCCCTCCCCCAGCCCTGGCACCCAGCTGAGACCAATGGAAGGTAATTTTTCCCTATGAAGCCAGCAAGATGGCCTTGTATAAAGAGTTATCTCGTGTCACTTGACGACTGTATTGCCAGCTAATTTATGACCGGTGCTCACCACAAGTAAGGTTAAAAGCTGTAGGATATTCCTGGATCTTCCTCTCCAATGGAAGTATCCTTAAAGGGGAAATTTATATTTTTGTGTGATGTAAGTGTACTGCACCAGATTATGATGTTTTTCAAAAGAAAAAAAAACCTGATAACACTATCTAAATTGAACAAGAGCAATCAGCGCTGAAATCTGGTCTGTGCTTGATGAATTGCCCTGTAAGAAAGCTGCAAGGATTTCAGAAGAGATGGTACAGCAACTTTAGCATTAGGCTTTCTGAACTCCTGGGGATTGAATGACGCAGCTTCAGTGCTAAAATATTTCCTGACTCAAAACTGTAATTACTCCAGGTCTTATTTTACTTGTTGGTTTGGTTTTTTTTTTAACCTTTAAGCTGCTGATCACAAACGAGTGTGTGCTAAGTGCTCTATTAATATCCATTTTATGGTCCTGCTGCTTTGTCAGAACATTAAATGCTCTTGAGGAGGCAGGGTAAAATGAAAGTGATGAGGACTAGATGATGTCCAGAAGTCCGTTCTAATCTCTACCATTCTGTAATTCTATCATTCTGTGGGACTGGCATCTGACTAAAGCAAAACAGCAGCTGTCATAAGCCTGGTGGTGTTACTCTGCAAGAGGCTAGTGGGTAGTACATGCTGGAGAAGAAACAACATTGCAGAGGGATCATGAGCAGTTGTTTTTTTCTTTAAATGCCTTTGCTCTGAAGCACATTTCTATGTTTAAAGAGGTTTTTTTACAAACATGGTGAAGTTCTATACAGAAAGAGTGATTGCGCTATGGAATGGGTTGCCCGGGGAGGTGGTGGAGTCGCCGTCATTGAAGGTGTTCAGAAGGAGACTTGATGGGGTGCTTGGTGCCATGGGTTAGCTGTTTGGGTGGGTTGGATTGGTTGATGGGTTGGACACGATGATCTTGAAGGTCTCTTCCAACCTGGTTTGGTTTATTCTAATAAAGTTTATTCTAATAAAGTAACTCAAAGGAAGGGGTTGTCTTATATACTGTCTTTGGTGTGACGGCTATGGCAAGTGGAGCTGAGCTGCAGGCATGATGCTGTCTGCTGATATGAACTGTAAAGTAAAACTAACGTCCAGATTCACTTGCTGCTTTTCACACTCAGTAGACCAGGGATGGGGCAGAGCACAGGGCTAAGGCCTTGTTAACTAAATAATCCATCTCATGCTGATATTCCCTGCTGAAAGCTTCTTTCTTCAGTAAAGGTACAAAGACAGCCCAAGACAGTATCGTCTGGCATCCAAAAATCCAGAGGAGATTAGGATGACCCAGCACAATGTGTTCAGCGATACACTCAGAAACCAGGAAGGCTCATCAGCCATGTTTCAAAAAGAAGATGTAGGCTTCCTTCCACTACAGACTAGTTCATGGTGTAAGGATGAGCTTCTAACTTTTGTATTTGAATTTTAAACTTGGGTTAAAATTTTAATTTCCTGGCTTTGTAAGCTTATATTGCCCTTTTAAATATTTTCCTTTTGCCTTTTGCATTTCTTGTAAGGTAATAAGAAAAATGTTGAGTTGCTCAAATGTGTCCAGAGAAGGGCAACCAAGCTGGTGAGGGGTCTGAAGCAGAAGCCTTATGAGGAGTCAATGAGGGAGCTAGGGTTGTTTAACCTGGAGAAGAGGAGGATCAGGGGAGACCTTATTGGTGTCTACTACTACCTGAAGCGTGGTTGTAGCTTGGTGGGGGTTGGTCTCTTCTCCCAGGCAAACAGCACCAGAACAAGAGGACACAGTCTCAATCTGTGCAGGGGGAAGTTCAGGCTTGATCTTAGACAGAAGCTCTTCACAGAGTGATTTGCCTGTTGGAATGTGCTGCCCAGGGAGGTGGTGGGGTCAGCATCCCTGGAGATGTTTAAGAGGAGACTGCATGAGGCACTTAGTGCCGTGGCCTAGTTGATGGGAGCGTGTTGGGTGATAGTTTGGACCTGATGATCTTGGAGGTCTCTTCCAACCTGGTTGATTCTGTGATTCTGTGAATAAATAGTGGAGAAGGAATTTCACTTAAAAATGGTTTTCTTTTCACAGGTCAGTGTATCAACACAAATGGAAACCCTTGTCTGACTGTAATTGCAGTTGAATTTAGGTGATTTGGTTCACTTGGTGTATTTCCTATACCACTTGAAGTTCATTCTGCTGGAGTGCATTTCTGAGCCTTGGAGGAAAGGAAGACCTTTAAAAACATATGTTTCCTTGTTTCTGAGGCTCACATTAATGTACAAAATGCATATTAACCCAAATGCTTTTATAATGGGAGGTTTGCCACAAGCAAATCTACGGATGCATATACAAAGGGACATTTTGCTGTCTTTTGATTTTATAGGACCTACTTCACTCAGTACTTAATTTGCAAAGACATACATTGGTTATACTCTTTCATATATTTTAAACAGCTAAGACCCTAATTTTCAGCTCTTAGACTGCTGCTAAAGCAGATTAGGAAAGACTGTTTTGGCCTAGGAACAAAATTATAAACTTCAAATATTGCAACATCTTATCACAGAATCACAGAATGTTAGGGGTTGGAAAGTACTTCAAAAGATTGTTGAGTTCAATTCCCTGCCTGAGCAGGCTCACCTAGAGTAGATCACAAAGGAATGCGTCCAGGCAAGCTTTAAGCTTTTAGGCTCGAGGTGAGGAGAAAGTTCTTCACTGAGAGAGTCATTAGCCATTGGAATGGGCTGCCCAGGGAGGTGGTGGAGTCACCATCCCTGGAGGTGCTCAAGAGGGGATTGGACGTGGCACTTGGTGCCATGGTTTAGTCATGAGGTCTGTGGTGACAGGTTGGACTTGATGATCTTTGAGGTCTCTTCCAACCTTGGTGGTTCTGTGAAATGTCTCCAGAGAAGGAGACTCCACAATCTCTTTGGGCAGCCTGTTCCAGTGTTCTGCCATCCCTCAAATGAAAAAGCTTTTCCTTATGTTTTTTTGGGTGATTTATTGAGATCAGCTGTTGGTCATCAAACCTCATAACTTCATTTTCATGCCCTGCTTTACACCTGCACTGTGATAATCACTGGACATACCATGGTATTTGTTCTTCCAATATGTTCCTGAAAGTGTTTAACTTACTGCTGAGTGCTAGGAGCAAATCAAAGCTGACATCTGGCTCCAGTGACCCAAAAAAAAAGGAAAGAAAGAAAAGAAAAAGGCACAGAGAATTTTAAGTATAAAGTGAGTAGAGGAAACTCTCATCTTGACAGTGGATAAAAAGCTAAAAGGAGAAAATTAAAATTGCATGACGAAAGATGAAAAGGTTGAAGTCACTGTTTAGACTCCTGGACCTTGCAGGAAAAGTACTTAAAGAAAGAATGAAATAGAAAGTTAAGCAGGTGAGTATCACATAAAATTTACCACAGATCAAAATATTACATTTTTTGCACATCAAAGGCAACTCTCCTATTTTCATAGGTTATTTAACCCCACTGGCAATCTCTGCAATGCATAAATATTTTTGATGGCATGCAAAGTGTCTTCTTAACGGTGTAGCGACACTAAATAGTGAGCAGGTTGAACCATTTAAGTATTCATGTCAGCAAAGATGCTGTCAAACTCCTGACTTGACACGATATAAAAAATTAAAATCTAAAGAAGATATTCTGTTTTGTCACCTCCTTTTCCCCCCCCCAAGTTTGGCACCTGGCTGCATGGTCAGGATAACAAAATGCACCTGGAAGATTGTATTTTGGTTCAGGTACAGGGAATTCAAATGAAAGCTCCTCAAACTCGACAGTTTAATTTACTTCTCTTAAGCTCTTTAATACCAAACTTATCAGTTCTCTCTGTTAGGCATTAACTTGTTAAATGAGTCTTAATTATACATAAGCAGATGGAGATTTGAATTAAAATTACCTTACACTCGAGTGGCTTTAGTTCATTATAACATATCTTCCTCTTAATCATTTAGGCAGCCTCATCATCTTTCATATAGAAAGTTATTAAAGTATTCTAATTTCCATATTTCTTCAAATACATCCACTATTAAATGACACATAATACACATTAGTTAGTGACTTACACTGTGCAGTAGTTAGTGAGTTATTCATGTCAGTAATTAATTTTACATGTTCATGTCATACAATTTTATTTCAAAGGGTTTATATTTACAGAATGTCTCATGTTTTACCTTGTCTCGGGTTTTGGTGTGAAGTTGAATGCCTCACATTTTTGCTGGTGCGAAAAAGAATGATGTCCATCCTAGCTTTTTGCCCTCCCATTAACTGTGGAGTTACATGGGTCTAACATGGATTCCATTCCCCAAAAAAGTAGATGTCTTCTGGGAGTCTTGAAAAGATTTGGGAAAGAGATAAAATGAGGGCAATGAGGCTGGTGAGAGGCCTCGAGCACAAGCCCTTTGAGGAGAGGCTGAGGGAGCTGGGATTGTTTAGCCTAGAGAAGAGGAGGCTGAGAAGAGACCTTATTGCTGTCTACAACTACCTGAAGGGAGGTTGTAGCCAGGAGGGGGTTGGACTCTTCTCCCAGGCAACCAGCAACAGAACAAGATGACACGCTAGGGGAAGTTTAGGCTCGAGGTGAGGAGAAAGTTCTTCACTGAGAGAGTTGTTAGCCATTGGAATGGGCTGCCCAGGGAGGTGGTGGAGTCACCATCCCTGGAGGTGTACAAGAGGGGATTGGACGTGGCACTTGGTGCCATGTTTTAGTCATGAGGTCTGTGGTGACAGGTTGGACTTGATGATCTTTGAGGTCTCTTCCAACCTTGGGGATTCTGTGATTCCAAAGGAAATTGCAGTCATTCTCCTTTTGCAGTCATTCTCCTTTTCTACTATCTTGCTTTGGCACTATCATCATCTCCAGAACCATGAAGATGCTGCTCCATTTGTCTGGCCTACCAAATTAAAGTTTTTTCCTAACGGGAGAAAATTACTGAAAGCTTTTGCAGGTTCCAGTGGGCATCATCTCACCTAACTGTAGTGTTCTCCAAGGTGGAATAATAGTTTCATTAGTCATCTAGGTTAACAGTTTAAATTTGCTCCAGGAGACACCTTCAGAAGATGGCTGATTTCCCTCTTCAGGAAAGGTGTCCTCGTGGAGGACACTTGTCCAGCTAATTCAGACGGGGCATCTGACTTTTACATCGCTTTAGCAGAGTGAAAACGAAAGACTGTCTTGAAGTATATCAGTGCCTTTCAAAAAAAAGGATGGACAACAGGTAACTGAGTATGAAACACGCTTTTGCCCAGTTTTTAGACTCCTGAATGCATATGCTGAGAGAGTCATATGTCTCTTTTAGACAGAGAACAGCACCAAGCAATTTAATCAACCACTGCTATGTGCCTCCTGGGTAAAATCAAGAAAGAATTGAACAAAATGTGGCATTTTAGATCCAGTAAGCAATTTACAGACATTCACAAAGCAAAGACCGGTGGGACTTTTCAAAGACAAAGGCATCCAATACTCCCTGACAAAGGCAGCAGACTATCCTCAGCATCCCTTTAGTTAATATATTAACCAGGTATCTTCAGTGTCAAGTAGTGGGTCTATAATACAGAAATAACTGTGTTAGCTGGATGATGGAGAATGACAGCTCAGGCAAAAGGCTGAGTATGCACTGGCAAATGCTACAGCCATTATCATGCAAAGGGTCAGGTCTGCATGAGGCTTTTGCAGATCTAGTATAGCACTGGTTACAGGAGTGTGTTTGGAAGGGAAAGGGACTTGCATCCTGGGAGCCTCAGCAAGATGTGGGCCTTTTCACTCTCCAGCTCCTCTGGAAACCCTGGTACACACGGTTAATCCCAATGAATTCCAGTTCTGCTTCTATGAGAGAGGATGCTGCTGCTTGACTTGCAGGGGGCTTATGAGAAAGAAAACCACCACATTTTGAGAAGCCCAAAGAAGATGGAGATCTTATTTAATGGCAGTCTATGAATTCAGTGTGAGTTTTCGGCACTTGTCTTTAAAAACTTCAAAATGTACCCTGAATATCACAGAATGTTAGATGTTGGAAAGAATTTCCAGAAATCAAGTTCACCCCCCCTGCCAAAAGCAGGATCACCTTGGATAGTCCACACAGGAATGCATCCAGGCAAGGTTTGAAAGTCTCCAGAGAAGGAGACTCCACAACATCTCTGGGCAGCCTGTTCCAGTGCTCTGTCACCCTTGCTGCAAAGAAGTTTCTCCTCATGTTGAGGTGAAACTTTCTATGTTCATGTTTGTATCCATTGTTCCTTGTCTCATGACTGTGCACCACTGAAAAGAGATTGGCCCACTCCACTCGACACCCACCCCTCAGGTATTTATAGACATTGATCAGATCCCCTCTCAGTCTTCTCAAGACTAAACAGCGCCAGGGCTCTCAGTCTCTCTTCATAGGGGAGATGCTCAAGTCCCCTAATCATCCTCATGGCTCTCTCAGCTGCTGCTTGTTTGAATTTTTCTGCTGTTTTCTTCACATGCCTGCAAAAATTTTAAGGATTAGTACCATAAAGGTGAGCAGAAAACTTAAATGAGTTGTGAAATTACATGTTCCTCCACTGAGATCTAAGTGCTCTAAATAATAAGCCAGAAGTGATTTGTAATCTTCATTAGCAAATCCTATGGTAAGAGCCTGTCATCTTCTCTTGAGGCATTTTGGAAAATTTTATGAGAAATGCAACTGGAAAGGTGCAAAAGGGCTGAATTTCCTTCCCTGATGGGAAGTGTGTGTGTGAACATGTGTGATTGGGGTGGGTGTAATCTCAGGAAGATTCCTGCCTTTCTGCTTATCCGCCAAGGATGTACTAAGGCTTATGCCACTGTGTTCTGCACATAGTGGCTTGTTTTTTTTTCAAGTAAAAAGCCATAAAACTAGAAACTACTGTACAAAGCAAAGGAGGCAGAAGACCTGCATGGATGAGCAAGATGCTTCTAGAAAAAAGTCAAATGGAAGAAGGAAGTTTACATCATGTAGAAAGTTTACATCATGGTTATTTGGGAGTAATACAGGAAAGCTGCTGCAGTATGTAGGGATGTAATGAGAAAAGGAGGTAATGAGGATGTAATGAGAAAAGGGGTTGCTTAGCCTGGAGAAGAGGAGACTCAGGGGTGACCTTATTGCTGTCTACAACTACCTGAAGGGAGGTTGTAGACAGGCAGAGGTTGGTCTCTTCTCCCAGGCAGCCAGTACCAGAACAAGAGGACACAGTCTCAGGCTGCACCAGGGGAGGTTTAGGTTGGCTGTTAGGAAGAAGTTCTATACAGAAAGAGTGATTGCCCATTGGAATGGGCTGCCCGGGGAGGTGGTGGAGTTGCCATCATTGGAGGTGTTCAGGAGGAGACTTGATGGGGTGCTTGGTGCCATGGGTTAGTTGTTTAGGTGGGTTGCATTGGTTGATGGGTTGGACGCAATGATCTTGAAGGTGTCTTCCAACCTGGTCTATTCTATTCTATTCTATTCTATTCTATTCTATTCTATTCTATTCTATTCTATTCTATTCTATTCTATTCTATTCTATTCTATTCTATTCTATTCTATTCCTTCTGTTCTTCAGTCTTTACTGCTGAGACTGGCCCTCAGGAATCACAGTCCCTGGAGGTAAGAGGGAAAGTCTGGAGGAAGGAAGACTCTCCGTTTATTGAGTCCACAGGAGGGCCACAAAGATAACCAGAGGTCTGGAGTAGCGGAGGTTGGAATTAGATGGCCTCTAAGGTCCCTTCTAACTCAAGCCATTCTATGATTTTATGACAAGAGAAAATGGCCTGAAATTGGACCAGGGGAGATTTAGATTGGATATTAGGAAAAATTTCTTTACTGAAAGAGTGGCCAGACATTGGATTATGCTGTTCAGGGAAGTGATGGAGTCACCATCTCTGGAGGTGTTAAAGAAATGTGTGATGAGGTACTGGAACAAGATGCTCAGGGTGATCAGCCGGGTGTTGGATGATGAGGTGCTGATCACCAAAGGTACCTTCCAGCCTCACTGATTCTGTGATTCTATGATCAGTGCTAAATTATAAGCCCCATACTTGCAAGTGTAAGGGAAGCCAATAAGAGTGAATCAGTCCCAGGGGCTGCATAAGTCATCAAGTGCTTTGGCTTCTGACTGCAACTCTCAGATACAAAGCTGTTAGCATATTTTATGTATGAAATCCACCCCATTACTACCAACTGATGAAATCCAGCAGTATCCTAAAGGATACTTGCAGCACCATTCCAGAGAATGTAACCTCACCAGCAAGCAAACCCCATCTTCCACCAGTCCATTTCTCCACGATGGCATTTGGATTAATTGCCCAAACCCATAACCTTGGAGTTTCTGGAACAAAATGGTGTATTTTCAGCTGTTGGTTCCTTTCCCCAGGGGCAACCTGCAACCAGTATGAGAATGTAACGTTAACTTCTAATTGCATCATATTAGGACATTGCATCTTACTAATGCTTGTTTTTTGCAGGATCTAGTGTAGCAATACAATCATATTAACACTCTGAAAGCAAACACAGAGGTGATATAAATTGTTAATGCTATCTTCCTTTAAGCAGCTTGTTTAAACAGTGCATTGGTGTGTGAGAAAGTGCCAGCCTTTCAGTCTTTCCAAATAGTGCAATGCTTGCAGTTCACTGCAGAATAAACGTATACATAATGTTTAAGGTAACAGATGTTCATTTGCTGTATGTTCCCTTGAGTGCCCAATCTTTTGCCTGCATTCTGCTATCATTTGTCTGAGAACCACCTGTGAGCCAGCACAGCAGTTTTAGACACGAGGTTGCCTCTCTGAGATGTCACGTACAAGAATGGTGCTTTTTGTTGACGTGTATTCCTCTAAGTCTCTGTCTTTTTTCCCTTCCTATGAGTGGGACCATTAATTCTTCTGACTTGCACCATCAGATTGAAAATGTCTGCCTCTGTGCAGAAATGCTGCAAAGCTGCTTGGATTCTTCAGATTTTGAAGATCAGCCTTTAAACCAACTAATTAAGTTTTCTGCTTGCTGCCATTGAAAGCCTCAGTCAGATATAATTAAAACTGAGCAGCAGATGACAGCGGTGGCATTTGTCAGAATCATCCAGTGGTTCAAATACCAGTTCTGACAGAAATGTCAGGCTGATAACACTCCCATCTTCCCCATGCATGCCAGGAAAAGCAGGGAGAACTTTTATTATAAATGCCTGACTGATAACCTTTATGAATCCCAGAAGACCAAACGCAACACATAAAATTTCATTATCCTAAGAGAGAATGCTCATTTCCCACGAAGTAAACCCTGCAGCTCCTTGGGCTTCCTTGTAATATCTGTGCCTTTTGGGACAACCTTTCAGAAATTTAAAGAGGGAAAAAACCCTGCTCCTGAAGTATGGGTGATTCCAGCCTTGTAGACTGCTAAGCTGGAAGAGATTCCGTAGAGAATTAATGAGCTGAAACCGAATCAACATATTCCTCAGATAGAAAGGGCAAAGCCATAACACATCTGTGTAAGCTATCCTTGAGCTGTACAGGAAGGTGAGAAGACAGAGTCCTTCCTGTACAGAGTTTAAATTGAACTGTTATGTCTGAAGATCTCAGAGCAGTGGAGTAAACAACAGAGACAGCCGAGAATAAATGAATAGGGAAAAATTACTTTTGGAAGCATTTTGAGATTACATTTGTTGTCTCATCATTTTTGCCAGCACATTTATAATATGCTCTTCCTGCCACACTGTCTTTCTTGCTTGAGGATTTGGACATTTGGGGGTTTTAAAATATATTTTTGGTTGGGTGGGTTTTTTTCCTTTTTCTTTCTTGTTCTCTTGGTTGGTTGGTTTGTTTGTTGTTGGTGTTTTAACTGAATGGAGAGCACAAAGGAGAACATACTGGAAAGAGAATCTGTGACAATTTGAAGCTGCAGCAGTGCTGATGTCTCACAGTCCCTCAGCTCTAGTCTTCCCTGCAGCAATTGTGTGTTGTCTATGTGTTGCCCAGAAAGCAGCTCTCATCACAGCAAACCGAGGGGATGTGCCAGTTGTACCTATTGAGTAATTCCCAGGGGAAGAGGCACTGAGCCCAGCGTAGCTTGGTGACTCAGCCTCGGGGCTCTAAGCTGGGGCAATAGGATGATCACGGTGCAGTTCTACTGCAGGGGGTTCAGTTGGACTGAGGCAAGTCCTTAGAACTCTAGCTGGTTGCAGTGGGGTTATAACTTCAAAATACAGGTGCATTTTGCAAATACCTGAGTGAGTAACCCAAGATTTTGACTTACTAGACATGACGGGTTTATATTCAGTATTCCTAAGGTTGGAAGGAACCTCAAAGATCATCAAGTCCAACATGTCACCACAGACCTCATGACTAGATAAAACTGGCTGCTGCTATTAAGCAATAAGTACATTGTAGTCATGAAAGAAACTACCAGCCCCAAGTACACTTTTAAAAACTTATTTATAGAGGTGAACCTGATCATTTACTTTTCCACTTCACTACTCTGTCTTATCATCAGGAAAATCATATCTCCTAGACATAGTCAGACCTGAGGCCATGTTTTGCCCTAAAAGAGAGATTTTGCTGCTGGGGACATGCAAATATTTCTATTACATTGCTTATTTGTATGGCTGGTGAACAGGTTGCTATCCCATATACTTACAGGAGTACTTGCATTATTATCTTAGCTCTGCAGTAGTTTAGATTTGCAGATGATGGTCTGTGACCAGGATCATCTTTTCTCTTTTGCTATTGATCTCAGCAGACCACATGATACTGAATGCAAGGACATCATCTTCTGGCTAAGCTCCTTCCATTGTAGGAAGCAATCAAAGAATATTTACACTTTCCTTTCTTTTGACCTTTATTAAATAACTAGGCATGTTAATCAGGATGTTTTGAGATGGGATGACGTCTGGAAGGTTTCTATTCTGGGTTGTAAAGGTCTCAGGGATCACCCTCAGTATTTGTGGCAGAACTGTATCGAAATTAACATATTACAACAGATTGTGTCAGACTGGATTACAAACTTTTCTGAAGCAGGGTGAGCAGAAAGGTCACATTCCTCATCAGTTCATGTATCAGGCTGCATGAGAATATCCAGAGAGGTTAAGTTCTTCTTCCAGGAAATAAAATCAGAGTTTCCCATTTTCAGGTCCCAGCTGTGCCTCTGAATTTCCATTTGCTTTGAGTGAGACAGCTAGCTTCATTATATAGGCACACTATTTTGGTTTCAGAAAGGATCTTTACTGAAATTATTACATGCCATTATCAAAGGTCCTTTTGTGGTGACTGCAAGTTAATACAGAGTTCTTTGTAGCTTGCTCACCTGCACACAAGTGCATATTGTGTCCTTTGTATTCTGTCAACTGCAGGACTTGCAGAATGATCTTCTGCCCCCAAAATTGATTTCACACCTTTCACTACTATGCTTATGAAATGGGAAAAATAGTTCCCTGTTTTCTTTCGATGGACTGAAGCTGGTGGCTCAGGACTGCTTACTCAAGTCGCAGCACATAATGGGAAATGCCTACACATCGGTGTCTGTCAAGTCACACAATAGGAGAGCAGCTGAGCATTGTGGCAGCCATCTCCATTCAGAGGCAGGATAATGACATCGCAGCTCAACTGGAAGGATGAGCTTGCCCTGGCTTCATGCTTCAGCATGCTATTGAAGTGACAGGCTATTTTCCATTGGTGGTTTGGAAATCTTTTTATTTTATTAATCCTCATGTCAAGGAACAAACACTCCTGTTAAACACTGCTGCGAAATCTCACAGCTCCCGGTGGCTTTATTTCCATCCACACTGCCTTTGGGCAAGCCAGGTATACTCGAGCTCTGCTTTCCTTGTACCTGCTTTTGTCCCCTGCACGCCTGGGCCAGGGAGCAAGATCAGCAAGCTGAAAGTGTCAGGCCACTGTTTTGGAGATGCAGCTTGCTCTTGTGGGAAAGAGAGGCAGACAGTTTAACTTGTGCAGGGGGCACATGAGCATCTGCCGCACTTCACAGTAGGATGAGCAATGCAAGGTTATTACCAAAGATCCAAGCAGGTCTTTTCAGAACACATCTGCTCCCTAGGACATGTCCCACAGAACTACAGGTCAATCCTAGATAAAATACAGCATTTAATATTATTTTCCCTTTTAATTTCATTTTGTATCTCTCCCTTTCACTTTTTTTTCTTTTTTCTTTTACAAAAGCATGCTGTCTTTCAATTAACATAGTAATGACCTATTGTCACCTGTTACCATGCTAATCCTGAGCTGGTGTGAAATTACTTTATAATAAACACTATGGAGTTCTGACTTTCAATTAATTTTTCACATGCTGTGCTAAATCAGATTAACGGTACCCCACCCTTTTGACCACAGACATAATTCCTTCCTCATAATGAAATAGAGGATTAATTTATATGAAGCATATCTATACACATTTGCAAATAAATGTAAAGATAGACTCTGTGCCGTATTTGCATTGCTGGCTGCGTCAGGTTGAATACAGACTGCCTGAGATGATTAATTTTTGTGTTCACTGGGGTGGTGAAGGGCCATGAGTGAGGTTTGTATTATTATTATTTTCACTAAATGTCTACAACTAAGAATGGGTAAAGAAATGGAGTACTAAGAGGTTGGTACCTTCCACAGGGAATTATGATGAGCTGAAAAAATAACTGAAAAAGAATAAGTAAGCACTGCAGAACTAAACTGGATCACCAGCAATTTACTAAATTACCTGTCATCCTTCTTGGATGGGCATATTTCCAACCTGGCCAAATACAATAAATGCAGCTGTTTGCTCTTTTTAATAGCCATTACCATTATTCAAATCCTGTATAGCAGTGTAGAGAAACTGTATACAGCTAGGTGTTTTTAAAAGAATATCTTCCATGCAGAAAAAGCTTCCAAAAACTCTTTCTGGTTTTGGTAACTTCAAAAAATGCAGTAGGTTACTGCCTACTGTGCCATTTCATAATGAAAAAGGGATACAAATCCAGAGCTGACCCTTGATTTTTCTCCATGCCATGTTCTTCTTTATATAACTTTATTTTGAAGTGGCCAGGGGTGCAGACTCATTGCATCTATGAAATTTCTCCTTGGAAAAGCAACAAAACCAAAAAGGGGATATTTCTGCAAGCTCATGGATGCCTGTATCTATTTGTGCTAGTTGCTGCTTTGATTTATTTAGAATAAACCAAACCAGGTTGGAAGAGACCTTCAAGATCATCGTGTCCAACCCATCAACCAATCCAACCCACCTAAACAACTAACCCATGGCACCAAGCACCCCATCAAGATTCAATTCACCATGTTTGCTGGTCCAAATCCTGGAGGTTTTCACCCAGTTACTTAAGTAATTCAATTTCTTGAGAACCACCCAAGCAAACTGTCTGGCCAAAACTAAGCCCCATTCCAGCCAGCTGGGTGGGGAGGAGGGCTGTGTGTGGTGTGTGTTTGTTTATTTATTTGTTTGTTTGTTTGTTTTTAACCTGTTCTGCTGAACTAGACCTAGGCTGGAGCACCTTGCACCCAGCTGTACCACACTGTATGAATTATAGAATTAATAGAATTAATAGAATAAACCAGATTGGAAGAGACCTTCAAGATCATCGCGTCCAAACCATCAACCAATCCAACCCACCCAAACAGCTAACCCATGGCACCAAGCATCCCATCAAGTCTCCACCTGAACACCTTCAATGATGGGGACTCCACCACCTCCCCGGGCAGCCCATTCCAATGGGCAATCACTCTCTCTGTATAGAATTTCTTCCTAACATCCAACCTAAACCTCCCCTGGCGCAGCCTGAGACTGTGTCCTCTTGTTCTGGTACTGGCTGCCGGAAGACGAGACCATCATCCGCCTGTCTACAGCCTCCCTTCAGGTAGTTGTAGAGAGTGATAAGGTCACCCCTGAGTCTCCTCTTCTCCAGGCTGAGCAACCCCAGCTCCCTCAGCCTCTCCTCATAGGGCTTGTGTTCCAAACCCTTCACCAACTTTGTTGCTCTTCTCTGGACACGCTCCAGCAAGTCAACCTCCTTCCTAAACTGAGGGGCCCAGAACTGGACACAGGTACTCGAGGTGTGGCCTAACCAGTGCAGTGTACAGGGGCAGAATGACCTCCCTGCTCCTGCTGGCCACACTGTTCCTGATGCAGACCAGGATGCCATTGGCCCTCTTGGCTGCCTGGGCACACTGCAGGCTCATGTTCAGCCTACCATCGACCAGTACCCCCAGGTCCCTCTCTGCCTGGCCTCTCTCCAGCCACTTTGACCCCAGCCTGTAGCTCTCCATGGGGTTGCTGTGGCCAATGTGCAGAACCCGGCACTTGGATGTGTTAAATCTCATGCCGTTGGACTCTGCCCATCTGTCCAGCCTGTCGAGGTCTCTCTGCAGAGCCTCTCTACCCTCCAGCAGATCAACTCCTGCCCCCAGCTTGGTGTCATCAGCAAATTTACTGATGATAGACTCAATGCCTTCATCCAGATCATCAATAAAGATGTTAAAGAGCACAGGGCCCAGCACTGATCCTTGGGGCACACCACTACTGACTGGCTGCCAGCTGGATGTGGCACCATTCACCACCACTCTCTGGGCTCAGCCCTCCAGCCAGTTCCTAACCCATCGCAGTGTGCTCCCGTCCAGGCCATGGGCTGACAGCTTGGCCAGCAGTTTGCTGTGGGGGATGGTGTCAAAGGCCTTGCTGAGGTCCAGGTAGACCACAAGCCTCCCCACGTCCACCAGACGGTGTATGTACCCGCTTGAGCTCCTTTTATCTGACCTGATGTGTCAGAGCAACACCAGGACTATGCCAGATGTTCAGATTTAACTCTCACTCATGAGTCTTCATTACTGAAGCAGACTGTGGGCCACCTTTTGCTGATCCAGCAACTAATCCAGAGAAGTTAAGTGCACCCTGTGCATTGGCAAGGGTGAATTGACTGGCCAGCAGTGTACCTTTGAGATGGTAAATGAAGGCCTTCAGGCAGATGGACCACTTCAAAGAGTCTTCCCAAGAAGGGCTGCAACCTTGCCTATCACAGGAACAGATGAGTTTTACACATTTCCCAAACTATGTATAAAAAAAAGGATGGTCACTGAGAATGAAAGCATAGCTTCAACACTTACACTCTACAAGTAGGCTCACCAGCCATGGCTCCTTCCCAGGACATAGGAACCTTGGCTGATAGGCACTTACCATAGCATTCAAACCCTAAGAAATATAGAAAGTCCATGTGCAACTCTCCTTTGCAACAGGAACTGATTTTAATGTACCTTATTTTAGTACTATTTTAGACTTGCAAGAACAGGACTAGCTGAGATTAAAGACACTTTTCATTTGTGCTTACTGTTGCTTCTGTGAAATACTAGCACTGCTGCACACCAGGAAAAAGTCATCACATATTCAGTGTTTATCGGCTTAATATTGAAAATTCAATGCGCTCTTTTTTATTGCTTTTCTCATCCTATTTATGAAGTCGAAGTGTACAATAATAAAACAGAAAACAACAGGCCTACCTGGAAGGATAAGAACAGAAAAATGACCTGCAGGGTGTGAGAGCTGGGTATTCTTGTCACCATGGTGCAGGTTGTATCAATAAAGTGAACGCACCGGTATTAGCATTTGGAGTAATGCATTCCAGGAACAACAAAGTGAGTTAAACCTAGTTAGATCAGGTCAAACAAGCACAGGCTCCATGAGGAGATTAAGGTGGTCAGAACACACAGCAAATTATTTTTTTCATTTTTCCTTAGGACTTTCTATTGCACATCTGTAATGAAAGGTCTTATCTCTGCCTTTTATTATGTAGCTTTTTAACCGTGTGGATGATATGACTTGGACTGGTTCCAGCTTTGTTATTGAAAATCTGCTTTCAAATGCAAAAATAAAAACACTGAAGCAATAGCTGTTACTTTGTGTACAATGATGGCACTAAATGAATGAGGCATTAAGAGCTGCTTTTTTTAAATGCCATTATTTCAACATGTTTTACCAAATGTCCATAAAAACCTTCACCATTACTACTACTTCCACCCAACTGCATATATAAACTGATTACAAGCCCTAACCACATTGCTATAATCTGTCACACACACATATTTCTTTTAACCATCTTCTTTGCTTTGAAGGAAGCAAAGAGAGGAGAGATCACATAAAATGGTCCTGTCATTATTGCCTGGAGAGGAGAAATGCCTTCAGCTACCCAATTATGGTTTTCCAGTCAGCAAAGCTCACTCCAGTTTCCCCATCAGATGTTGAAGTATTGACAGCTGCTGTCTCCTCATGCACTGCAAATCAAAACATCCTAAAAGTAAATTGGGATACAGCAGTAGTCCCCTTACCATGTAACACAGGTCACCAGCTCTCTTATGGTATTGCCCTTCTGCTTTACTAGATACAGGGCATTAATGAAGGTATAGGGGGAAAGTAAATGTAACAAGACTGCATTTCATTTTGAAGTGGTAGTATGCACTGACAATCTTCCTTCATGCCCATACCTGCTTTTTACATCTTTGATCACATGATAATAGTATGATGGAAAGTGGTGATCCAGGAGCTGCAGTGCTCAGCACCAGGTAAAAACAACAAAGGGCAATGAGATCTGTGTTTCACCATGCTACCTTAATCTATGTTAGGGGAGAGGAGCAGGTCCAGAGGAGGGCCACAAAAATTATCGGGGGGTTGAAGCACCTCTGCTATGAGGATGGGCTGAGGGAGCTGCAGTTGTTTAGCCGGGAGAAGAGAAGGTTCTGGGGACACCTAATAATGACCTTGCAGTACCTGAAGGGGGTGTACAAGAGGATAGAGAGAGACAGCTGAACTGCAGCCATCAGGCACATCCTCAACTAGATCAGGTTGCCCAGACCCCTGTCAAGCCTCACCTTCAATATCTCCAAGGATGGGGCCCCAACTACCTCCCTGCAGAGGGGCGTTGGACCAGATGACCTTTGGAGGTCCCTTCCAACCCAGACCCTTCTATGATTCTGTGAGTTGCCTTATGAATACATGGGCCCAAAAGTGTCTTCTCCATCAGAGTCTACCTCAGATTTATATTTCCTGTGATTGTCCTGTCTGCCTAGCTCTGGGCTCCGCTCTGTCCTTTTTGGAAACAAGCTCCATGCAGAGGCCTGAGAGCATGTAGCAGACGTTGTCTAGGCATGCAGCACCATGAGAAGAAGGTAAAAATGTTCATCTGCTGTGGAGGGGTGGGGATATAAAACCTGAGGCCAAGTAAAAGATATTACAAATAGAGAGACATCAGTAATTTAGCTAGAGAATGGGAGGGGGAAAAGTGAAAGAATTATTCTTTAAGAGTGGGTGGGGTTGTGAGGTTTGTTGATGAGCAGAAACAAGTGTCTGAGTTTCAAAAGCTGTGCAGTGCTGCGCTGGGCAATAGAGTAGTACAAAGCATCACTACAGCTCACACAGAAAGGTCTAAAGTAACCTAAAAATAACCTTCAGTCAGTAGAAGAGAACAAAGCATTGTGGTGGGTTGAAGTTTCTCCCCAGCATTAACTTCAGCCAGACTTATTCCGAAGCAAATGAAGCTGTATTTACAAGCAAAATCAACTCTCTCCAATGAAGTGTAACAAATAGGTACAAAATATACAGTAGTCACAAGATTATACAGCTATTTACAATTAGCAAACAACATGAAAACCCCCTGGTCAAAAAGACCAGGGAGAGCTGTTCCACTGCCCCCCCCCCCAAAAACCTCCCTGTCCCAAGAGACAGAAAGGAGTTGAAAGCAAGCAGTGGGTTAGACTTATCCCAAGGTAAGCCAGAAGTATGTTATCTCCCAAGTGAAGCAATAAAAACCAAGATCAGAAGACAATAGAAAAGGAATGGGAATGGAAATGAAGTGCGTACAATTGTTATGGTACAGCTTCTCTTATCCCAGACATTTACAATACTTAGAATAAACTTATTTAGAATAAACCAAACCAGGTTGGAAGAGACCTTCAAGATCATCGCGTCCAACCCATCAACCAATCCAACCCACCTAAACAACTAAACCATGGCACCAAGTACCCCATCAAGTCTCCTCCTGAACACCTCCAATGATGGCGACTCCACCACCTCCCCAGGCAGCCCATTCCAATGGGCAATCACTCTTTCTGTATAGAACTTCTTCCTAACATCCAACCTAAACCTCCCCTGGAGCAGCCTGAGACTGTGTCCTCTTGTTCTGGTACTGGCTGCCTGGGAGAAGAGACCATCATCCGCCTGTCTACAGCCTCCCTTCAGGTAGTTGTAGAGAGCAATAAGGTCACCCCTGAGTCTCCTCTTCTCCAGGCTGAGCAATCCCAGCTCCCTCAGCCTCTCCTCATAGGGCTTGTGTTCCAAACCCCTCACCAACTTACCCTTCTCTGGACTCGTTCCAGCAAGTCAACATCCTTCCTAAACTGAGGGGCCCAGAACTGGACACAGTACTCGAGGTGTGGCCTCACCAGTGCAGTGTACAGGGGCAGAATGACCTCCCTGCTCCTGCTGGCCACGCTGATCCTGATGCAATGAATTTGTCCAATGAATTTGTCTATAATAATATTTTGTTTCCCTTTTTACACCCAATAGTGATTTATTTATATTTTTCTACTTTTCTGCTTGAAATCTGCAGCTAAATTTTAAAAGCATAGCCTAAACCTACCACAAGCACCTTCTTGAATAGTTCTCAACTGCAGTTAGCAAAATCTGTGAAAAAGATACCATTGAGCAGTCTCCTGGTGGGTGTTGTATTATTGGAGCAAATCAAATTGTTGCTGGGAGTATGCAAGTAAAAAAGAACTGGCTGAACCAAGATTCTTTCCCAGATATCCACAGAGAAGTAAGTTTGTCATTAATGACATGCCAGTGAATATGAGAAGATCCTCCTGAACCAGGAGGTGCTGTCAGAAGATGTGCCTTGAGAAATGAAGGATCAGTTGATTACAAGCTGCAGAAAATGAATGTTTTCGCCTCTCCAGCTCAACACGTAGGGCAGACATAATTCAGCTGACAAATTTGGTGCTCAAGACATTTGAATATAAAAGTAGCTATTCCTTTAGCACCACCAATGAAGAAAAGCACAGGCAAACAGGTATCTTAAATGAGTTTGAGAAGTAGGTCATTAACAAGAAAGTAATGATGACAGAATTGGTTTCTGCAACAACAGATGGAAGCACAGGTATAACTGGATCCAAAGCTTCATTGCTCATAATCATCAGCAAGCGCTCTGTGGAAACATGAAAGACTTTAAGTATTATGGGAGCAGTAGTCAAAGGGGAAAAAAACAACAACATACACACACACATAAAAAAAAAAAAACAAACCCAAACCCCAACTCTGTTAATTCCATTTGATTCAGAGGCCTTTGTGTTTCAAAGGCTGCTTGATTAAGCTGCTGCAGATTGCAGTGATCTAATTTTGCACACTGAGATGAACGAGATGCATGAGCAAAGGTATGATTTTGCTGAGGCTTTTGCTCTGCTGAAGATCAGAAGTCTTCAAATCAGGAAATGAAAACTCTCTTATGATCTTTCTGGAAAGATGAGTTTACTTTTCATTTCTCGTTTCTGACTGACTTAGCTACAAGGTAAATGAACGTTAAAGTTGGCAGAAAATGTCAGAATATTACTGAGATGCTTCATGGAGTGAGTTCATTCAAAGCTGAATGAATGAATAAGTCAGAAAGAAAATATTACAGCATTTCATGGTTGTGTGAGAAATCTTGGAGGACTGTCAATGCAAAAGTAAATGGAAACACCAAGAGGAATCACGACTGAGTTACATAGACTGTTAGGGCAGCCCTATCTTTGTCTCCCCTTAAGGCTGTGTCCTGGTTTGAGGCCAGAGTCCTGTTCACCATGAGCTATGTACCCATCCAACACAATCCATTCAATGGAGAGGAAACTTATGTGCCTGACCCACCCCTATGCCTTCAGGGAGCTGTGCTTTGGCTTTTATGCTTTGCCATCTCAGTGTCCAGATAGCTGAGACATTTCCCAAGTAAGCCTTGCCTGGAGGCTACTGCAGGAGATGCAATAGTGACACCTGTGGTGGAGCCTTCCAGAGTCCTGGGAGTGCTCCAGAGATCCTACAATATACTGTTTTACCAAGGCACTTGGTCTCAGAAGGGCTCTCTGAGTGATAGTAATAATTAACTGCACCTCCAGAAACAAGCAAAGTTTAATCAGGACCAGGTCAGAAAGAGAATACTCTCCTTGCCCTTCAGAGGCCAAGGAAGTTTAGGTAATCAACTCGGGGTTCATGGTGCAACATTATCACCTGACATATTGGCAGGTTTTGAGCTTCTACCCCGTAGAAAGTTCAAATACTCTGATTTAGTTCAACAGAGGAGCTGGGGTGGGAGATTAGGGAATTTGTCCCAGATGCCATTAAAGGCCAGAGAATATACTTCTATAACTCAGTGGCATCTTGTGTTTTGTTTCCCCGTACTCTCTTGTGATACTAGTGGAGGCCAAAACAGCCCTAGGAGGTCAGTTTGCCTGTCGTAGGGTTGGGGGAAAGGCCGGGCCCTTTCCCCCCCCCGTGAGTAGAGGGAAGAAAATTGAAAGGAAAAAACATTTTTGCTACAAATTAATTTCTCAGCTTTTATGGCAAAACAAGCTGCTGCATTTGGTGGCACAGCAACAAGCCCTTTCTGCTGTAGCAGTATCTTCTGCATTGATTTCCCAACTCCTGCTTTGCTTTCCTGCACTGGGGAAGTACCTTTCCATAGAAATGTTTTTCCCCAAGAAAATGTTTTGGGGGAACAACTCAACATTTCTGAACCAAGTTGCTTTGCTGTTTTTCTCCTGTAAATGCCTTTTCAACTGCTCTGCTTTTCCTTTTCTTACTTCCAAGTGATGGTGAATTCTTAAAGTACAGATGCTCTGTATAGGTGTAATATTAGAAGTAGTTTGGACAGTACATCTAAAATGAAGTAGAATTTTAGACACTTAAGTGTATTTTTTTTCTGGGAATGATATGTGTGATTAAAAGATCCTTTCCTGTCTGCTGCTTTCATGTGCAGTGGTTTAATGTTTCACCGAATCACAGAATCACCAACGTTGGAAGAGACCTCAAAGATCATCAAGTCCAACCTGTCACCACAGACCTCATGACTAAACCACGGCACCAAGTGCCACGTCCAATCCCCTCTTGAGCACCTCCAGGGATGGTGACTCCACCATCTCCCTGGGCAGCCTATTCCAATGGTGAACAACTCTCTCAGTGAAGAACTTTCTCCTCACCTCCAGCCTAAACTTCCCCTGGCACAGCTTGAGCTTTTTCCTGGCAGAAAAGCTACATTTGTCCACTTCCAGAGCTCGCAAGTAGACGAGAAAAGTTGTATCTGTTCTCCACGTGTTGTTGAAAACCAGAAATCTAACAGTGACTGTAACAAAAAATAAGCCAGCAAGCAAACCAACCGTTTTTAATTTGATGGAAGCATTTACATCTGCTAATGTGCCATTTAATGTGCTGTGTAACACAATTCTGCATTTCTAATTGAAGCAAACTTTACTTGCGCTGTATCAAATGTGTCATTGGCTGCATTTCAAATGTCTCCCGGAGTCTTTAATTATATTCCTGTGCTGGGGGTGGGAGAGGGGGATGGGGGAGGGGAAGAAAAAAAGAGGACACTGATTCTTGTTAGGTTGTCTAAAGTGAAATAACCACAGCCATAGGCGTGATCCGAAATCCCCATAACGTGAAAGAAAGTGTCCTGCGGTGTTCAGTGGGCAGTGGCTCAGATTATGTGTAAGCACTGTTGTCGTTAGCCATTGGAATGGGTTGCTCAGGGAGGTGTTGGAGTCACCATCCTGGATGTGTTCAAGAGGGGATTGGACATGGCACTTGGTGCCATGGTTTAGTCATGAGGTCTGTGGTGACAGGTTGGACTTGATGATCTTTGAGGTCTCTTCTAACCTTGGTGATTCGGTGATTCTGTGAACTATACCTGCACTTCACAAGTACTGTAGAAACAGGTGGAGGGAGTCTAGTGTATTTGGGAATGCCTTGCCCTGAGGGCAGTATTACAAATGCCATAAACATCTGATATTCTCTTTATAGATGTCTCTGGCCTCATAACAAACAACCTCAGACTGTGAGCAAGCAGGGAGAAGAAACAGAGCATGCTTACAAAATATATTATGGCTGTTTTGGTGAAAACCTCAGGTATTTGGGCTGTTCACAACTGTAGGATGATTAGATACTGTCAGTTTTAGTGGGAAATTCTTCTTACAGTTTTTCTAGCATAGAGCATTCTCAGTGAAATGACTCAAGAAAGGATGTTCAAAAGGCATATGCTGAATGAGGTGGGGTTGCATTCTGACTTTGAAACAGGTTGTGTTAGATTTGCCTTTGGCACACTAAAATATTTCATTTGACATTAAAAAGTGAGTAGGAATCCTTTGCCTGTTCCCTTGAGGTGTTTTGTGTTACTGCTAGCATCTTACTCTTTCATACTGCACATCAAAATAGATGCTTAAGAAGGTATGAGTATTATTGAAACAGTTTAGAATAGTCTCTTCTTAAACACCTCCAGTGATGGTGACTCCACCACCTCCCTGGGCAGCACATTCCAATGGCCAATCACTCTTTCTATGAAGAACTTCTTCCTAACATCCAGCCTAAACCTCCCCTGGTGCAGCTTGAGACTGTGTCCTCTTGTTCTGGTGCTGGTTGCCTGGGAGAAGAGACCAACCCCCTCCTGGCTACAACTTCCCTTCAGGTAGTTGTAGAGAGCAATAAAGTCTGCCCTGAGCCTCCTCTTCTCCAAGCTAAACAACCCCAGCTCCCTCAGCTTCTCCTCATAGGGCTTGTGCTCCAAACCCCTCACCAGCTTGGTTGCCCTTCTCTGGACACTCCAGCAATTCCACTCTCTGTGCCCGGCCCTCCAGCCAGTTCACTATACTATACTAGCTATACTGCAAAGCATCCAAACAACTAAGCAAAGTTAAGGAGACATTTATTGCTACAAAAAGAGAGGTCCAGCCCATGTTAAACTTAATTTCATACAGTATGTTCCCTTGCAGGAATTCTGAAATGAGGAATATCTATCCTTGTGGGCTGTTTTACTGAAACAGAGAACCAACACAATGTGTCTTGTAATCTGCAAGCTCTTCCTTCAATCTTCAGTGGCAGGAAGTGTGTCAGCTGCAGGAGAAGTACCTCATATTTATCTCCAGAAATGAGATGGTTTGTAAAATGGTAAATTTAAAGCAGCAGTTTTCCCAAATGATGGTCTTCTTTCTGAATCCCAGCCTCTATACAATGCATTGTGGCAGCAAAAATACACCCAGTTGTTGATACATTCTTGGATAGTAGAGACCCCTGGTCTTCTGCTGAAGAATGAGTCTTGCTGCCTGTAAACAAGAAGCTGTTTCAAGGAAGGGATGAAAATTAATGGTGGTTAAACTCTGAGATGGAAGCTGTAACCTTCACAGAGGCTTTCTTTCCAGCTGTGTTCAAAGGCACTGTAATGACTTCAGAGCACTGCAGCGACTCATTTTAGATGACGACTACATAGCTATTCATTTACACTTAATGAGTTTATTCCACCAGGTATAAGAGAAACTCCAAACAAATAATGCCACTGAATCATACACATCAATAAATTTGAGTGCTAAACTGATTCTTTGTAACAAAGGTAATGATAAAGAGAGAGGAAGAAAAGCTGCCTCAAATTAATGAAAATGCCCTTCGTATTTTCTAATAGCTCAAACATTAATTTGAAAGTGGCTTTCTCTGCAATATTTTACAGACAAGCACTTCTTAATGGGGAAACAATTCAAATTTATGTGCACTTGAACAGTGATGATCTGATTAACTTATTAAATTCTTGTTGATTCCACAGTCCAGAGGAAGTGTACCATTCTTCACAGATCTCATACCTTGCATTTTTAAGTTCTCACATTATCAGACTTCAGGCTTCAGTTCCTACTGAAGGTCTTTTCTCTGGGACATTCTCTGGTGCAGAATGGACAGAACCCTGATCCCAGGAATTGATTTCATTTGTCTCTTTCCATTAATTCTGAAGATACGTTCTCTTCCACCTTGGAGGAGCACTTGATTAAATTTAGCACTAGAATTCACATAGTCCTCAGCTGCTGTGGAGTGTAATTGAAACAGTGTGAAATATTAGAGATACACAATTCAAGTTAAAGCTCATTCAGTCAGGGGATAGCCATGCTGGATTTAAGTTCAAGAAGCTTAGCTTGAACTCTGTCAAGCTTACTGTCCTTCAAAGGAAGCAAGTTAGCTTTTGAAGCATGAGGAGATAAAAATTATCCATGAGAAAAGACAAAAGAACACAATCAAATCAGTCTGCCAAACCCAGTGTCCAGTGGCTTTAAATGATGGGCAGTAATGCCAATTGAACTGTAATGCATTTGTCATAGCTACCCCAGCTTTAGTAACTATCCTCTTGTACTTTTCCTGCCCCCTAGATAATTCCACAGACAGTAAATAAACGTTCAGACCCTCAGAAGCTGTGTAGAAAAAAACTGCTGTGATGCTACACACAAGCATAAATTATTGTAAGTATAAATGTAGCTATCTCCAGCATCCCTTGCACAATAAAAGAGGTTCCCTGTGGTTATGCAGTATGTCACATTAAATATTTCAACCTAATGTAACTGGTATTGAGTAAACATGAACCATAAACTAACTAGCACTTCATTTACTGCCCTGCTTCGTGACTAATGTTATCACTTATTCCTTGTTCTGTTTTGACCTTGGGCAGCTTCAGTCTTTCAGGGTGGTATCAGTGGAGTCCACCCATGTTCAGTCAGAAGACTTGAAGCATAACTACATTATTTTCAGGAGTGATTTAGGTGTTGTGGCTCTCTTGGGACACTCATGGAACTGTAATTGCTGCCTAATACTGTGTATGCCTGTGTTCACCTTTGCTCAAGAAAGAGAATTCTTTAGAAATATTCAATTATTTTAGCTCGCTGTAGTCAAAACTTTATTTCTTCCTCCCAAACAGCCCTGAATTTTATCCAGTATCTGCAAATTCTGAATAAAATTGATTTGTTTAATGAACTTAAATCCTTCTCTGTCTTTGAAAGAGATATCAAGGTAAGTGTTTTTCAGTGAAACACTACATCTTTTTTATTATTATTGCGGACTCTATTTACCAGGTAGCATTGTTAACTCCATTATGTAAGTCTATAATCTCATTTCCTACTTCTAATCGTTCTTACAGTCGCTGAGCTAAGGACTCTAGGATTCCTCCCATCCGCCCCCAAATCCCCCTCTCATTCTGGAGACCAGTCTGGATCAGTCCTTCCTAGTCTTTCCTTAAAAGTGGAAGTTTTGCCCAGGGGGAGCCTTTATCTGAGTATAGTTTACATTAAAAGAGTGTCTGTTTGAGAGAAGCATCTGCAGAGATTCATCTTAATTTACAAAGGAAGAGTCACTAGCTGTGTTCACCAGGACTCAACTGCACAAGGAGAACCCAGAGAAGGTTAGAAGCATCAATTAAATGTTTTAAGTCAGCATTCATGCATTACATATCTTCTAGGATTCAGCCACAGACAGTTAAGGAGACTATTTCTGAGCTAGAGTGGCCACATGGTCATTTAACGTGCTATAGTTTGCTCATGTTGTCTTTGCCCCTCGCGCTGATTCAATTCCACTTTGCTGACCAATTTGCTTTTGTGAGTTTTCCCACACATTCTTTTAAAAATGAGTCCTTTGTGGCTGAAGAGAAAAAAAAAAAAGAGGATTTTGCCTTTCATTCTTAAAGCTCTTGCCACAGCAAAACTGAAACCCTGGTCTAAATAATACAGAGATTTACTCTGCTTCAGGCAGGGTGATCTGCAGCCAGTACCAGAACAAGAGGACACAGTCTCAGGCTGTGCCAGGGGAGGTTTAGGTTGGATGTTAGGAAGAAGTTCTATACAGAGAGAGTGATTGCCCATTGGAATGGGCTGCCCGGGGAGGTGGTGGAGTCGCCATCACTGGAGGTGTTCAGGAGGAGTCTTGATGGGGTGCTTGGTGCCATGGTTTAGTTGTTTAGGTGGGTTGGATTGGTTGATGGGTTGGACGTGATGATCTTGAAGGTCTCTTCCAACCTGGTCTGGTCTATTCTATTCCACTCTATTCCATTCCATTCCATTCCATTCCATTCCATTCCATTCCATTCCATTCCATTCCATTCTCTTTCTAAGAGCATCCCGTGAAACACAGTTAAGAACTGTGAAGCCAAGTCAGGTGCCATGAGCACAAACACTCTGAAGTCTCACAGAACCTCCATTATAGGGAAGACCATGGCTCTGGGCAACCTGGTCTAGTGGAGGATGTTCCTTCTGACTGCAGGGGGAGGGGGGCTTAGAGTTAGATGACCTTTGAAGGTCCTTTCTGTCCTGGACCATTCTACGATTTTATGATCCCACCTCTCTAAATGTATCACCACCATTAATGCTCTTCCTGTCAGGCTTGGACTGAGCAATTCATGGCTCAGCTTTTTAGTCCAGTTCTCGGAGCCACTGTGCTGCCGGCACAATGCAAACTTTTATCTCTGTTTTCTTGGCACCAAAAAAAGGCAGACTTCTTTCTTCAGAGACTGCACACATGCTCCTCTGTATTCCCCTGCACTGCTAGGAACTCTTTCTGAAAGGTAGTCCATCAAAAGTTCATTCCAGTCAGGAAATCTCATTCATGCTTTGCACGTGTAGAACTTCCAAAAAGTCTAACTATTTGGGATAATAAGGCTTAATTTGGTCAAATGAGTCTGCTTCTTGGCTCAAATCTTGTAATACAAGGTGCATCTCAAAACATGCCTTTACAACCATATTACAGCCGTAAAAAAATGCCATGGCCTCTGGAAAATACAGTAACTATGATAGACTTGCTGTCAAAGTCTTAACTAAAGCAGTATAAATGCATAAATAGAAGGGACAAGGTGGAGGCCTTCAAGGCATTCCCCTAAATAGTAACAGGTCTCTAGCTAGATATTTAAAGTGAATTTTCCCCTGCTGGGAAACCGCACTGCCAAAACCCAGTTGTCATTCCAGCCAGATGACGAAGGGGCAGTATCCCCTCACCAGCTAACTGAAATCACACAGTAACAAAGCCAGTTTTTCTTTTGTTTTAAATGCAGGTTGGAAGCATAAATCTGTTCTCTCAGACAACTTTCTCTAGAGACCTCTGCTCACCTCTTTCCACGGCAGTCCCTGATGAGTTTTATTTCTGACAGTCAATGCAGGGCACACACCGTGCTTTCACCGGACGCCATGCAGCAGCCTTGGGGCCAGTGGTGAAGCTGGGACAGATGTCGGTGGTCGATAAAAAGCCATTTAATACTGTTGCATGGCTAAATGCAGGGCACCAATCTTGCCCTAGTGACTGTAACAGGTAATTATTGAAAGACTTTCTGTAAACATGATTTTAGACTCTGAACAATGCTAGGGGTCCCTAATTATCATTAAAACACTGAACTATCCCATTAATTGTAATACTCTGATTGTATTTTGATTAGGTAGATTGCTAAGCCTCCATTATCTGGTAGTGCCTGAGGTCTGAAGAACTGCCTATTGCACAATGGAGGGTGTCACCTGCACACAGCATGGGCATCATCAGGAGCTAAGGTTGTGTCTGCAGGCTATAAATTGACTGTAGCAGCAGCCTGAATCACTTATTTAGTACTTCAGGAGCCATATGCCAATGTATATCAAAATAGCAATATATCAACAACTGTCTGAGGTGAAGGACATGAGGTAAAAAAGAAAATGGGATCATCTTCTGAAAAAAAAAGAAGTATATTAGAATTGGGCAGCTATCAAGCTGATGAATAGCTTCAGAAGCCATTGTTTGTGAGCTGGCATTTGCTAGAATCTGTCCTAGTCACCCTGTAGAAAAGGGGAGGGAGAAGAAGTGATGGACCTGGGAGCAGCATGGAGATCCCTCAGGTCCAGCAGCTTGAGCTGGCCCTTGGTTTGGCCTTGTGCCATGTCATTGAGAGGTAATTAGTTTAGGGTCATTTGACCAAATGCAGCACATACCTCATCAGAGTGGGGGCGGAGGATTTACATCAGACTTACCATTTATATTGAGGTTGACTCTAGCTATAATAGGAGCTACATATTTATAGCCACTCCCAGAAAGGTTTGCTCTGTCATGCACTGCCTGATAAACAACAGAATGAGATTTTGATACCACCTGAAATGAAGAAAGAGGGAAAAGAAATGAGGAATGTCACTTGATGGACACTGATAGGTATTTATTCACTATGACCTAATTCACCGCTCGTTTCTGGAGCCTGGGGCAATGAATAACATATTAAGTGATGTTAATGTGAAATATGGTTTCTGCTCCAACAGCAATCTTTGGACATAAACTGCCATTATATGTAAAAAACATACTCGACCCTTCCATTTTCTAGAACCCTTTTCACTGCAGCATACTATAGCCATTTGGTTAGTTACATTAATTTTAGTATTATTACTAACCCCAAAGCCCAGGACTTTTCTACTTATTCTGCCAAGCAACCCTATTCCTCTAATTCCATTTCCTTCTGCTTCTGAGTACCCTTCATCCCATTTTTAATGTATGAATGAAGTTGGAATGCAATTCACATTTTTATGTCTATCAGCACTTTTAAAGATATTAAGCCAAGCTGTTTATCCCCTCTCTCTCTGCAGCAAAGCTGAAGCTTGGAACAGGAGTGCACGTTCACAGGTGTATTTGATGTAATATTTTATAGCAACATGCTCTTGAGGAAAGAAGCAAGAAGATGAAACTGGAAAGCACTATTAACAAGCAGCAAAAGAAATACACGTGAAATATTATATGAAATTGCAGTGATAGTATTTTATGTTCTTTTACAGACATTCTCACAAAGTATAAATCAGGATGAGGCTGAGATTATACCCCTATCCCTCTTTAGTGGAAAAAGAAATGCAAACAGTCTATACAATAACATTCCTTTCTGGGCACCCTTGGAAACATATGCATCATACATAGGATTTTTTTTATGCTAAGACTGACTTTTATCTGGTAGCTGCAAATAAAAGATGTCTGTACTAAAATGAGGGGAAATGTGTGCATTAACAGAGGAAAACATCCAGATGTGTACAAATAAACAAGAAAACAAACAAATAAATCCTAGCAGTATAATGCCTGTCAAACACAAAGGCAATCTTCATTGCAATTTTCTTAAGTGTGAGAACACAGAATCACAGAATGGCCTAGGTTGGAAAGGACCTTAGAGATCATCTATTTCAATCTCCCCTCCTTCATCTATTTCAACCTCCCCTCCATCATCTATTTCAACCTCCCCTCCATCATCTATTTCAACCTCCCCTCCATCATCTATTTCAACCTCCCCTCCATTAGAATAAACCTTTAGAAAAAACCAAACCAGGTTGGAAGAGACCTTCAAGATCATCGCATCCAACCCATCAACCAATCCAACCCACCTAAACAACTAAACCATGGCACCAAGCACCCTCTCAAGTCTCCTCCTGAAAACCTCCAATAACGGTGACTCCACCACCTCCCTGGGCAGCACATTCCAATGGGCAATCACTCTCTCTGTATAGAACTTCTTCCTAACATCCAAACTAAACCTCCCCTGGCGCAGCCTGAGACTGTGTCCTCTTGTTCTGGTACTAGCTACCTGGGAGAAGAAACCATCATCCACCTGTCTACAACCTCCCTTCAGGTAGTTGTAGAGAGTGATAAGGTCACCCCTGAGTCTCCTCTTCTCCAGGCTGAGCAACCCAGCTCCCTCAGTCTTTCCTCATAGGGCTTGTGTTCCAAACCCCTCACCAACTTTGTTGCTCTTCTCTGGACTCGTTCCAGCAAGTCAACATCCTTCCTAAACTGAGGGGCCCAGAACTGGACACAGTACTCGAGGTGTGGCCTAACCAGTGCAGTGTCCAGGGGCAGAATGACCTCCCTGCTCCTGCTGGCCACACTGTTCTTGATGCAGGCCAGGATGCCATTGGCCCTCTTGGCTGCCTGGGCACACTGCAGGCTCATGTTCAGCCTACCATCAACCAGTACCCCCAGGTCCCTCTCTACCTGGCTGCTCTCCCGCCACTTCCATCATCTATTTCAACCTCCCCTCCATCATCTATTTCAACCTCCCTCCATCATCTATTTCAACCTCCCTTCCATCATCTATTTCAACCTCCCTTCCATCATCTATTTCAACCTCCCTCCATCTATTTCAACCTCTCAATTAGACTCAGCTGCTCAAGGCATCATCCAACATGGCCTTGAAGAACCCCGGGGAGGAAGCATCCACTACTTCCTTGGGCAACCTATTCCACAGTCTCCCCACCTTTGTGTGAGGGTGTGAAAAGATTGCAAAACATCAGCATTTTAAATAAAATCTCACTGTTTTCTTAATTAATTTCTGGGGTCTTCAAGACAGGCTTAAACTGAGTTAAACCTGATTATATTCTGTATTTGCCACACTAGAGGGTGCTCAAATGGCTTTGGTTAAAGGTTTTATGAATTAATCTCACCTAATTCCAAGGGTTTAGGACAGAACCCAAAGGTCCCTGTATTCTCAATGGAGAGAAATGAGCCTGTGTCAAGGGTGAATCATGGTCCTCTCCATCAACTGTGTGGTCTGCACTGGATTTTTCATCCCTCATGGCATAGCTGGACTAGATACCCACAGGCAGCTGAGAAGAGACCTTGATGAATGAACATGGTTTCCCCCCAAGTCCTGGCTTTCTGTGGTGAAATCATGGGTAGGAAGAGAGCTACACTACACCACCAGAGAGCTCATGTGAATTGTGGGATGAACTACAAATCTCCTGTGCACATCCTTAGACTGTAGATGAGGTGGTGGAATGCAGTTTGTTTAAATCAGAGTAAGGGTATCTAAGACCTCTTTTAGCTCTAGATCCATGCCTGACACATCTCTGTGTCTTCATGAGGAGCTCTGTTTGTAAAGCGTGTCACTGCTTGTCACCATAAAGTCCTCAGGCCATGGGACTATGAGCACCTTTCATTGACACCAATGCAGGAGACAAATCCCCTTTCTGTTCAGGCAAAATGCTGTGGTAATGATGTTTGACCATTGCACAGCAGCTTAGTGAGTAGAAAGACAAACAGGAACATCACCTCGGGCATAAAGACACTGGATATAGTCATGATGGTGTGCCAACCCTGGCTATAAAATTGTGCTCAAAACTATGGGATACAGTGAAAACTAACTGGAGCTCTCAATACCACATAGAAATGAGGAATAATGAAAAGGTTTGCTTTTGAGGTCTGAAAAATAACCAAGTTAAAAGCAAATCACTTTAGCATTTTTTACAGAGACAGAAAGTACAAAGGAACTTTTACAAATAATTAAACTCTGTAATTGTAGATTATCTTTACTTAATAAAGAGAAAGGTCAGACACCTCCCAAGCCTTAGAAGACTGTTCTGTCATTATGTTGCAATTGATTGGAATTTAATTGTTCCACTTGAGAATTATTTGCCTCTTCTCCACATGATTATATCCTTTTGGCTCACAAATCAAAGCATGGTGGTTCAGCCGTGGCTGGGGGCCAGATGCCCAGCAAAGCCACTAGATCACTCCCCTTCGTAGGTGGACAGAGGAGAGAGAGGATATAAGAGGCCCATGGGTCAAGATAAGAGCAGTTTAATAAAGCAAAAGCAAAGGCCATGCACAGAAGCAAGACCAAACAAAAATATTCTCTGCTTCCTATCAGTAGACGTGCAGCCACTCCCCAGGAAGCAGAGCTTCAAAGTATGTAACACTTGTTCTGCAGGACAGACACCATCAATGAATGCCCCCACACTCCCTTCTTTCCCTTAACTTTTATATCTGAGATCACATCACATGGTATGGTCAGTTTAGGTCAGCTGGCCCAGCTGTGTTCCCTCCCAGCATCTCACCCACTCCTCAGCCTACCGTTGTGGGAGGCATGTTGGACAAGCACAGCCATGGTGCTGTGTGCACTGCAGTAGCCAAAATGTTGGTGTGCTATCAACACCTTTCCAGCTACCACTACAAAACATAGGGCTATAAAACATGTTATAGAGAGAACTAATTCATCTCAGGCAAACCCAACACAATTAGTTATCAGGAGAAGTTACTGATTTTTCCTAAAGAGGGAGTTTTCTTTGGGCTCTTGAGACATTTGTCTTGATTAACTTTCTTCTATAATTCACAGAAGATGGCTATTTGAAGTCTTGAATTTACTGAGTTTACCTGCTTGCCACATCCTAAGTGTTTGCTCCATTTCCAAGGCACAAAAAAAAAACAACCCTCTGAAATTAAAAATATTAAAGATCCCTTCCTTTCCTAGGGAAGGTAACTTGGTTCTAAGCATACAAGATGTCTCTGTTTAACTGTAAGCTAGATGTTGGAAGTGAGATAGATGTACCTAGGTAGCTCCAAAAATCTTGAACCTAGTGTTCAGATTTGTAACCAGCTACAATCCACATGCCACCATAATCTCAGGCACTGACATTCATCATTCTTATTCTGATGGTCTTATTCTGATGGTGGCTTGAGTTGGGAAGGATAGTTATACAGTAAAGTTACAGTAAATAGTAAATAATAAGCAGGTAAAAGTAAGGAAAAGATGGTAGAATAGAATAGGATAGAATAGAATAGAATAGACCAGGTTGGAAGAGACCTTCAAGATCATCACGTCCAACCCATCAACCAATCCAACCCACCTAAACAACTAAACCATGGCACCAAGCACCCCATCAAGTCTCCTTCTGAACACCTCCAGCGATGGTGACTCCACCACCTCCCTGGGCAACCCATTCCAATGGGCAATCACTCTCTCTGTGTAAGACTTCCTCCTAACCTCCAGCCTAAACCTCCCCTGGTGCAGCCTGAGACTGTGTCCTCTTGGTCTGGTACTGGCTGCCTGGGAGAAGAGACCAACATCTGCCTGTCTACAACCTCCCTTCAGGTAGTTGTAGAGAGCAATAAGGTCACCCCTGAGTTTCCTCTTCTCCAGGCTAAGCAGCCCCAGCTCCCTCAGTCTCTCCTCATAGGGCTTGTGTTCCAAGCCCTTCACCAACTTCGTTGCCCTTCTCTGGACTCGTTCCAGCAAGTCAACATCCTTCCTAAACTGAGGGGCCCAGAACTGGACACAGTACTCGAGGTGCGGCCTCGAATACTGTGTCCAGCTCTGGGCCACTCAGTTTAGGAAGGATGTAAAGACAGTAAAGACAGTAAAGTATAGTAACACAGAGTGATACAGTAAAAGGAAATAGCTTTATTTTTTTATATCTTTCAGAGGTATTATTATGAAATGTATTTTTAATATATTTTAAAAGTATATTTCTAATGTAGTATTAAACCACCCTCTGGATTCTGTCAATAACTTCATGTGTATTATCTGACTACAGGAGTGCATAAACTGTCTGCAATTACCACGCTGATTTTAGTTTCTGTGTGTGACATGGCTAAAAGCATTCATGAGATCCTTCAAAGGAGATTCAGAAGGCCTCACAATAATGGAAGGAATAATAAAGGAATGGGCTGCCTGGGGAGGTGGTGGAGTCGCTGTCACTGGAGGTGTTCTGGAGGAGACTTGACAGGGTGCTTGGTTACATGGGTTAGTTGATTAGGTGGTGTTGGGTGATAGGTTGGACGTGATGATCTTGAAGGTCTCTTCCAACCTGGTTTATTCTATTCTATAATCAAAGTCTTCCCTCCAAATACTGAAGAAGAACAGGAAAGCTTTCTGCTACATTTTGCCAAATGCAACAAATATTACTGTACTACCGCTGAGGTTCAACTTAGTAGCCTAAGCACCAGTTTAACTGCCAATTGAATTGGCATTTGGATATGTAGTATCATGGGCTGACCCCACTTGCACTCTGAGCTGACTGGATTTCTGGCTCAGGTTTGGAAGCTGTTTTGATAGGTGAGCATAGGATTGTATTTGAAATAATACATCTTGGAGTGGAGGCAGTCTTAGCTGTGCTGATTGTTTTCATCTGGCCATAGAGAAGTGTCCTTGCAAAAATCTATCCTCAACCTCGCAGAAAATTTAAGCTAAAAATATTTGAAACTTCTCAAAGGTAGTTAGATATCTGGCTCCTAAATCAGTGAAAGGTATTGTTGAAGATAACTTCAAAATGCTAAAGCTGCATAAGGCGTAGCTTCAGTATGTAGCTTTCTTGGAGTCAGGAATCCAAAACATTTAAATATCAATACCTTTGACTGCATTCCAGTGTTTTAGCTTAAAGTCTGGGTATAGACGTGTGTGCGTGCAGCATGTACACGGTTCTGTTTGGCATGGGTTGTTGTTTTGGGGTTTTTTATAGTGTCTTTAAAATGAGAATCATTACATGCTAGACGGCAAATACAAGACTCCCACAATCACACAGAAGCAAGTATCTCTGTGTTTGCTTGAGAACAGGCTTAGCTTTGTTATCATGCTCTTCATTTTCCCTCATTGCTATCGTTCTTTTTAGCGTGATGCTAGAAATGCTCCAGTGCTTGCCAATTGGTGGCCAGCCATAACAGCCAATGTAAGCAGTTAGCAAAATCTCCCATCTGGTATCTGGACTTCCAATGTATGTCCTGCACATTAGCACAGCTGAGGCTCCAGCTGAGACCCTCAGGGCATTTTCACCTGGTGAGCCAAACCACTAAGCTAGGAGGAGCTTTACTAAACTTGTCTCAGCTGGAAGCTGTTTTCTGCAATGTTTTTCAGTATTACTAAATTAGTTAATTCCATTCATAGATTCAGATGCTATTTTAGAACAGTTTTACACTTTTCCCCCAGGCAACCTGGTTTTTCTTATGAGCTATTTTTACATGAATCTTGTTCTGCATATTCTTTGGTAGGAGGAAAAATGGTCTCTGAGCACAAGGGTGCTCAGTGCCTTTCACTGATTTATCACATGAATTTGGCATCGCTCTTTTTTTCTCTTGCTCTCTGAAAGCTTCACTAAAAAGATCAATGCCCAGGGATCATAGCACCTGTGTTCTTGATGGAATACATTGTGTGGTTAAACATTTTTGAAATATGCCATTTTTTCTCCCCCAGGAAATTATCATAGTATTTGCTCTCAAATATTTTCCTTGGCTGAGGAGGGTGACAGTATCCATCACGAACCTCAGAAATGTCTCTTTGGGTTTACCAAACCATCTCCAGCCTCATCTCTTTATTCTCAAAGCAAGCTATAGCCAGATGCTTATGCTACTTGTAGGCCTGAGTTCAGAGACATAAAAGTGGCTTCAGACTCTAATTTAAAAGCATTGTCAATGGGAAGGGTTAAACACTCTGGTTTAAGTTTGAGCTCTCCTTCTTATCTCCTGCCAAAAGTTTGTGAGCCCACTGCCAGTTTTAAGTCAAGGGACAATTGCAAGGCAGAATGATCTAAACCAATGATTGTGTGAAGAACCTTATTAAGGAAGACAGAGAGAGTTCAGCCTGATGGTTTTATTTGGTCTGCCTGGCAGCCATAAAGCTGCCAGCTGTCAGTGCATATGGCCAGTCACACCTTGGTCAGGGGCACAGCATGTCCCAGCCTCTGCCTAGCCAGCAAGCAAAGCACATGGGAAATGCTGGCCTCTGTGGGCAGGTGCATGTAGGTTTGGGGTTAAGGGCACTTTGAGCAGGTGAATACAGTGTGACTCAGAGCTGGATATTGCAGTCACAGGACAAAGCTAGACATTGTATGATTAATTACACTTTAAAACAAGAAAAAACTCTTTTATTATGAGTGGTCAAACACTGGCACAGGTTGCCTAGAGAGACTGTGGAGTCTCATCCCTGGACATGATGCTGAGCAACCTCTTCTACATGACTGCTTGGACTGGAATCATGCAGAAGTCCTACCAGTCTTCTGCAGTTCTGAGAGTCTGTGAAGCACAGGGAATATGGGAGCAAGGACAAGTTACTCAAGCAGAGGTGCTGGGAACACAGGAAATGCTGAAGGGTGTACAGGACATGAGAGGTAGCTAGGGAAAAGTGGAAGGCTGTTGTCAGGATACTGTGGGGCTGTTAAGTGAAACAGAAGGAAGATGAGTACCGTGGGAATTTCATTGTGGATGGGACTTGAAATAGTGCAAAGGCACCATAACAGATGTTGGCAGTGGGAACCTGAGGAGGTGTATTTTTTTTTAACAAAGATAAGGAATATAGATGATCCCTAGGAAATGTGGCTTGATTAGTTCCATGGCTCCTGAGAGTCTTGCTATGCTTCATCATGCTTTCTGTTCTTCAGATGTTTGCAGTTTTTTCAGGCAGAATCTTGGCTGCTGGTCTGGGGTATTTTTTTTTCCCCTCCTTAATTTTTGCTTTAATGTCATGCATCTCACTGAGAATATTTTTCACTTTTCTTGACTTAATTGTAGGCAAGAGGTGGAACCTGCTTACCATGTGTTACTTTATTATGTATTATTTCTTTCTGCATGCTGCTCTTTGATACAAATTACTTTGTTGGGCTCTTTTATTGTGGTTACAGGGTGCTAATGCACTTCTAGCATGCCATAGGAGTCATTCATATCAGAAGAGTTTAGCTTTGATCATGCTTTTCCTGTTATCCTTGTTGATTACCACTATTTGCATATTACTGGATTCCCCAGGTTTGTGATCTGTCGTTTGGTCTGGTTCCACCCTCTGTGTCTCTCCAGGTTCCTTCTTCACTCTTTGGTGTTAGAGAGGTTTTGAAACTAGTTAATTTCAAAGGCATTTGTTTGTTTTACACATTTGCTTTTTTAACTCATGACAATTTAAATTTATTTCATTACAAACACGACTTTGATACTCACCAGAGATCATCTGGTGAATTGTTTACTAAGTGCCTAGTCGAAATAGGAAGTATAATAAAACGCCAGGGCTTAAAAAAGCCAACCAACCAAACAAAAAAAATCTGTCCTGAGAAAATAAGGAAAGAATGACTTCAGCATAAAGATTTAAGTGTGCTCCCACATGCATTTTCTGTACAGCTGTCATACTTCTTTGCATCCATACCAATTTGTGTCCAGTTCTAGGCCCCTCAGTTTAGGAAAGATGTTGACTTTCTGGAAAGTGTCCAGAGAAGGGCAACCAAGCTGGTGAGGGGTTTAGAGCACAAGGCCTATGAAGAGAAGCTGAGGGAACTGGGGTTGCTTAGCCTGGAGAAGAGGAGGCTCAGGGGAGACCTTATTGCTGTCTACCACTACCTGAAGGGAGGTTGTAGCCAGGAGGGGGTTGGTCTCTTCTCCCAGGCAACCAGCACCAGAACAAGAGGACACAGTCTCAAGCTGCACCAGGGGAAGTTTAGGCTGGAGGTGAGGAGAAAGTTCTTCACTGAGAGTTGTTAGCCATTGGAATGTGCTGCCCAGGGAGGTGGTGGAGTCACCATCCCTGGAGGTGTTCAAGAGGGGATTGGACATGGCACTTGAAGCCATGGTTTAGTAGTCATGAGGTCTGTGGTGACAGGTTGGACTTGATGATCTTTGAGGTCTCTACCAACCTTATTGATTCTATGTCTGCAGTATAGACACAGGCATAGACACCAATGCAGATACACACAAACACACAGGCCAAGAATATATGCAGGAATCTTTAAATAATCCTATATTGTGCATGCAAAGGGACATTCTGAGTTGAAAAGTGCCAATTTACTTGTTTATCTTATACTCATGTGGAATAAATCCTATTGCTGGAGTGTTTCACTCTGCTTTTGCTATTTGTGTGATTTTTGAGATTTTCTGCTGAGCCAGGGAGGATATAATTTCTTAATGATACAGTAATATCTTTCCTCAAGCATGAAGCACGCTGTGCTCATTTTTGCAGCGCTATTTCTGCTGGATTCCAGTAGAATAAGGAACCTGTTGCCTTTCTCCGTTGAAAATGCTCACAGTGCACACAGTAAAGCTTAGCATTTTTTGGCAGAAATGAGAAATCTCAGTAATCTGTGTAGGCATTCTCTTTCCTGATGTGGCAGTGTAACATTTTTGTAAGAAACAAAGATAGCCTTTTTTTTTTTTTTGACTCAGAGACTAAGCCTGAGAGTGTAACCTCAGTACCAAGCTCAGTCAAATCGGTGATTTAAACCTTTTGACTCCATTATCACAGTATCACAGTATCACTTAGGTTGGAAAGGACCTCGAGGATCATCGAGTCCAACCTATCAACACAGACCCCATGACTAGACCATGGCACCAAGTGCCACGTCCAATCTCCCCTTGAACGCCTCCAGGGTCAATGACTCAACCACCTCCCTGGGCAACCGGTTCCAATGCCGAATGACTCGCTCGGTGAAGAACTTCCTCCTACTAACACCTGACTAAAATGTGCTTAATTATTTCTGAAACGAAAAGTCTCCCTACACATTTTTCACTGTTTGAATGACTCCTCAGTTTAGGAAGGATGTTGACTTGCTGGAACGAGTCCAGAGAAGGGCAACGAAGTTGGTGAGGGGTTTGGAACACAAGCCCTATGAGGAGAGACTGAGTGAGCTGGGATTGCTTGGCCTGGAGAAGAGGAGACTCAGGGGTGACCTTATTACTCTCTACAACTACCTGAAGGGAGATTGTAGACAGGCGGTTGTTGGTCTCTTCTCCCAGGCAGCCAGCACCAGAACAAGAGGACACAGTCTCAGGCTGCACCAGGAGTGGTTTAGGTTGGATGTTAGGAAGAAGTTCTATACAGAAAGAGTGATTGCCCATTGGAATGGGCTGCCCGGGGAGGTGGTGGAGTCGCCGTTATTGGAGGTTTTCAGGAGGAGACTTGAGAGGGTGCTTGGTGCCATGGGTTAGTTGTTTAGGTGGGTTGGATTGGTTGATGGGTTGGATGCGATGATCTTGAAGTCTCTTCCAACCTGGTTCGGTTCGGTTCGGTTCTATTCTATTCTATTCTATTCTATTCTATTCTATTCTATTCTATTCTATTCTATTCTATATCATCAAATGTTTGGAAAAAAGAAGTCAGAATAGGTTTTTTAATATATTAAAGGATTTATATGTGTAGTTACTTATTATAATTGTGGTGTACTCACAAAACTGGAAAAAAAGAAGAAATCAATGTAATTTGTTGCTTTGCAAGAGATCTTTACTGAGTAATATGCACTGAGAATTCTCCATGCTCAATGAATATAATTCCTCTTCAGAACACTTTTTTGTTATAAATTTTGAAGTAGCAGATGTCAAATACACTAACACAAAGCTACAACCTTTCAAAAAGAAGAAAATGTACAGATTTGTTTGAAATAAGAATGTCTCTGTCTTCTCTCTTGGAGAACAAAGTTTTAACAGTTGACAGGGGAAAAAATCTGAAGGAGTCATTAAACTATGGGGGAAAAAGAAAAACTGGGGGGGGGGGGGTGGGTAGAGAAAAGTAAATGATTGTTGAATATTGGGCAGTTTAAGGAGAGCCTGTAGTCTAGGTGTTTCAAATTGTTATGCAAGGTCACTATTTCCAGATAAATCACATTAGACTCATAGCCATATTCAAACTGAAAAATTGTATTTTCTAGTCCTGAGTGTTTTCCATAATGTGGCACTGTGGAACTGAATCTGCTACCACTCTCATGTTTATCATCCCAGGGTTTTAGTGAGAAGTGCAGCATCAGTACTTTGCAAGATTGGGTATCATGAGATGTGAAAAATGTTGCTTCTTCCAACAATTTTACTACATTTTAATACAGCCTAATAGTATGTTATAGCCATAGCAGTCTCTGTTCAGCAAGCACAAGTTTCCCATTTGCCTGCTTTCTGCATGTTTCCATACCTGGCAAGCGAGTAAAATCCATGAAATTTACTAGTTCTTAATAAACGCTCAGCAGTGATATGGAGCAGCAGGGGAGATGCAAAGGGAATAATAATTCCATTAAATGAAAAGAGTAGGATTAAGCCAGTTCATTTATGTTCAGGAAGGAGAAGGAATATGCTTACACATGATAAAAATGAACTGATGAAAATTCTAACATTTACAGAAAATTTCTCAGAAGTAATTTTGAAGCGAATAACAAATTGTCTTTAATCTTCCCATCTGAAGCATGCACTCTCACCTATTTTCCTTTGTGAAACCTCCTCCCCGTTTTTGCAGCAGGAACAAGACAGGGAATTAGGGCTCTCCCACCTTTGCGGCTGGAAAGGGACCAATACAAATGACTTACTCTCCAGTCTAGTTTATTATACTTCTGGAGCTATAGTAGGGAAATGCTTCTGATAAAAATCCCTCTTTAGGGTGAGCCATGTGCCTCCAGCATGACCCTGAACAGTCCTATAGGCCAAAAAACCACCACTCTCAGGTGATTTCTCAACTGATCCACTGCTCTGACATTACTGTGTCCATTTCTGGGACCCTCAATTTAAGAAGGATATTGAGACACTTGAACATGTCCAGAGAAGGGCAACGAGGCTGGTGAGAGGTCTCGAGCACAATCCCTGTGAGGAGAGGCTGAGCGAGCTGGGATTGTCTAGCCTGGAGAAGAGGAGGCTCAGGGGAGACCTTATTGCTGTCTACAACTACCTGAAGGGAGGTTGTAGGCAGGAGGGGGTTGGTCTCTTCTCCCAGGCAATCAGCACCAGAACAAGAGGATACAGTATCAAGCTGTGCCAGGGGAAGTTTAGGCTTGAGGTGAGGAGAAAGTTCTTCACTGAGAGAGTCATTGGTCATTGGAATGTGCTGCCCAGGGAGGTGGTGGAGTCACCATCCCTGGAGGTGTTCAAGAGGGGATTTGTGGCACTTGAAGCCACGGCTTAGTTAGTCATGAGGTGTTGGGTGACAGGTTGGACTTGATGATCTCTGAGGTCTTTTCCAACCTTATAGATTCTATGATTCTATGACCAGGCACAGTGAAAAGGTTTACTTATCATCCTCAGTTTAACAAAAAAGTATAGCATTCCATTCCCTGTCAAGCAGAACCAATTTCAAATTGTTTCAGTACCAGCATCACTATTTTTGGATCATTTGGGGGAAGCCATAAGCATATAATTTGCTGTGAAGTGATTCATTCCACAGTTATTGTTAAGACGAGTGGTGTGCTGCACCGAACCTGTAAGATATTCTTAATCCACAGCTCACATCACAGCAATTTACCTCTCTTTTGCCACTATTGCAGGTATCCAACATAGAAATTTGTCTTTTTACACTTTTTTTTTTTTTTTCATTAATATTCATCTGCTGTTCACTCATCAACACCCAATTGTTATTTCAGTACTAAAGGGGTTACCTATAGGCGTTTGGCCACATTTCACCTCCAGTTTTGTTGTTTGGTTTTGGCTAAAAAACACTTCAGTGTTGACTGGAGAGCAAATGTTTAGGAAGAGGAGCCTCTTTCTGCCTCCCCACCACCTGGTCTGACCATCTCATTCCGCTTTTCACCATGCCATTTCAGTGCTGTTGTTTATGCAATTATGCAGTTCTCTATCTCACCAACTTCCCTTTGTTATGCTTTCCATGGTAACAGCCTCAGTACATGCAAAATTTTGTCTTGCTGAGTCCTGTCTGGCATATTTGGAGACTGTTGACACCGTCAAAAGCATTAAGCAATTCTCATAATTACAGTTAAGTTAAGGCCAGGGATTGCTAACCTGATGATGAGAGATGTTATTTCCTCACCAATGCATACACAAGGCTGGGATGGAATGGAGGTAGTAGGTGTTACCATAGGGAAGCAAAAAGGAGAAACAGGAATGGAAGAGGAGGAAGAAAAGAAGATTGATGGGTTGCAGTTGGGTTTGGTGCAGCTTATAAAATAGCTGGGAGACTGTAGGGTGTTATAGCCACTCCTCCCATTGCACAACATTTCTGTAGGTGGTGACAGAGCACCTCTACTCTCAGCTAAACCTGGTCTGTGGAGTTACAAGGAGGTCACCTGCTGGCTTCCAGGAAATCATACCAATACTTTTGATGTAGCATCCAGTTTTAAACCTGGGACCATTTTCTGCACCTGGCTGCACAAGGAAAACTACACTGTCCTCACAGGGGAGGTACTGATATGTCCAGCTAAGGCACCTGGAAATGAAATTCACTGCAAATTAAAGTAATAAGCTAAACTGGTCTTTCAGCATCAGGCTAATATGGTCCTGAGCAGTGAAGTCACTGATATCCTTGTGCTCCAGCAGCTACCACACACTCTGTTAACCTCTGCTTTCCCTATCCTAATGCCTTACTTCATCTTTCTTAATGTTACATCTCTGTGGTCTCTTCAAGGAACAGAAAAAATGAGAATTATTCATTTTTCTGTTAAATTACCCTACGACAGTAAGAGCAGTATGTATAATGAAACCTTGAAATTGTCCACTCATATGCAGCTATGTTCAGGACCTATCATTTGTTATGTTTCTATGATAGTTTGCATCCCTCCTCTAATTTAACTTTTTTAATTGCTTCAGCCTTTGTCATCAGTCTCTCATGGCTCATTATTTGAGCATTTCTGTGCAAATAGCTCTCTAAATGGAGGGGTATGGGTCCAGCACCCTACTGGGTTCCTCCAATGCTGACATCTGAAGTTGCCAGGGCTGAACTCCTGGGAGACTGTGCAACTACTCGCCCACTTTGCCTTCAAGTGGGCAGGAGTTACATCAAACAGGCAGGAGATCCCCCTGGACTGTGCTTGCCAGCTGTCCAAAATTCCTTGCAGTTGGGCTGCATTGCTATCTTACAGTGCTGAACAAGGCTTGGGAATAGATGGGGGTGACCCATAGCAAGGGCAATTCACTCTTTCATTCAGAGATGAGGAAGACAAAACACAGAGCACAGCATGCTGTGTATATACACTCCCAAAATATATAATTTGTCCAAATCATAGGGTTTTTTAAATACCTGATTAAGCTTACTTGCCAGCCTGAGGCACTAGTAGTTCTTATAGTTAATTGGAATCTCTGGTACCAGGGTAACTTCCCCTGTTCAGCAACAGCAGCACGCTCCCTCTTAAAGGAAGGGTAAAGAAAAGCAGCCTGATTTTAAGTTTGTTATTTTACAAGATATTCCTGCTACCTTCTGGAAGATAGGTTTGAAATACTGGCTGTGCCGTCCTATAGTTTCAGAGATTATTTAAACCTCCTATGGAGACCCAATATAGAAAAATCTGTGTGGGTAGCTAAGTAAATAATGTGTAAGGAGCAGGTATAAATTTAAGTTGGAGCGTGAGGAAGGATGAGTTGGAAAAGAGGGTAAAGCAATGCAAATCCACTCTGATGCAATCTTCTGCAGTCAAACAAAAGCAAAAAGTTTTAGATCCATGTTTGGTAGTTTAAATCTGCTGACCTTTAATTCTCACCCTGAATCTATAAAACAATGTGAAATCCATATTCCAGGTAAATACGTGACCTCGTGCTGGAGTTAACTTGGTAAGCCAGAGACTGAGAGGATGTGGCAAGGGATAGTCTGTTAAATAAAACTATGATATGAAGGATATTCCCTTTAATACAAATATTTCACCTCTTGATATTTACTGTGCAGGCTGTGGCTGTGAAATCTTTCCCTTTGTGCATGGACTTTTTAGCTGTTCATATTTTCATCTTTCTGAGTGCTCCTATTAAAATTCACATCACACTACAGTTTGATTCTGTTGGGGGGAAAAAAAAAACCACAATATTCTTTATCTGATACATTCCCATGCACCGTTTTGGTAGCGCTTATCTCACCTCCATTGATATTGTTAAAGTTTTATACCGAGCCTTCACACTGCTCTGCTTTTGTGTAATTTTTATAGTAATAGGGCTAATTCAATAATATTCACACTGCCAAGTGAAGAAGCCCATAATGTAAAACTCAATTACCTTTTCTATTCCTTTTCTCAGTTGCTCTTCTGCTGTGCTTAGCCTTTTATCTTTTTCACTGTAAACAGGTAGCTTATTTAAATTTAATAGACACCACTGCCTTCCTTGTTCCCTTTTTTCCCCTTGAACCTTCTAGACACTCTCATGAGATGTTCATTCACCTTTGTGTAATACCATAGTAATAGTAATACAGGAAAAAAAATGTAATGATTGTATTCAAGCTACAGTAAAGGCCTAATGAACGCTGTATTTATGAAGAATGTCTCTTGAATTCCTAACTGCACTTCAGTAAATTACACAAATTAAATATTCACTACTTTGTACTTCATTAGTTCACATTTGGAACACTTTTTCTTCATTATAATAGCCTGGGGTAAAGGTTTTGGTGTTTTTTTTAAATATGGTTTATGATGTTATTTTTCAGAAACTCTTTAGTTACAATGTTAGAGGAAAGTTGTGTTTATTCCACAGCAGCCCAGGACATCCATATATTCCAGAGATCAAGTATTGTCTCCCACAAGAATATTATGCAGATTCACTAATTGTTCAGAGTTCTTACTCCAATAGCTAAAGTAGCTAAATATTTAAACTGATTTTTGCAGTAAGTTTGCTTAGTGATCATATCCCAGCTCAGAACGAGTTGCAATTTCATTAACAGGAGCAGTATCTGATGAATGGTAAAGCATAAAGCATGTGCTCTGCAGAGCTGCCTTGAATTGTTTGCTGGTTCTGATATCTTTGAACAAGTTTATCTGGTGCAGGAAGAAGATGCTGTTCACCAAGTGGTGAAATTGGAAGGAGTTACAAGGGTGGTAGTAAGTGGGGATCTAGTGGCCCAAATCCACCTGGGGAAGGTGGCCATGAAGTTGTCTCTGCCCCAGAAGACCCTGGCCAGCACACAAAAGTTCTTGCTGCTATTTGAAACATTGGTAGGATGTTAACCAAATGAAATCCCCTGAAAGGTTTAGAGCCTATGGTTTACTTTCCTTGCATATTTCTTCCTCCTCAAACACAGTATGTGGGGATACGGTCCATCTCCACGCAGGTACAGAAAGTCTCCAAGTCAAACCTTCAGACTTGGAACTAGGGAAGCTGGCAATTTCAGCTGAACTTCAGCCATACTATAGGGAGAGGAGTCCTTAAATTTGAGTTTGATTTTACCTTGTTGGTTTTCAGTGAACACATAGTAGATAGATGCAAAGGAGAGATTTCTAATCTAGTGATTAGTAACTACAGAAAGAGAAATAATTTGCCAAATAAGTCACCTGTCTTAATGTTCCTTGACAAAATAAGTAGTCTTTTATTTCTCTTTCCAAGTAGCCCTCAAGAGTAGGATGTGTTTTTATGAGTGATGAGATGGGGAGGATGAACTAGCCTGTCCATACTCTATCAGCAAGTCTGAACTGCACATCTTGGACAGTTAAGATTTGATGTGAGGCCATGTAGGTATAAAGCAGAGCTTGTGGTGGTTTGGAGAGATCTGCATAGATCCAGGGTTGAAAACCATAGTCGATGCAACTTCACTGAGATTAGTCAGGGAACAAATGGAAGAACTGTGAAGAATTAATGTCCTATGATTTCTTGTCCTCTCTGTTTTGTCCATTTTCCTGCCAAAACATTATGCTAAAATAAAGTCCAATGGTTTCGGTTGCTGCCATAGGGTTCAGTAATATACCTGTGTTTCAGTGAGATTGGGACTGATTTATTTCCTCAGCCTTCCCCAACCAGTGGGTAGTGTGTACATTTTGGCAAGACAGCTATTCTTGTTGTGCCTCTGGCATTGCAAGTGGAAAACTGGGGAGAGAATAGTACTTTACTGAAAAGAAGCAGGTGCATCTGTACTAGGTTAATAAATTAGAAACAAGGAAACATTAAATCTGAACTTTGTCCAGCTTTCTGTGTGCCTGCATTTTGCTGCATGCTAATCCTCTCTTTTGTGAGAACAACATCAAATACAGATCAAGTTCTACCTCAGAGACTGCATGAAAACCAAGTCATGTACAAGTGTTGTTTTATTTGCTGAAAGCAGACATCTCCAGACCAAGTCAGACACTTCAAAAGGGTGTGATGGAAGAACTACAAATCAAGGTAAGAAATCTTGCTGCTGTTTCTTATACAGATATTGTTTTATTATAACAATAAATAAGTACCACTTAAGAAGTTTAAAGCAGTAGACAAGTATGAATCAGAAGAGCTGCATATTTGGCCCTTGAATATTTTATTTAACAGCTCTCGAGTCGACAGGGACAAGCTCTTTTTGGTGGAGCACAGTAATAAGACAAGGAACAACAGGATCAAACTTGAACATGAGGAGAAACTTCTTTACAGTGAGGGTGACAGAGCACTGGAACAGGCTGCCCAGGGAGGTTGTGGAATCTCAACTCTGGAGACTTTCAAAACCCACCTGGATGCATTCCTGTGCAGACTACCCTAAGTAACCTTGCTTTAGCAGGGGGGTTGGACCCAATGATCTCCAACCTCTAATATATTGTGATACTGTGATACATGGACCACCAGACAGTTATTTCCTGTTTAGCTGCTCATTAGATCCATGTAGTCCAAAGCTTCTTTAGCTTCATGAAAAAGTCACTACAATGTTGGCATCCTTCAACACTATGAACATGCATACAGACATGCAGCCTAAGCAGAGCTCCCTCACCACTCAGAGAAAATTTAATTCCTTAACAGCTGTGTCCTATGCTTTAATAAACTGTAGCACTGTTTTGATCCTTAGACCTTTTGCCCTCAAGACTAATGGTTATTGTCTTACTCATGGAGTAACCTCAGTGCTCTCCAGATTTTGTCCATATTAGTGCCTGGCTAAGTGTTGTGCATCAGTTTTGCATTCACATAGATCTGTATGAGCCTGTTGGGTTGAGGACTCTGGCACACAGTGTACTCTGACCTGTGCCCAGGTTTGTCTCCCAACAGACCTATGTAGTTTGTTTTGATCCAAAGGCTGTGGATTAATTTCCACACATACAGTGCAATAAAAAAGGGGGTTTGGTCCCTTCAGTGGAGTTGACAAAGCTGACTATATGGACATGCTACAGGTTCACAGTTCTTTGTTTTATGAAGGTATGGCAAAAGCAACATGGGCACAGACACACATCTGCAGACAGAATTTGCCCAGGCTTCCAACATTTGCATTTTCTCAGCTGAGCTCTTCCTCAACTGAGCACTACTTCTGTCTCGTTTCAGCCACCTCTTCCTCCTTAGGCAGGACATCTCCCTATAGGGATCACATGGCTCTGTTTAAATCCACTGGTACCATACATCACCATGTGTTGAATGCACACAAACTTCCCCAACAAAGCAGTGGCTAGTTCTGAACATTGAATAAATACGACCAAACACCACTTATGAAGATGGCTTCATTAGTGGAAGAATACTGCATGTTTACTGCAAGGAACACATAGAAACCACACTTCTAAGAACAGTGTGCAAATTAACAGAGCCCCAAAGTGTGAATAAGAACATCTGATGACACAAACATTAACATACGAAACTAATATCTACTGCAAGGCACTTACACAGCTTGAGGCAAAACTCAGGATGGTTAACAAACCCCCTTGTGTGTATTATCCAACAAGAAGACCTGTGTGATCCAGTATTTTTAGTATTAGCTGAGATTGCCTATGCTCTAGAATGCAGCTGTAATTGAGAGCTCCAGTTATGATTCCTGTTGCAAGCTGTCCAAGTAAAAAAGCCTAAACCAAAGCACCATGTTTGATAAAGTGTATCATACACCTGGCAGACCTAAAACTACAGCTACGGCTCATTCCAGCTATGCACAGCAATATGAATTCTGTGCTTACTTCACTGTGCTTTTAACATGCTTCAAAATTGTGCAGCCTAGGACAGACCTTGTGCTTCATCACAAGCATTTAGGGGAGAGGGGAATGATTTGTAAGTAGCAGGCACAATGCTGCAAAGGTGCCGTGGCACTATGAGCTAGAAAGGTTTCACTGTATTTGTTCCTAACTGTCCTTGCTTTGCAAATCCTCAAATAAATAAGTAAATAAATATAATGAATAGTCCTGCACCATTTCAGGATGCAACAGCATAGAAAAAATAGTGCTATTGTTTAGAGCCATCTCATTGGAGACAGCTCATTTTACTGAAATAGAGTAGAGTATCCTGGCTTCTTATATGGAACTTCTCCTTGATGAATGCTGATGGTTCAGTTTTGTATAGTTCTGAGACCCCAGTGACAGTCAGCTCTCTCACTCTGTGTGGTAAATGGGAATGAGATAGAAGGGAAGAAATTCATGTACCCAGACACCCAGGGCAGATGTTATTCAGGAAAGATGGGGGAGGAGAAAGCTATAAAAGAAAAAAAAGAGTAGTGCATGATAAAATAATCTAAGAAATTGGTGTTGGGTGGTGCAGGAAGATTAAATCTGGACTCGATGATCTTTGAGGTCTCTTCCAACCTTACTGATGCTGTGATACTGTAAATAAATGGAGACAGAATACAGCTCTAAAAGGAGCTACGAGTGGCAGCATGCTAAGTGGCAGCCTCTGGGATATGTTCCCATGTGCTGCTGACAGGTCTCACCTCCCCACAGGTGACCAGCAACATGCAGCTGAGTCATACCAGCATTCAAGAAATCCAAAACACTGCATTGAGACTTGCCTAACTTAGCAAATAGGTGTGCAAAAGACAGAGCGCTTCTTAACCTCAACCTTCTCTGAGGTGCAGGTGCTTTGGAGTGAGGGGACATTAAGGAAATGCCTCTGGGCTCTGCTGAGCCTTCTGTTTGAACATGCACCTATGCCAGCCTTGTCCTACAAAACCCAGGCAAAGGAAGTGGCCGCCTTTCCTTGTGCAACAGCTGAGTTCTTGGACCCACCCAGAGGAAAGTGTGACACTGGACTGCGATTTCTCTCTCTGCCCAAATTTTCACACCACCTAAGCCATGTGCAAATCATCTGCTGTGGGAGATGTGGCCAGGATACTCCATTTCAGGAAAAATGACATCTGAGCTCCAGGTCAATGCTCTTGGGGTGTTGCTAGAGCTTGAATCCACTGCCTGAGGAGCAGCTCATGGGAGGTAGGTGGTCTGTCCAGCCTTCTGCCTCTGCTGCCAGGACAAGGCAGTGACTGTGCAGAAAAGAACAGCCTCAAAACCAACATTGGGCATTTTCCCCGTTGACCACAAAAAACTCATTTTAGTAGCAAAGAAGGGGGAAGTTTTGTGCATACAAATTGCATGAATAATTTATAAAGAAGATGTTTAAGGAACTGAATACAGCATTACTGCTGTCTCACTATATTATAAAGCTCTCTAACAAATGCAAAATGGAAATGCAGATACAAATCTATGAAGTTGCAAATACTATATTGCAGTTGGTTTGCCTTTTTGCATTCATAGAAGACAGAAGAAAATCTCAGTCCTTTTCAGTTGAGTTTTATTTTGTTTCCTAAGCCTATGACAACTGCTTATAATACCAAGTAATATAACCCTTCAGTGACACTCTTTCAGACAGAGAAAAAAAAAAACACCCAAACAACATAGTACTTATGTTATTGCAAGCACTTTTGACGAGGATTCTTGTAAGGTAATGATGGATATCCCCATTTAAAAAATTTTTCTTCACTCCTGAAAAAAAAAAAGCAACCACATTTCAAAAGCATAAATTAGATGAAGCCAGGGATAGATTTGTAATATCTCATCTTTTCCGGGAAACAATAAGAAATCTGATAAGTCCCTCAAGCAGAGTGCATTAAAGGTGACAGTACAGAGATCTTGCAGAGACCTCATCAAACACAGACAATATTCAGCATTAATTCGGTGTCCATTCTGATTTGTTGCAAGTCAGATGGGAAAAGGGCTTTGAGTGACAACTTTATTTAGTAAGTCATAGACTGCTGAAAATTTTATGAAATGATGCAACATACATGCAAAGCAGTGGGACTTTTCATTAGTAATGTTTGATAAGATACAATGAAAATGTGAGTAATTTTCATTAGCTATTTGTCAGTAAAAGACATGGAAAATAAATTAGATTAAATCCCTGCTCTGCATAATTCTGCCTTTGTGTTCACAGATGAAACCTTATCACAACACCTTTTAATAATATGGAGCATCTATTGCAGTAGTTGTTGGTTTACCCTATTATCCCAGGAATACTGATGGTTCACTTCATCTTGCCTTCAGCCAAAGCCCCCATTTGTGATTTGGAGTATTATCCTTTCCAGTATTACATCGGTGGTGCTTGTGAATGTCTGTCAGTTTCATTGTTGTGGGCACTATCTTAACCAAAGGTATATTTTCAAAGGCAGACTCCCAGCTTCTTTCAGAAAAGCCAGGGTGTGTGCAATGACTCGTGCCCGGTGCAAGGACAATCATATTGTACCTAACATTGAATTAAAACCAGTAGAGACTCAGAGATTAAGAAGGTGAGGAGAGTGCAGAGCCCCAGGGCACTATAATGAATATCATTCTCATAGAAAGTGTCATTACTGATGGCATTTGAGATTGAAAATAGGAATAGTTACATGAAACCTATCTCATAATAATGGTAATAACAATCCTTTAGAATAATTTTAAAATTAACCTTATTAGTAAACTCATCTAAGTTTAGCTCTTTCTCTGATTCCCAGTAGAGGAATTCTTTAGAAGGCTAATGCCAGCTATGTGTTTCTTCCTCTTCTGACAGCTTTCCTTGAACTCTACATGGAAATCAATTTACCTCCCTATTTTTCACACAGGCAGCAGGTTCTGCATAGAAATATTCCTTTAAACAGAAGCCAATTAGAGGGCTGGCAAACTGGTTTTTGGAAATGAAAGCTGCCTGTTCCAAAGCACTGAACACGAGAGCCAGCTAAAGAGAAAAAAAATCATTGATTTTGGTTTTGCAGATTAAAAGCAAACCTATCTGATTTCAAGATACTTCTGAGCAACATGGGGCAAAAACAAGACACCACAATTAAATATAGAAGAATAATCTTTTTCCTTCTAATTTTCCTTCTCTTTCTATAGTAACACACAAATATCTGTGAGCAGTGTCCTAATGTTGCCAGCCATAAGGACACTTAGTATCATAGTATCATAGTATCATTCAGGGTTGGAAGGGACCACAAGGATCATCTAGTTCCAACCCCCCTGCCATGGGCAGGGACACCCCACACTAGATCAGGCTGGTCAGAGCCTCATCCAGCCTGCTCTTAAACACCTCCAGGGATGGGGCCTCGACCACCTCCCTGGACAATCCATTCCAGGGCTTCACCACTCTCACGGTGAAGAACCTCCTCCTCACATCCAGCCCGAATCCCCCCACCTCCAGCTTCATTCCATTCCCCCTAGTCCTATCACTACCTGAGATCCTGAGAAGTCCTTCCCCAGCCTTCCTGTAGGCCCCCTTCAGATACTGGAAGGCCACAATGAGGTCACCTCGGAGCCTTCTCTTCTGCAGACTGAACAGCCCCAACTCCTTCAGTCTGTCCTCATAGGAGAGGTGCTCCAGCCCTCTGATCATCCTTGTGGCCCTTCTCTGGACACGTTCCAGCACCTCCACATCCCTCTTGTAATAGGGACTCCAGAACTGGACACAGTACTCCAGCTGGGGTCTCACCAGAGCTGAATAGAGGGGGAGGATCACCTCCCTCGACCTGCTGGCCACACTTCTGAGCAACATGGGGCAAAAACAAGACCCCACAATTAAATATAGAAGAATAATCTTTTTCCTTCTAATTTTCCTTCTCTTTCTATAGTAACACACAAATATGAGTGAGTAGTGCCCTAATGTTACCAGCCATAAAGGACACTTAAAGCCCAAACAACTGTCACACATAGGTTATAAGGTCATTTCCCACACACAAGGTAAATTTGAAATCCACCCAAAGGATGGCCTCTGAGAAAAGTGTTATGAAGTTTATCAGAAAATAAAAAATTAGCTTCACATATTATTTTCTTTCTCAAGGGCATGTTGATGGACACATGCATACACTGTCAATGCATATCATACCCAAGAAAAAGGAAATAAATCAGTATCAGAGCAATTTAAAATAGCAAGTGCCCTTTAATGTTATATTATTGTGATTATATATACGTTATGCACTGATGAAGCTCATTGTGTATTGAGGAGTTGTTTCCTGACTGTATTTCAAATACTGCTGGCAAATGTATTATTGTCTCATGGAAGATAAAACTGAAACAAAGTGTCATATTTAAAGGCCATATTGATTTAACTCTGGTTTCCTAGATGAAGCATCAAAACCCAAGCCCAATGCAGTAAGTAGGTAGCTGGGTTTCGAGGATAATAATCTCCTGCATGTGGTGACACCTCCTTGAGAGTCACCAAAGGTTGCAGCTGTCTGGCATGTCTGAGAATCATAGTTTCCTGATCCACTCTTTACACACTCTAATTGAAGCCTCTTGTTTTAAACTAGACTCTTAAAATTTACAGGAGGGATAGCTGAACAAAAAAGGAGCAGCAAGCTCACCATGATAACCACCAAGCAAAAGGCGCACAAACCAGCCTCCATGCCAAGGGTCCCTTGGTATGCATTTTCCCAGAGGCTGTCTTTGACTTACAGTAACCTAGATAGTAGCAGCACTGTCTTGCTGGTAGCTGCCACCATCCAGCTGAATATACGAAGCCAAATTTTCACCAGATGCTTTGGTTTCTTATTTACTCTTGGCTGCCATGGGAAGTGTTGTTCCTATTCTTGATAAAAGCAAGTATATCTTGGGGCCTAGTTTGGCTCTCACCTTGCATCTCATGATCTTCCATGGTAACTGTGGTCATGTGGAGTGATAGCACTAGCAATGTTCATATTCAAGCAACTCTTCTGCAGCAGGAGGTCTCTGTGTGAGAAGGCTATCAGAACACCAGTTGTACGTAGATCCACCCATATCTAGGTGTACAGCTATATCTGGCTGTACGCAGGTGCTCTTGCAGTACAGCTATATCTAGCAGTAACCCTCACCAAAACACATGGTCCTGACAACACAGTGCAAAATTCAGTAAAGCAAAATGTTCTGTTGAACAAAGACCAACAGGCCCACCCTAAAACTGCGAAATGCTGTAGGAGGGAGAGGAGTCCTCACTCCAACCCCCTCAAGCTTCTGTTCATCCAGATGCAGATGGAAGACAGATGTTCACAGGAAAGCCAATTTCCTCAAGGGATGAGAAAGTACAAGATGACAAAACCTCACAAGCATTATTCAGCGAGTAATGTATGTCTTTAGGAGTGCAAGCAACAGAAAGAGGATGGAGGGAGGAAAGGTAATATGTATGAAGAGACAGAGACACAACTCTGCAGTGTCCCTGGCCCCACACCTTGCCACAGCTACTCCACGCCCTGCACCACTGATACCTGTAAATGCCTGGAGTGGAAATCAAAGAATGGATAATCAGGATTTTTTCAGCATGATACCATTTCAGACATCCACATAAAATGCAGGTTGTGAATGATTGTCTGGATTAGTGGAGAGATCTTGCCACGGTCTTCACAATCAACAGGGCAGAACTTCCTCTGCCCTTGCGGGCTTCCGTTTTGATTAAACATCTGAGAAGCTTCCGAAAAGACTATTACACTCAATCAATATGACATTGCTTCAGCTAGCAGAATTCTTTTAACATCCAACATCCTTTGAACCACGGATTAGAGAGGGCAGGTTAGTTCAGATGCTGAACTACATTTTAAATTACATCATTATCTAGTAACATCACTGTATATATTAGAATACCACTTTTAATAGAAAACCCTAATGTTCTTGAAATTCTATTTTTAAACTGGAAGAACTGAGCGTTTTAATATTTTGAAAGCTTGAACAAGCTTTCAGGCTTGCTAATGTCATTCAAAGCCAACTTCATATTCTTTAACATAGTAAAATAAATGACTATACCATGTAATTATTGATGATATCTAAAACTCATGAAGTTAAGACAGTCAAAAGCACAACGACTTACATGACTGCTGGACTGTGAATATTTCATTGTCAGTGAAGTATTTTTCTACCATATAAAACATCTGTATTTCATTATATGAAACACAGTTTTGAAGGAGATTTGATAAAGATTAATTAATTGGCAGCCAAGAGGGCCAATGGCATCCTGGCCTGCATCAAGAACAGTGTGGCCAGCAGGAGCAGGGAGGTCATTCTGCCCCTGTACACTGCACTGGTTAGGCCGCACCTCGAGTACTGTGTCCAGTTCTGGGCCCCTCAGTTTAGGAAGGATGTTGACTTGCTGGAATGAGTCCAGGGAAGGGCAACAAAGTTGGTGAGGGGTTTGGAACACAAGCCCTATGAGGAGAGACTGAGGGAGCTGGGGTTGCTTAGCCTGGAGAGGAGACTCAGGGGTGACCTTATTGCTGTCTACAACTACCTGAAGGGAGGTTGTAGACAGGCGGATGTTGGTCTCTTCTCCCAGGCAGCCAGTACCAGAACAAGAGGACACAGTCTCAGGCTACACCAGGGGAGGTTTAGGTTGGATGTTAGCAAGAAGTTCTATACAGAGAGAGTGATTGCCCATTGGAATGGGCTGCCCAAGGAGGTGGTGGAGTCACCACCATTGGAGGTGTTCAGGAGGAGACTTGATGGGGTGCTTGGTGCCATGATTTAGTTGGTTGGGTGGGTTGGATTGGTTGATGAGTTGGACACAATGATCTTGAAGGTCTCTTCCAACCTGGTCTATTATTTCTATTCTATTCTATTCTATTCTATTCTATTCTATTCTATTCTATTCTATTCTATTCTATTCTATTCTATTCTATTCTATTCTATTCTATATGATCCAGTCTTGATTTTCCTCTTTATGTTACCAAAAAAACTTATCTCAGGTTTTGTTGCCATACTAACTATTCACGTATTCTACATTTGTGTGTGTGACAACTGAAATATACTGGCTTGTTGGAATGTGTTAAATATTACGTGGATACAATATTGTCAAAATTGGCAGAAAAAGTCATTCATAAACCTCTAATACGTGAAATAATTTTTTCTATTGTGGCCTGCTATAGTTATATTTTATAATGTATTCCTGCCCAAGTCCCCAACTACTAATGTTAGATTTGAAACTAGTAGGTTGGGCTTGATGATCTTTGAGGTCTTTTCCAACCTTGTTGAATCTATGATTCTATGTCATTGACTATTTTTACACTAAAACAAAATATTTGAGACTAACTTTTTTTGGAGCAGAAGCTTAAAAGATCTCAGGGCTGTGCTAATGGGTTTCTTTGTTTGGAGGGGTGGGAGGGAGTGTTCCTCAAAAAGGAATAAAAAGCCAACAAAAAAACCCCACCAATAACAAAAACCACCCCCAAGAAAACAAACCCAAACACAAAAAAATCCCCCAAACATAGTAAAACCAAAACCAACCAAACAAAAAAAGGAATAAAACAAACCAGAGGGAAGGCTGCCCAGTTCTGCAGGTGTGGTGCATATGGCCGTAGGAAGGCCATTTCCCATCATGGTATTTATATTGTGTCCCTGTCTTCTCACAATACCTTTTTCTGTCTCCTATGAATGCAACCAAAACTCTTACACTGTCAAATGGAAAATACAGTGGTACTTTTAAGTGCCTAATCCTTCTTTCCTTTTTGATTCATACAACAAATGCTGCCATGTGTTGTATGTATTATACTGAGACTGTCACAGGAGGAAAAAAAGAAAAGGAGCTTTGTCCCAACATCACACTATTTGCATTTACATTCCAGAAGCATTTCCAATGATGTTGTTGACCAAGAATATTTGGTGTTATGCCTTACTTTCCACTGTGTGCATTCAGTAAAGTATTCAGTGAAATTTTATTTATATTATTTTTAATTGTTTAAAATGTTTATTTTAGAATGTGACAACATTTTCCATATCTATATTACACACTGTAACTCATGGAGTCCCAGCATTTTGTATTACATCTTCAGCCTCTAAACATATTCTGAGATGTAATACAGGATATAAATCAGATTGAGAACCAGGTCTACTTTACATATTTGGAAGAACTGTAGAGAAAATGCTAGAAATTGAAGGAGTGATCTGACAGTTCTTTTGGGGAAACTCCCCAAAGAGGTGGAATAAAAGGAAGAGGAAAAGCTCTTAGATGTCTGAATCAAAGAGATTTTGCTACCTGAAGAAAGTAAATGTGAGCATACAGATGTTTTTCATGAATTAAAATGACTAGAATATCCAGGAGTTAGGGGAAAACAATTACTGCTTCATTGTGGTTCATTTGGTGGAAGGGCCAAAATCACACAGAATCACAGTTTGAATTCAATCAGATATGGCTTGATCTCGACACCCTGAATTCAAACTTTTTGGCCTTTCCACCAAATGGATCACAAAAGAAGCAAAAATTGTTTTTTTCTGTAATCATAATTGCACAACAACTTGTTTGCTTTTTTGTTTGTTTGGGGGTTTTGTTGTTTGGGTTTTTTTTGTCGGTGTGTGTTTGTTTGGGGTTGGTTTTGTGGTTTGGTTGTGTTGTTTTTTTAGGACAGTATCAGTGATAACTTGCCAAAACTAAAATAAAATAGAATAAAAAAATAACATGAGTCTGTATCAGGGAATTACACAGATCACAACTTGGCTGTCAGCTTAGACAGAATCTATAGCAATAACCATGTTATGTTTCTCATGGGAAAGTATTTTATGTCATGTCAGATTTTGGCTGGCCTTCTACAATACAGGAAGAACTCTATTTCAAATCTCATTTCTTTCACTGAGGGCGATAACAAATTTCTCATATGGCTTGGGCCCTATAGGGCTATTGCTGGCCCAACCACCTCAGTTTTGCTTTGCATCAGATTATTGCTTGACTTGCAGTTAGAGCAGTGTCTCTCCAAGTCCTCAAAAAACACAATAAACATGAAGAAAGAATGTTTATTATAACATGGAAAAAATATTTACTCCATTTTCACACACTATAAAATTATAGAGAAGATAGAAGAAGGATGAAGAAAAGAATCATCAAAACAAGATGATGATGAAGATATGATGAGATAGACAAAAACATATAAATAGGAAACAGGCAAATTCTCACTTTAAACTTTTGGCAAAACTAGTTGCAGGATGATATGCTCATCACAGGTACACATATATGAAGCCTTTGTAAGACACTCACCCAACTGAAATTTGAAAGACATCTCACCATTTTTTCAGCTCCACAACATGGATTGCAAAAGGCACCTACAAGATGGACACTGCACATACATACTCATGCACGTGCATAAAATACATCTCCTTCTTTTCTACACCCAAATTCTAGTGCTCAAGGCCAAAGTCACTCCTCTGTAGACAATATCTGAAGGGTATTTGAGAAGTGCCTCATGCAGCAGAAACACATAGTCTCAACAGGTCTCAGAGCTTTTGCAGCCTGCTCTTTTAAAAAGCTACATCACCTTAATTCTGATCATTTATCTTTCTTATATATGTTCCTTTTTTGCTGGTGGACAAAAAGCTCAACATGAGCTCTCAATGTGCACTTGCAGCCCGCAAAGCCAATCAGATCCTGGGCTGTATCAGGAGAAATGTGGCTAGCAGGTCGAGGGAGGTGATCCTCCCCCTCTACTCAGCCCTGGTGAGACCCCACCTGGAGTACTGTGTCCAGTTCTGGAGTCCCTATTACAAGAGGGATGTGGAGGTGCTGGAACGTGTCCAGAGAAGGGCCACAAGGATGATCAGAGGGCTGGAGCACCTCTCCTATGAGGGCAGACTGAAGGAGTTGGGGCTGTTCAATCTGCAGAAGAGAAGGCTCCGAGGTGACCTCATTGTGGCCTTCCAGTATCTGAAGGGGGGCTACAGGAAGGCTGGGGAAGGACTTCTCAGGATCTCAGGTAGTGATAACACTAGGGGGAATGGAATGAAGCTGGAGGTGGGGAGATTCAGGCTAGATGTGAGGAGGAGGTTCTTCACCATGAGAGTGGTGAAGCCCTGGAATGAGTTGTCCAGGGAGGTGGTCGAGGCCCCGTCCCTGGGGGTGTTTAAGCCCAGGCTGGATGAGGCTCTGGCCAGCCTGATCTAGTGTGGGGTGTCCCTGGCCATGGCAGGGGGGTTGGAACTAAATGATCCTTGTGGTCCCTTCCAACCCTGAATGAAACTATGAAACTATGTCTCTTTTCAATACCTTTTTCTTCAACAGTGGAGACAGAAACTATAAGCACTAAGAAAAGTGCTGGGATACTAAGCATGACCAAGGATATCTATTTCTCACTTATTGACTGATGCAGGAGGATTGTAGGCATGGACCCAAGGTATAGTTTAATACAAGGAGCAATAGGCATGAAGGAAACCAGACAAAAATACGAGGCAAAAATATCCTGCTTTGCTCTGTAGGTGATTAAATAGTCTCCTGATAAAAATAAATTTCTCTTTATAAAACCACAGTTTCCTGTTAGAAAACAAATTACCCCATGACTCAGTTTCCCTGGATGTTATATCAAGTCTTTCAGGCTGCAGGAGGAACATGGCTAGTAAAGACACCTGAGGAAAAACACATCGCTGGAGCACTGAATAGGTTATCAGGTCACCCTTATGTCTATTTCTCACTTGCTTTTTCTCCTTTTCAAAATGTCATGTTAAAAGTTTCTATCAGCTGACCACATTTACTTTTTTTTACAGTATAATCACTTCATTTATTTAATGTTTACAGTAATTAAAGCTTTCAGTGGAATCATTTTAAAATATGCTTTCAGGGTCACTTCGGCCCTATTAAGCTTTTTAAATAGATTAAATCCAGGGTCTCTGCTTGCTGAATACAAAAGCAGATCTTGCCTGTGAAGCCAAAAACAATTTAAAACATATGAAATGCAGTAGAATTAATCTGTCCAGAACCAAAAGGAAGACTGTATTTATAGTAGCTGATTTATTTGTTTGATATATAGTATGTGCTCTGGTTTATAATTTTTAAGGTGTGTGAGAAGGGTCACATTGTATATTACAAAAATAGCAAGGCAATGATTTACAAGACTTCACATTGTGCCTATTGACCTTCTCAATAAGAAAGGTTGGTGGTTGTAACAGCACTGAAAAATTAAACCCATGGGAGTCGATTTAATGTAGTATAAACTCTTTAACAACCAGCAAAATAGCCATATCAGCTGGTCCATCTGCAGATTGTGTTTCGGTTGTAAAATGCAGTTTTTAATAAAAAGTGCCCAAGATTCCTTTATTCTACAAAGCACATGCTTGCTCCTCCGTGGAAGCAGCTGCTCCCTGCCTTTGATGTGGCAAGGTGCGTTAGAACTGGTCCCCTCAGCGAGAGAAAACAGGAAAGGAAGAAAGAAACTGCCTAACAACAGCAAAAGTAATTTTGTCCAGTTTTCTTCTTAAAATTAATCTCTGAGCTCTGAAGAAAAGATGCACATCTGTTGTCCTTTGTTGCAGACAAATACATCAGTCTGCCCACAAGGAAAACAATATTAGGCCATGTACAGCTTGAAACAATCAATACTTAGACTTAGCAATTGGGTAATGCTTCATGTTAACACACGCACTGTGAAAATGAGAGGTTAAGGGCAAGATATCTCTTTTAATTATCAGACCTGTGTGTCATGGAGATTACAGAAATAATGGTGTCTGAACACATCTACAGCACTGTCAAGTGAATAAAAGACAAAAAAACTTTCAAACTGTGATTTCCCTTATGAGTTACCTCATTCTTTTGCAGGTTTATCTGACTGCCCCACTAACTTGTACAGATGGAAGATGGCAGGCAAGAGAGAGGCTTTTTGTAGCGCTGTTTTATCACTCCTAGGATGTTCACCTCATCCACTTATTGCAAAGAATCAGACAAAAAGCAGCCTAGAGGTACACAGAGACTGCTAAAGCTATGTATTAATAGCCACCATCCTCTAAAACAACACAAACCCTAATAAAATGATGCAGCTAACATATCAGGTATTCTGATTTTGATTTATACCTTAGGGGAGACTTTGGGAGAGAAATTAATATCATGCACACAATACTGGAAGTTCTCCGATTCTCTCAGTATCTCCAATATTGATTCTCCAGTACTAGAACCTTTTGACTGTTGGAAGAGTGCTGTGGTGCATTTTGATTTCTTGACAAAAGAGGTGTTTGTTGGTTTTTTTTAATAGCCACTACTGCAATGATTATGTGAAATGCAGAATCTCAACTGAAGGTTCAGGTATCATGCATGCTAAAGTTTTCCTGCAAATGGCAGTTTAGGGCAAGAAGATTGTTGTTTGTGCAGAAGCATACAAGAGATGTAACTAGGGAGATATGCATAATGCCCACTGGTGGGAGTTCTTTTCCAGGTTAGTACATCTACCTGGGAAGTTCATTACAGTATTTCCTTTATAACTTAGACCTCTTCTGGGACAGCAGAATAGAACAATTGATAGTGCTGCAGCAGAAATGCTTTTTACATCTTCCTGTGAGAGATCACTAAACACTATCTCTAATTCTTGTTCCAATTACATATTATATATGAAAAGAACTGGTGTTTTAAGTCATAGCTCGGCGTGCTATGTAGTGCCCTCCACACATACATTTTAACTCCTGCTGAATCTGTTGATTACAATGCCCTGGAGAGACAAAATGGGTTAATATTTCAGCACAGTGCTTATTAATGGTTAACAATTTCATTGGAACATGATAATCCCATACTAAAAGTAGATGAGCTGAAGGAACAGGGTAGATTGTATTAGCTTGTCAAAATCAAAAATAATTTAAAATTATACATATATATAGAGAGAGACACAGTTACTGAGGCTTTGATAATGGTTAGAATTAAGGAATTGCCACAAAATCATAGATGTCTCTTGGGCTTGTCCTGATTATAAGATATTTGTTGCACCTGACAAGACTCCATAAAAGACAGGTGAAAACATCCATTACAGCCAGTCAGTGTTAGCAACAGGAGAGTGTATCCTGTTGCTGGGACATGAGGAAATCAAATAGAGATGAAGAAATGTCCTAGTTACTAAGTCTGTTTTGTCCTCCAAAGCTTCTGCTTTGCTTTATTACAGAAACCCATGTGAAGCAAACTCGAGTTAAAATGTTACCCAGGTGGACAGTGGGCTCAGCATCGGCTTTGCCAAGATGTAGATGCTTGTCTCAGAGAAAAGCTGACAGGAGGTAGATTCTCAAGTTCTTCACCACACTGTTAAACAGTATTTTAAGACACAATTATCAAAGAAGCATTTTTATTTCCCCATGCCTGGTCTTTGCTCAGTTTAAGAAGAACATCGAGCCACTTGAACGTGTCCAGAGAAGGGCAACAAGGCTGGGGAGAGGCCTTGAGCACAAGCCCTATGAGGAGAGGCTGAGGGAGCTGGGATTGTTTAGCCTGGAGAAGAGCAGGCTCAGGGGTGACCTCATTGCTCTCTACAACTACCTGAAAGGAGGTTGTAGCCAGGAAGGGGTTGGTCTCTTCTCCCAGGCAACCAGCAACAGAACAAGGGGACACAGTCTCAAGCTGCACCAGGGGAAGTTTAGGCTTGAGGTGAGGAGAAAGTTCTTCACTGAGAGAGTCATTAATCATTGAAATGGGCTGCCCAGGGAGGTGGTGGAGTCACCATCCCTGGAGGTGTTGAAGAGGGGATTGGATGTGGCACTTGGTGCCATGGTCTAGTCATGAGGTCTGTGGTGACAGGTTGGACTTGATGATCTTTGAGATCTCTTCCAACCTCAGTGATACTGTGATACTGTGAATTTTCAAAGCAGTATTCAAGGGGTATCTGAATCTTTGCAAAGCAGAATCAACCAGGGAACCAGTAACGTTGTCTGGAGTCAAGTGGGCAGTGAAAGAGATCCTACATCCCATTTGATTTGAAAGGGGTGTCTGAATGTGTCCAGTGTCTCCAGGGACAGGTTTATAACCTTCTGTACCTGAGTTACCCAGGTTGCAAATACTGGAATATAATTGCCAAAAACCTGTCAGAAAGGCATCCCAAGCCCCAAGCTGCTTAGATCAAAGATTAAACAGCAAAGAACCCCAAACCAAAACAAACCAACCAACCAACAACTGGAAGGAAAAAAAAGAAATTAAAAAAACCCTCAAACAAACAAAAACAACAAACAAACAGACAAACCACCCAAAACCCCACAAACAGAACAAAAGCAACTCCAGAAAAGAGTTGCATTATGGATCCTTGTAATACCTCCATATGGCTCCTGCAGATAGAGGATTTCTAATCATTTACTGCCCTGTCACTGCAGGAAGCTCATGCTGGATGTTCTGAAGTATCACAAACTGCTGCAGACTAATAATCTTGTGGAAGGTCACATAACAAAAGGTCAATACTAAAGCAGCTGGGACAGTATCTTGACATTTGTGATAATAAATATTATCAGCAACATCAGCCAGGGTTCAGAGAAACACCTGAATTTCAAGTGTCAGAATTGCAAGTGAGAAGTATTGGAAAACCTTTTATACCGACATTTTGCTGGAAGAGGTGATCAGCTCCAAGATTCTTTGTGCCCCAGGCACAAGTCAGTATTGTCTATACCCTTTGTCTCCTCAATCACAGAAATTAGAGTTGGAGAAGACTCCCAGGTCAGTAGATGACTATATGTATATTTTCAAGCCTTTCTCAGTGCTCATTTAATGAGGGAAAGTCCATGCACTTGTACCATTTCTCATCTTTAAGAGAGGAAAAGAAAATCCTCTTTCATAAGTCTGGTAATGCACAGTACTGCTGCACTGAGAGCAGGAAGCAAATTCCATGTGCTTGACAATTTTCACTGGTGTAACTTCAGTGCACCCAATGTGGGGAGGCATGGAATCCAGCCCCTAGAGTTTCACATAAGAGAAGTGCTGTAGCAGTGAAATGTCTTCATTTTTTTCTACTTTCTCTTTTTATTTCTGTTACAGATCCTGTCCATCTGTGAAGCCTAAAGCTGTCACTCAAGCCGTAGTCATGCACCACATCAGCCCTTGTTCAAAGGAAGGACTTGAGCCTGAGCAGGCTAAGCTATTTCCAAAAGCACAACACTAGCTGCTTCAAGAACTTTTCAAACCAATAACTAATAAATATATAGAAACATCCCAGAGTGAAAAAATAAAATAGAAAAGCCACTTCAGATCTACAAATAGCCATCTGCCAGCCTGTAGCGATAAACCTCCTAATATGGTCAAGAAAAAGAGTTCAAAAGGAAAAAAGAAAAAGTAAGAAGGGGGGAAAAAAGGCAAAAAAAAACCCCAAAATGCTTGACATTGTAGCCCATACACTGATGTGACAGTTTTAGGCTGTGCCTTCAAGAAAGGACAGCTACTGAAACACTCTAGCTGAATGTTTTGGTGTAAAAAGGAAAACAAAAGACAATTCTAAACTAATTTCATTGGTAGATTGGTAGCAACGTAACTTTAAGGGGTTTTAGTTTTAGTTCAGTCTGGGCAGTCTGAGTCTGTTTCAATCTTGGTCTGGACAGCTGTTTTTCTCTCTTCTGTGCTTGGTGCGGAGCTTGGATTAATGAGATAAGAAATTAATTCTTTTCTTGCCTTAACATACACTTTGAACTAACAAAAACCTCCCTTTATAACTACTTTTCTCTCTAACCCTTTTTGGGGAAAAAAAGAGGAAGGGGAAAAAGGGAGTTTTGGGGGGACCCTCCTCCAGCAGGGGGGAGACAGACATTTTCTGTGTTACGTTCTATCCTGTATATTTTTGTATATACTGTAAATACTGCATATTGTGTATATCCATTGCCTTTCATTCTGCTTGTAAAAATACAGCTCTTAGCCATTTTGCTTCTCTGACTGAGTTAGCTGTGGTTTGTGTGTGTGGGGAGAATTGAACTTTTCCCACTACCACAACTGCACAGACGGAGCTCAATAAAGGCTATCATATTTGTGTTCTCCAGACTCTACTTACATTGTCTGTGTCCCTGAATCTGCGTACAATTCAGGTTATGGACAAGAACTCCTATACAAACTGTAAAAGCTCTACAGTTTCAAATTTCAAAGTATACCCCCTCCTTCTTAGGTTTTTTGACACAAGGTCAACTGAATACAAAATATGGGCAGATGATCACCAGCAATTGAATTTTCATAGCTAGTTTCCATAGGCTGCCATTTGCCACTGCAGTGGCTGGCTGCATGTGTGTATGTCACCTAATACATAAGTGGAACAAAAATCCATTAGCTTAAATCATTACAAAGGTCACATTTGCCATTTTGTGTAAGTACAATTGAGATGAGGCTCAGTAAAATAAAATATTTGTTTCTAATACAAACCATCTTCATAATTTCACCTAGCAAATTTTCCTTCTCACTTGTAACGGAGAAGGAGCATTCATGCAATTAGGTAGCACAGTTTATCTGCCAACAGGTAAATCCTTACAGCTCAATTGTTGTTTGCCAGTAGTCGTCCTGTTATATCCATGATTTGGAAAGAGCAGGAGGCAGGTTTCTCACAGACTGAACACTGTGAAACCTTCTCAAAAAGAAAGCACTGAACATTTCTTACTCCTCTTTAACACATCTTTCTCACATCTTCCCACTCTTGCATCACACCAAGCAGGAAGGGTCAGCCAACACCTACAAGGCTTGCTCTCACATAGCTATTTTCCATGAACACTAAGGCATGTCTGTGAAGATATCCTAAATGAATAATTGGAGACAAATAAAACCTCCTGGTTTTACAAATTGGTGTTACTGGCTGTGGTTTTGTCATACCACCTCTCAACACTGAGGCAGGTCCCAGGATAGCCATAATACAAGCTGTCAAATCTGTTATAACCAGGGGTTAAAATAATACACCTTCTGTATTAAATAATTATTATAAATGCCTTGAGGTGTAAAAATATTGTTTGAGATGTTGTAAATAATGTGTCTGGATTTAACTGCAATATGATATGTCTGTTCTGGGCTTTTTGTTGTTGTGGTGGCTTTTTTCCCCCATGTAGCCTGGCCCCAGCTGTCTTCAGGTCTGCTCTTCAGTTGATGTTAGCCACAAAAGTAACAGTAACTCCATGTACAGTATATAAACATCTGGGTCAATCTGAGTCCAAAGCTCAACTAGAGGAGGCAACATGAAATAAACATAAATAAAGTATATTGCTATGATAAATAAAAGTTGTCTACATTAATGTGGACAGGCTTGACTGATAGTGAGCACATTTCCAAGACACAGGGTCAATCTTGGTGCATCAGCGAGGCTGAGGGGCTGAATGAGATGCATTGCTGCGAGCAACTCTGAGACAAAAATCCTCAAACAGGCTATGATCTCATAGAGCAGACTTATCAATTATGGTAATAAAATTATCTTGACAGCAGACTTGCTGTTATCGTTTTCAAGTCTTTGCTGTCCTTGTCAAAGGAAGTTCTATTTCTCTTCCATTTTTTTTCCAAAGAGCCTAGAATCAGTAATGTTTGTTTGATTTCATCACTGAGGTTTGCTCTCCTGTTTTATTCTTTCTTTTCTGCAATTTTTACTGCCAAGTAAATGTTCTTTCAAAAAAATATATGAGTTTCTTTATCTACAGCATACCAATATTTGCAGTTTGTATTTAGAAGACACAGCCTCTGGGAAAAAAATTACAGCAGGAGGCATTCCTGATGGGAACTTGAATCATAGAACCGTACAGCACTGGGTTGGAAGGGACCTCAAAGATAGTTTGATCCAACTTTTGTGGGTGCATTTTGTACACTTTCCTATTTATCCTTATCCCTCACCCTTGTAACCTCCACCCCACCCTCCAATACTGATATAAATATATAATTTACTTCTCCTACTTCCAAACCAATTCCAGATTATTTTCCTTTATTTGTAGATTCACCTCCTTCCCTTTCCCCTACCCCTTTTTCTTTCTCTCCTCTTCCTTATCAGGGAAAGGGGGGCAGGAGGGGGGCAGGGGAGGAATTCTCAGTTTGCTATCATCTGAGCTCTTAAACTCCAGTTAAGGCTCAAACCACCACAGTGAGAATAGCACAGTTCAGATAAGATGGCCCAGCACCCTGCCCAGCTGAATCGTAAGAGTGCCCAGTGTTGGGGACTCCATACCTTCTCTAGGGAGATTATTGCAATGGCTGATTGTTCTTGTGAAAAATTTTCGTCTTGTGCCTAATTGCACTCTTCCTAGGAGTAACTTACACCCATTACCCCTTGTCTTTTCCACAAGTCCTTGTAAAAAGGGAGACTCCATCTTCTTTGTAGCCACCTTTTAAATACTGGAATATGGTCACAACGTGTCCCCTTGCCTTCTTTTCTCAAGGATGAACAAACTGATTTTTCTTAGTCTCTCCTTATATACAGGCTTCTCAGTCCTTTTATCATATTATTGGCCCTTCTCTGAAACCTCTCCAGATTGTCTAAATATTTGTGTGTGTGTGTGTAGCACAGAACAAAACTGAATAGAGAGTTCTGGGTGTGGCCTGACAAGCACTGAGTAGAGTGGGATAAATACTTCATTATCTCTGCTAGTGATGCCTTTGTTGATGCAGACCAATATCCTGTTGGCTTTGTTTGCTGCCACAGTACACTCTTCACTCATTTTGAGCTTGTTTTCCACCAGGACCCCCAGGTCCCTTTCCACAGAGCTGCTTTCCAGCCAGGTAGATCCCAGCCTGCACTGCACTCCTGGTGCAAGACCTTACACTTATCCTTGAACTTCAGCAGATTCTTGTTAGCCTGGTTTTCCAGTCCATCCAGGTCTTCTTGAAGGGTGGCTCTCCCTTCTGAAGTATCCACTTGCTGCTTAGTTTGGTGTCATCATCAGACTTAATTTGGTGCAATCGATCCCATTATCCATATCACTTATAAAGATATTAAACATCAGGCCTCATATTGATCCATGAGGAACCAGACGTGTGACACACTGCCAGTTTGAAAAAGAGCTGTTTACCACCACCCTCTGGGTGTGGTCTGTCAGCCAGTTCCTCATGCACCACTTCAACTTTCTTCTAATTTTTTAAAAATACAGTTTCTATGCAGTATTGGGCTGAGTTCTGACAAGTGTTAATTTCATATAGTGTTAGGCTGTGCAGATAGGGAGTGGATCATCCATGAGCCTACCTACGAGGTAGGTTTTCAGTGAGGCTCCCCATAGCACTGTGAAAACAGAGCCACTGTGCAAACCAGACATATTTTGTGTTCAAGTACTCAGGATCTTGCCACAGGACTCAGCACTAAACTGAATAACCAGACTTGCTCTCTAGTGGATTATGGCACAGAGGAGCACAGTGGGAAGAAGTTTTTAATTGGACAATGAGTAGAAAATTAACCAAACCAAACCAAAAAACCCCACGGGGGGGCAGTCACAAGATTCTGATGAAGTGTTAGGGAAAGGAGTGTAAGGCACACCTGGTACCATATTTGATTTCCTTTCCCATCATTTAATAGAGGTCTGGAGAATGAGGGAAGTGTGATGAAACAGCAAGCAGCAATACACAAGTCTTCTGTATTTGGAGTGCAAATGACTAGTGACACAGGATGTTCCATTAAATGATGTCCATGAAAAGCAAGCACATAGTGAATCATCCATCCACACAGACTTGCAATAGGAGTGTTGCAAAACTCATCTCTGGGCTGATATTGCTGCTACTTAATGCAGTTTCTAGCAAGCCATTTATCATATTTATAGCTACACCTAACCCTTTTTACTATGTTCTTTTTTCACAAGTTCTCCTGGAGAAAGGCTATTCCACAGCTTGATGAAGCTATGAACTGGAGAATAATGCATGACCTAAAGCAAATGGAGGTGAATGATGTCCACATTATACTGGTTATCCAGACCTGTCAAAAAACTGCCAATACATCAAGTACTGTTGACCAACTTTGCCAGGCCTGTAGTTTCTAGAATAGGCAACAAAATGGAACCAAAGCTGTGCTTCAAAAGCTTCAATTATGTTATCTTGTGTCAAGATTTGGATCAATTATGAATATTTGCATCACATTTTGAAAACAGAAGTCTAATGCTCATTTGTACACTATTGATTCCTGGGTTTTCAGCAACAGAATAGGAGCACTGCCTAACCCTCCTGAATTACCATATTTTTTGAGATGCACTTTAAGAAAAATATGTAGAGCTTATTAAAAATGTGTCTGGCTTTCAGACTACTTGGTGTCTCCCAATAATTTGGATTGGTGGAAAAAATACAAACACTAAGTAGCAGCTGCTGGACCACACACTATGTGAAAGAAAGAAAACTGTGTTTCTCTTGGGAGGTTTCTCAGGAGCTTCATACCATGCAAATCCTTCTGCTTCAGCTAAATCCCTGGAGTATGTAATCCTGATACAGTTAAACTGTTCTTGGATCATTTACTTCCCAAGAAGCTTACTTTACTGCATGCTTGGTGTGCAATTATTTATAGAGAAAACCCTGTCCTTTTGTAAGGCAGGAAACAGCTTGTGGTAACCCAGTTGACACTACATCTGCTTGGTTATTTATTTATTTTCATGTATTTCAGAAGAAAAATTCATTGAAGTATCACATAGATTCTCTGAGGATGTACAGAAGATACCAAGAACTTAAGCACGCTTCTATTGGAGCAGACCAACCATTCCTATCCTGGAACTACCATGGAAATTCAAGAACAAGGGAAGAATACAGTGATGCTTCCTCACATATTTTAATTTCTTGAGCCTGAACCACAGCTCTATGTTTAATTAATAGCCTTTCTTTCATTAATATATTCAATTGCTTTTGGAACCTGTTGATATTTTGGCATCTATTGCATTTTGTGGCAATTAATTTTAGCAAATAAATGAGCATCTTCAGTTCCCCCTAATGATGGTAAAATAAGAGAAAACTCAGAGTTTTCTGGATTAAATCCTTAAGCTTTCTCTGATTGTTTTCCTCCTATTCAAAATTTGGGCACTGATACTTACTCATCTTTCTCACTTGGGTGAGTGATTCTGCCAGCTATTTTACAGACATTTGTTAGTGAGACCTGTTGATTCAGCAGCATGTGCTAATCTGCACTGAAGATATGTAGGCAAGGTGTTATTCATGTCTGGGTTTTCCTTTAATTAAAGCTTGTTCATGGCAGCTAAAATCGTTCAAACTTCTAATGAATGCAACCTTATGCAAACTATTTCTTCATGCTGGCCGATTTCCAATCTTGAATTCAATTGATGAGTCCTATATATTAGTGGAGACAGAGAGTTAGTGCAAGATAATTTCTTTATTATATAAACTGTATTCCATTATTAGAAGTTAAGCTTTTTAAAACATTATTCTACCACCTATGCTTATCTGTCTTTCTGTTATCTTTGTTCAACACACTTTTAATAATAGAGACTTGCAAGAGTCTTCTATTCATTATACCTCTCATACAGATTTTTTAGATGTAGGTTTCATACAGCTTAGGCAAAGATCCCACTGGAGTCAAAAATGTAATCATGAAAAATGTTATGAATGATGGATTGACAAATAATGAAACGAAATAAGGGAATTACAAGAACACAATGAGAAAGTTAATTTCTCCCCCGGAAACTACTGATAACAGAACTAAAATGGGAAAGCTACTTCCTTCTTCTCCATCTCTCCCTGTGACTTATGTATGATCTGAAGTCTGAATCAGACTGTGCTAGCTGCAGAGCTTCTTCTTTGAATTTAGAGGAAGGTCCAAAGAGGACACAGTCTCAAGCTGCACCAGGGGAAGTTTAGGCTCGAGGTGAGGAGAAAGTTCTTCACTGAGACAGTTGTTAGCTGTTGGAATGGGCTGCCCAGGGTGGTGGTGGAGTCACCATCCCTGGAGGTGTTCAAGAGGGAATTGGACATGGTACTTGGTGCCATGGTTTAGTAGTCATGAGGTCTTGGGTGACAGGTTGGACTTGATTTTTGAGGTCTTTTCCAACCTTATTGATTCAATGATTCTACGATATTCTTCTTACAGCCTCATAGCAGCATCCCTCTGATAGAGGCCACAAGCTGATGAAGTGAAGTCAAGAGTAAGTACCGAGTAGAGTTAGTTTTGCCCACGCAGCTGCTTAGAGCCAGCCAATAGGAAAATACTGAAAGCAATGCAGCGCTGAATTCAGCTTGTACTTGGTAGATTAATTTATTAATTAATTTAATCTACTGATTAAATTATGAATGTGCAATGTGCACATGTGTGTGCAACTGAATGTCCCAACCTGCATTTCTGAACTCTAAAGCAGAAGTCTGCTGCTTGTTATCTGAATCTAGAAAGGGCTAGTCATACATTTAAATAACATCTGGTCTAAAAAGGCAGGGCATATCTTGAATACCACTATTCACAAAGAAATGCTAGACAGGACCACCAGTTAGGGGGTTGACTACACACAGACCACCATGGTACTGGGAAAGCAGAAGCAACTTCAGAATGGGAATGAAGACCTTGGCTGGAGGAAAGCTCCTGGATGTGGGTGAAGATCCTGAAGATGAGAGAGTTGGATGGAGATAAATGCCAAAGGCACCCAGAGACCTTGGTGGGTGTTGCCTGTGAGCAGTAGCAGAACAGGAAATGACTTGGCTTTCTTTCCAACTTTCCTGGCCATTTTGCCTTGCAGAAAAGGAAGTCTAGATGAAGTGACTGCAATGCTGCTGACAGCAAGTCATGGTGAGACAGGCAGGACAAAAACCTCACAGCCCAGATCCACCATCAGCTGCTGTTTACTTTCTCTTGCCTGTGTCAGCAGAGTGCACACAGGTAAATGGAGCCACGTGAGCTGGTAATTAGCTGGCAGTTTGGTACAGCAACAATCTTTCAAATTAGTTCATGGAGAACAGACTGCCTCTTATATCTTGTCCCTCTCTGAGGTTCAAGCACCACATATGGGTGAAGAGGACCACATTTTATTACACTGTCCAGTGCAGTCTCCTGCAGGTAGGTGTCCTGAACAGCATCCTGGCCTTTCTCTTCCGAAACATGAATGCACCTTCCCTTTCCCTTGCGGGCCTGCCACACAGCAAAACCCAGGCTGGCAGAGACAGGATTCAACTCCTTCCTACTGTGTCTCTATCCATACCATAGAATGTCATGCTGAGTATGAGCATGAGTTCCTACAGAACTGGGAAGAGTTGCCCAGGGGAGGGCAGATCTCTGCTCAGGTGTCAGTCACCAGGTGGCGAGCAGCTACATGGTGCTTAGCTGCTGGTTGTAGTTAAACCATAACAGCCTGATTAAGATCTACATCTCCCTGCTCCTGTACACCTACAGACATCCTCTGTATGGAACCACCCTGCAGTCCTAAAAAAAAAAAACCTTCATTTGCAAAATGTGAGAGTAAAGGAGAGAGAAAAAAAGCTCAAGATGACTCAAGGCATGTTATGCACCTATCAGTCCTGGTCTCCAGTTCTTGGTCTGCTCTGTTTGTTCTTTTTTATTTATTTTTTTTCCTAGGGCTGTAATAGAATTATATCTTGCAATTCACAGCACTTAAGTGAGTGAGAGGCCTCCCCACAGTGCAACCATCCTGACTTTCAGACCCAGGAATTTTTGCACTCCTTTCTGAATAATAGGGCAGTTTCATCAAGAAAGTTTGAATACATCTTTTACAAATGACAGCAGTGAGTCTTAGCTGGAGCACAGCACAGCCGAATCTCTCGTCTCCATCACCAGGATGAATCTTGGTCATGGTTTAAGGAGCAGTACTGTACCCTCCTACATAAGAAGTCCTCTAGGAAGCAAAGGTTGCCTTGTCACAAGCAGGCTGCCTTTTCATTTTTACTTGTGTCTAGCCTGGGGAGGGGAGGGGAGGGAGGAGCACACAATAAACATTGTTATGAGTTGCCTGTTTGAGGCTTTCAGGAGACAGGGTAGAAGATGCCACATTCGGTGTACTGCACCTTTCCCAGGACACCTTAGAAGATGTGAATTTGGGATAGGCATGTGAGAAAATGAAGGAGACGTGAAGCTGAAAAATGAAGTCACAGTTATTGAGGTACCCCTAACTCTCTTTAAATTTGTCTTGTGTATTTTGTTCGTAACTTTGTATTTATTGTATTACACCTCAAGTTGTTTTGCAGGATCAATCCAATGTTTATGTTAGTCAACATTTTATCAGTAGTGGTATTTTAATATTTTTCTGTGTCATTGAATAGCATGAGATTCTGTAAGACACCTCAGGGAACACCTACATTCACAGACAATTATCAATGCCAGCATTCACAGATCTGTTAGCATGACTGCAATCCATTTAATGCACACTTCCCTGATACTGTGTGGTGGCATTAATTGTGCCTGGCAGTAATGAGGCAAATGCAATACAAAAGCCTGTTTCACCAGAATAGATGTATCAACCAAGTTGGTAATTCCCACACATATAATTGAGATTATTATGCAATCATATTTGCTGTCGTAATTAACTGATCCCCCACCTTTGTTTAGGACCATTTTGTATGGGACTGATTGCCTAAAGACTATTCGTGTTAGAAACACCCAGATAACCTCGCAAGTCTTTTGTGACCAGCTTGCTTCTAGCCTCTATTCTATTCTATTCTCCCAGGATTTTGCTGAAATCATGTAATTCTTCAGAATTTTGAAGTATATGTTTTCCAGGCATGCTTATTTATTAGAATAAACCAAACCAGGTTGGAAGAGACCTTCAAGATCATCGTGTCCAACCCATCAACCAATCCAACCCACCCAAACAGCTAACCCATGGCACCAAGCACCCCATCAAGTCTCCTTCTGAACACCTTCAATGACGGCAACTCCACCACCTCCCCGGGCAGCCCATTCCATAGCGCAATCACTCTTTCTGTATAGAACTTCTTCCTAACATCCAACCTGAACCTCCCCTGGCACAGCCTGAGACTGTGTCCTCTTGTTCTGGTACTGGGTGCCTGGGAGAAGAGACCATCATCAGCCTGTCTACAACCTCCCTTCAGGTAGTTGTAGAGAGTGATAAGGTCACCCCTGAGTCTCCTCTTCTCCAGGCTAAGCAGCCCCAGCTCCCTCAGTCTCTCCTCATAGGGCTTGTGTTCCAAACCCCTCACCAACTTTGTTGCTCTTCTCTGGACTCGTTCCAGCAAGTCAACATCCTTCCTAAACTGAGGGGCCCAGAACTGGACACAGGACTCGAGGTGTGGCCTAGCCAGTGCAGTGTACAGGGGCAGAATGACCTCCCTGCTCCTGCTGGCCACACTGTTCCTGATGCAGGCCAGGATGCCATTGGCCCTCTTGGCTGCCTGGGCACACTGCAGGCTCATGTTCAGCCTACCATCTATTATTTATCCCCTGTACAAGGTGGGGTTTCTAAAATATCTTTCTCAGCTCTTACGTGAGTACTTTATCATCTTCACGTGAAAGAAGCACTTCCTGTAGTTTCATTTTGACAACAGAACAGGGATTTATTTATTGTACACTCCTGCATTTCCTGTCTCATTATTAATGTTGTTATCATCCCTAGTAATAGGCTCATATTATGGTTGGGATTTCATTTGTTTTTAATGTACTTTTTAAAAGCTTCTTGTTTTATGTTGCCCAGAGACAAACCCGTGATGTTATTAGCCTCTCTTATCAATTATGTTCACTTCACAAATTATGCTGATTATTATCCATTTCTCTCTTTTGTGTTACATTTTGTTGGATTTTCCTCATTTGTGATAGCTTCTTTCACTTCACCCCTGCAGTAGAAGGATCTAACACCAAAGCTGCTTTGCTTCTGACTGCCAACTCACAGCTTTCTTGCCATATAATGAACCATCTTGAAGAAATCTAAACTGTGTTTTACAGCAATGTTTTTCCTTCCAGTTATTTCTGCTCTTCTTGACTCCTTCAAAAATGCCCAGTGTATATGTTCCATAATGAATCTGCCCTTCTTTTTGGCCATAAGAAATGTTACTGTCATAATTTTGGGCTGTATGCAAGTACAGTCTTCCAGACCAGTGATTAATTCACCTTCATTTTCCATAACAAAACTGGGGGGGGGGGGGGGGGGGGGGGGGGGGAACTCAACACACAACACAACACTTTGCAATAGCTTTTGAATTAAACTTTAAATTATCTGTTATTAATGGTTTAAGGAAGGCCTTAAAGCATGTAATCTCACAATGAAGTGCCTACTGTGTACCATCATTCCTTATTATTCTGCTTTACTTTAATGGTCTCCTGGCTATGCCTGCGGGTCTTTATGCAAAAAAAAAACCAAAATACTTTCCCTAGAAGTGTAAGATTCAGTTTATTTCATTCATCTTGGATAGTGGTGGCAAGTTTGTGGTGTGAGTGGAGGAATGAGCAATGCCACTTTAATGCAGTGCCCTTTCCTCTGCCCCTTTCCGTACACAGCCCTGCTCCTGAGAGTGGATTGGGGCGTAAAGCTGCCTCTGAAGGGTGTCAGAGAAATGGGAGAGGGGCTTCATTTTACCCTATGAGCTTGCAAAAGCACAGAATGATGAACTCTGTGAATATCAAGGACTCCTAATTAGTAAATAAAGTAATTAGTGTAAAAGCATTTATAAAATAAGAGTCCTTATCTATTGCAATATGTGTGAACTCAATTATCTATGGCTGGCTCACCTTTAGCTGCAGTCACTTCGTGTAGCTTCATAAGAAAGCTTTAGAAGGCTTTTTAATGTCAGGAAAATTTGAAGTTCCTTTTCAAACAGGTGAGGGTTCATTTATTGCACATAATTAGAAATTAAATGCCAGTCTGGCATATTTATTTGTTTTATAGCAGACCTTTGAGCACAATTTATTAGTGATTTGGAAAGAAAATTTCTTCTTTGTCTTTGGCCTAAAGGATGATCTTGTGAAGTCCAAAATTACATTACTGTCATCTAGATCAGAATTTGGATGACGGTGAGTACACAGATTAGAACACATAAGGTAATATCAACACATGACAGTACTGCCAGTGGCATGAGAACACAGCCCATCCCTTTTTCCCTATAGCCCCATTGTTTAAAAATAATATTCCACACTGAAATCCAGCTGGCTATAGTATTGGATTTAATACTACCCTGCATTTTTTGGTGCTTCCTGTTGTTAGCAGTAGCTTCATTTGGAATGATCCCATTCCTTTAGGAACAGGAAAACAAAAACCATTCAGTCTTTATTGTTTAAGCAGCTGTTCATGGATTGTGGACACTGATTACAACAAGTAGAGAGCAGGCACTGTTTTTGTATGCCCTGAACTAGTTTCTGACCCAAATACTGCAGTATAAATGAAAATATTTCTGTAAATCTCAGTAGCTTTAGGTCAATCCTATGGTCAAACTGTGAGAGTCAAATCTTTCATCCTTTTTATAGCTGTGGCAAAATGCCAGAAGATTATTGTCTTAAACTGAGCAATGGTCTATAATTATTACTCCAGCTAAATCTCTCACATAATGATATTGTACCAAAGCAAATAAAAGATGATATTTTGTGGTAACTGTGAGCAAAGAAAAGAGTGATTTAGGTCTCTAATGCTGATTCTTGCAGGAATTTTACTGCTCTCTTCACATTGTAACCTCAAAAGTCCTGTCTTCTCTACCAGTAATGTTTGCCTTTGTAATCTTCAGGTATTAGCTTAATTACCACGTTGCATCAATTATCACTTCAAGCATGAGCCTTCTCCACATATGGATAAAAATTAATTGTCTTCTAGCTTCTGGAAATAGCCAGCACTGAATAAAACTGATCCATTAACATCATCATTTTAGTCCCTAAACCAGGCTCGTGGTTCAAGAGGTACCCACCAACGCTGAAGGATGCATGTACAATTGTCTTCTTTCTTCAATGGCAGTCTTCTTTCATGTAGAATACAGACCATTATAATGTTTTTTTTATGTAGCTGTACAATTAGAAGGAAGTGTAGGTATCCCCCCTTCTTGCCCAGACCCTCTGTGACATCCGTGTTTAAAGTATTTTTTAATGCTAATTAGGTTTTCACTGCCCCTGTCTTTAGTGTCTGCTCTCATCCAGCAACCACCTTGAAGTTACCACAGATCTTGCTAATTATCTGTTTCCCCATAATTCCAGTGGATAAGACCCTGTGCAATCTGTGACAAAAAGGGCCTAAATTATGCAGTAAGTGTCCCTGGATTCTCTACCTTTCTAAAGCAGCAAACTGGAAATACTGCAGCTTCAGGTAAATTCTAAAAAATTGAGATTATTATTGCATTCAATTTAAAATGAATAATCCATGAAAGAAATTCCTGGCATTATTTGTCACAATAAGTTAAGCTTGGGTTACCCTACATGTGCATTTCTTCTCTGCTTCTATAATGTACATGAAATACAGAACTGAAGGGCAAAAGAATAACTGATGGCAGTCACGCTGGCTACAAGATAATTTGGGATTTGGGCCACTAAGAAGACCTGGAGAAATTATTTGAGACTCAGGATTCAGAGCTCAGCATGAATGTTTCTGCTTGTAAAAAGCCTAGCTGGTTAGCACGTTAAAAGACACGAGAGAAGTGTAACTTCTGTCTGTCTCCACATGGGAAAACAATGCTGAGCTGCTCATAGCTGTGCTGAAGAATGTTTGGCAGAATATCACTATCCAGAAAGCAACAGTTTTATGACTAGATCTACACACAGACCTTAAATGTTACACAGCCAAAATCTGAATATGGAAGGCTGTGTCTCAAGCAGCCAAGAAAAAAACCGGAAGAGAGAGTGTGTCTTAAAGCTGACCCTTCTCCTTATAGTGGCACAAGAGCAGAGATGGGCCAAGACACCTCCTGGCTCCCAGATCCGGTCCTGTGTCTTTGCCTGGAGGACCTTGGTTCTCACCTCAACTGTCCTGTCAAAGTCAAACCTCCTGTTAGCAGCCCCAGGACAGGAAGGAGGAAGAAACACTGGGCCTTGCATAACATAGCAGCACTTGATGGCTGAAAGGGAAACACTCCCAACTCATATCGTAAAATTAGAGGGTCCTCTGTTTTCAATCCATATCAAATAATTCTGTAGCTTGAACTGGCAGCCCAACACAATTGCTGCCAGGTGATGTGAAATGCCTCTCATGCTTTAGCTCTCCTCTTCCCGGCATAAATATTTGTTTCATTTAGGGCTAAGGGTGGGCACACATGCAGCCCACCAGTTTCTGCAGCACAGAAGACTGCATGCTCTCACCACTAAAATGTTTCTAGAGCCATATGAGAGGTCCAGTTCCAGGCTCTGCTTGAAAATAGCAGCAGCAGTGCCTAAGGAACCTGTCTATAGCAGAGCTCTTAATCCAAGGCAATGTGGCTTCACTTTCTACTCATTTTTCAGGGTCTTGTCTAATTAGGGTGTTTGTGACCCTGCTGGCTTAGACTGCAGGTGTGAGACATACTATCTTCCACACATGCTTGTTTTGTGGATACAGATGGGCAAAGGGGCATGAGATGAGTCCCTTGGTGCTGATTCCCCTCCAGGCAGTTTGTTGCCTTATTGAAGGAAATTTCAACTAGGTGTCAGATTACCTGAGATTTTTAAGAATTGAAACTTTAAAAGCCTTCAGGGCATCCTTTTGTGGGTCTGTCTGTTAGACCTTAAATGCAATCCTAACTTGTGCCCATACAGCCAGTACGGAGTAATTGCTAGCAATGTTTGAATCCAGTTTGAACTGGGGGAGAGGCAGCACATTAATTTGTTTCTTGAATGGAGGTTGACTCTGCAGTGCAGATTGTCAGGGATACAGTCATTAAATTATTGATTTATTACATAAAGTGCAGGTTTTGATATGAGACCTGCAGTTTTGATATCACCTCTGTGATTCACTGGCATCTGCAGGGTGAGCTGTTCCAAACCATTTCTCCACTTTGCCCTTCACGCCAGGGTCTCTGGGTGAGACCAGGGTGTGCAGAACAGGCTTCTATGAATTGCTTCAGGAAGATCCAGAACAATAACAAGGTTTTAGCTGGAAAATGGAAGTTTTTAGACCTGTCACTACAACTATCTGTCAAGCATCCCTCAAACAACGTGTCTGACATAGGTGAGAAGAACCAGACATGATGATGGCATAGCTCTCTGAATATATGTATCTCTGTGCTGTGCAATTTGAAGCAGGTTAGGCATTTGCAGGTTGATTTTTTTTTTCCCCCTGGTGTTGGGAGGACATCCAGGCTACTAAATAGCACCCAAACTGGAACATCTCTTCCTTGACTTCTCAGATGAAACTACAGACGCTGGTCATAGGAGTCCAAATGCATTTCCATTTCCTGCCTCTCAAAAAGTGTTTTGGCAGGCTGCTCAGAAAGTTAGTTGTAGACTCTCCAGGTTTCTAGAACTTTACAGGAAACTGGTGGTCTCCTATATTCCTGGGACATTGTGTTCCCTAGTAATAAATCTGGTAGGCAACCAGAGTCTCTGGAAAACATGATGGTTAATGCCTCATGATGGTTGACGCCTCGTGATAGACTACCACTGGTTGGCTGTCGCCCTTGCTTCACAGACGGTTGTATCCTCACAGGCCCCTATCCTGGCAGCAAGCTGGGTGCATGGACAGCTTGGCTTCGTGTCCTTCTGCCTGGCAGATTGCAGAGAGCATGTTGCATTTTGGAAATACTAGAATGTCCCTGCCTGAAAAACATTCCTCTGTTTCCAAAATAAAAGCACTATAGAATTTTGCTTTCACTAAGGATCTTAAATATTTGGTTGGGTTGTTTTGGTTTTGGTGGGTTTTTTTGGTCTGCCCTCCAGGACCTACTAGGAAGACATTTAAAGCCCAGTTAGCTCCATATCTTAATTACACTCTGATTACATTAACTATATAAATAGAAAAAAAAATGTTTGTTTCAGACTAGCATTCTTACACTGTTGGGTGGCTTTTCCAAAGGAAAGCATTATGATCTAACTGCACCAACATTTGGTGAGGATTAACACTCCAAATGCTTTTTCTCCTCAATTCTGACTGACATTAAATATTTGAATTGATGATGACTTACTCCTCTTCTTAAATAGTATCAAAAATGGAAGACTACAGCTCCCCTCCAAGGGAATAAGGAGAGAGAGTGGTAGTGTCTGAACAAATACCCAGGGTGAGAAAATTCACTTTTGCCATTCTAAGAGTTCAGAGTATTATTGGCTTGTTCTTTTGTAAAAACCTTTCCCCATTTTTTCTGCAGTAGAAGTATAATTTGCATTATATCTTTTTCCCAGGAGGGAGATGCTAGAAACTCTTCAGGACTGATTAAGATTTTTCTCATTGAGTTCACATTTGTCATGCAATGATTTGTGAGTAGCCTGACTTGTTTAAAATACTAATGCAAGAAGTTCGGTTTAATGACTGAGCCTTGGATCCTCTATAAACTTCACTAATTCTTTCCTCATTTCTTTCATTACAATGGCCTGTGAAAGAAGTGGATCAGCAATTGTCATTAAAATGTCACTTATGTTCTGTATGACTTCATTCTCCAAACCTCCTATATTTTATACCTGCAAGATGGAATTTTTTGTGGTAATTTCTGCAAATGTGACAGGACCATTCCAAAAAGGAAATAGATACTGAAGAGAAAAAGAGCTGTTGTTAACTTTGACTGCAGCCAAACTGGTTTCATAATGGAACTGTACCTATTGGTCTAATTAATACCTGTAGTCTTTCCCCATTATCCATGCAATCCAGGACTCCTCTCTAAATTATTTCATTTAGATCCTTTAAAAACTTCCTTTGCATCACAGGACAACAGCAGACCTTTCACACACTCAGACCCCTTCCTGTGTTATCTGCTAATTAATGCCCTTGAAAACAGTTTCCCTGGTATCCGTTAACTAATCAGGCAGTACAGAGTTCAACCTATTAACCAGCACATTGGTGAATATCTCAACATCAATATAGAACAAACAGGCAGGCCTACGAGAGGCCAAATCAAATTTGTCTTTGTTAGGTTTCAAGTCAATTAAAGGTGGGATTCTATTGATTTGGAAATTTTCCTGGACTCCAGGAAACCAACTTAACAAGGCTGCATAAACCCTTACTTTGTACAATGCCTCAGTAAGGCTTTTATTCCTGCTTTGTAAAGTCTTCTAATATTCCTTCACCTTTATCTCTGTTAAGGTTTCCTCGCTGTTTTTCACCCAGAATCTGAATTACCATCATGTCAGCTTGGTGTGTAGTCTGAGCTTTTAAAACTTCTTTATCCATTCTATTGGTTTTGCCTCAATGGGAATAATCACTAGTAAATGAAACAATCTTTGTGATTAAACATCTGAAGTGTACCCTGGTTTACACATCTCAAAATACCCCTCCTTCTGTTTTTCTGCAAGCAAATGATGGCAATAGAAATGCCAGGATCAAGGAAAGATTTTAAGCTCCTAAAAATATGTGTTCATCCCAGATTTAAGAACTTATTCAACACAATGCAAAGTTGCAGTTCTAATAGTCTCTGTGTAGGTATTCCTTGGGATAACCAAACTATTTTTTTTATTCCCCCCCCATATTTACATTAGTGTTCAGGTTCTTCCTTCTTTACAGGACTGATTGATATGTCAGGTGTCCTACTGCCCAGTCTCTCAGAGGTACAACTTGATAGGTAGATATTCCCAGAGCATGACTAGCACAAGGAAATTTTTGTGTGTGTTGACCTGATGGCTGGCACACTCCCATAGGAAGAGGGAAACCTGTCTAACTTCTGCTGCTGCCCAAGTAGATTCAGATTTCCTTCAAATCTCAGGATTTATGCATCGAATCTCAGGGCTAGAGAAAAGCAGAAAGAAGGAACATACCTGTGCCCTGTAAGTACCTGCATTTTAATCACTGTTCCTGGGACTATGACTTCAATAGAAAACTGAAAAGTTGAGAACAGCACCTCTGGATTGGGAGAAGCAGAGTTGAAATGCCTCCTGTGTCATTTTGTGGGCAGGTATAGTTGGACATGATCACCTCCTCTTCTACTCTCAGCTATCATACTTCTGCAGGAACAAAAGAGCTATGCTTAGTGCTGCTGACAAAAATGTGTGGGTATCTGTCACGATGAGCTGACAACAGGCTCCCAGGTAGCATGGAGGTAGGGAACTAATATCCCAGTATGGCACCATGGTACTCAGCTCCCTTACCTTCAGCAGAAAGATTTTAGCACAGTGTGTAAGCTCTTTGGACTTGCCATTTTGTGGCACCCAAGTCTTCGTGTGTTGAATACTAGGCTTACCTAGAGTTCTTCCTTCATTTCTATACATCTTTTCTCTCTGACCAGTGCCTCCACTCTGCTGAAGCCCATACTCATTTCTCATAAAAACTAAGTAGGATAAATGTTTTTTCATACTTTAATGGTTCCTGTTAAGTGTTGGGTTTCTTTTCACAGGTATGGTGTGCTACAAAGCATAGTGCAAAAAGCAGAAGCGCTTGAGTGAAAGACCATATCTAGCTGCAATGTCTATGAGGTGCCCCACCTACACCTACCAGGAAATTGTCTCTCCCTCTTTTAAGAGTTCTTTTTTGTGGGAATGTAACATCTTTTATTTTTTTTTCCCTAAGAGTTCCTCCCTCTCTATGTCAATCTGGTCTGGGATTTCTTTCAATCCAGTGTTATTTCTTCTCTCTCAATTCTCCAAGTGATCTATTTTTTTTTTGGTCCTTGCTTTCAAGCTCCTGAATACTCTTATCTGTATCAGTAACTGTATCTGAATGCTTGTTTAAGCCTGCCTGAACTTCAGTCACTCTACCTTTTATTGTAATTCCCTGAAAGAGGCTTGCATCAAAGCTTCCATTGATGTTAGCTCAGACAGTAATTCTCTAATGTCTGCCAATCTTCCACTGTTTTACTTTGTTTGCAGCACAATGTTAGGCCTCTGGGACCTCCTGGGGTCCTAGTGCATCTCTCTAGCTGCTTGCAAAAGTATTGGTAATATCAGAAGTACACCTTTATACAAGTGTGCTGGCAACAGGAATCAAGTATTTTTAGGTGGGGCTTTGAGATACTTCGCATTCTCTAAAAATGATTGAAAATGTCATACTTTGGATTAAAACTATAACCTTCAAGATATATCCATTGCTATGAGCAGTTTCCCCTATCCATTTTTTCTTTTAGGTTTCTGAACTTTTCAGGCTTTAATAGAGGATTAATTCAGTCATTCCAACCCAGTTTGGGACACATCACTCATGGCACTTCTGTATGAAGATAATACAGAATTACTGAGGAAGATGTGTCAGGCGTCCCAATACCACTTATCCTGTATCAGCCACAGGTCTACAGACTCAGGCTTCTCCTTTTGCAAGATTTCCAGTGGTTAAGCTTATTTTTAATTTATGCCTTTCCTGCCATATAAATATGGGATAAGTGCCTAGCTCTGCATTCTGCATTTCTTTAAAGATGGTCTGTGCCTTCATCTTTCCTCCTAGTTGTTATGCTTCAACTACAGAGTCGAAGAAATACCTTTGGTTTTCCCTCTTGCTCTTTCCCCACTCTCTTCTAACTACCACTGCAAAAATTATTTGTTAGCTCCTTGAGGCAGTTGTACTCAGTCTGAAATTGTTCTCTCCTCACTGTTTTTTACAGCCAGTACCTGCCTGCTTTGAAAGCAAATGTCCCATCAATCTGATGTGCTGCCTGATGTGCTTTCCCTGGCTAAAGTGAAAAAGTATATGTGTAATTATCCAGTGTTGCAGTGCTCTGGAAAACATTGTGTAAAATGTATAATTAGGAATTTCTGAGGAGATGGGTGAGTCCTAAGTCTCATTTTCCATTGGATTTCGCATGTCTCTATGTGAACTATACAAGACTCCCAGGGGATTCATTTCCCTTGTCTGAAGGCAGACATACACAGCCTACAAGAGCCTACCACAGAGCCTGCTGTTAAAATTGTGCTGAAAAACATCACAATTGTCATCTGCTGTAAATCTGCCCTTTGGTGAACATTATCTCTTGCACTGAATCAACTCTGACAACAAGGGCGAAAAGCCTAGGAAGGGTCCCATATAGGGCAGAGAAGCTCATAACATGAGTAGCACTCCACAGTGTGCTTTGAGTGAGACCTCAGGCTCACACAAAAGTCTCAGCTCATATTTCTCTTTGGATAGTTTGGTGGCTCAGCTGTGCCTTCCGGAAATGCAGGAGAACAAACAACTATCTAAGCAGAGTTTGCTGTAACAGCCCATTCTAACCTCATGGAAATACCATGTGTTTCATACCAGCCCTGATGTTTATTGTTGCAAAGGCCTTTACTTTTCCCTGAGCTTGGGTTTATAACAGTACTGCAATGAATCCCATACTTCCCATCACAGGAACTGTAGAGACAGCCTAAAAGAGAGAATTCTGCACAGGTCATATTTGCCTCTAATTTAAAGCACAGAAACCCCTGTCAATTGCTCTGGAGATGAAGAAATCAATCAGCAGTCCTTGTCCTACAAGAAAAGAAATGTATGGAACTGTTTCCTTTGTGTTAATCTACAAGGATATCTGTACATTCTGCTCTTGCTTTTTTTTGTTCAATTCTTTCCTTGCCCAGGATCTCATAACCCTGATTTAGGTGCCAATATGCTGCAGTGAGTTCCCATCCCCAGGCAGCTTCATCATCTCCAAGCTGTGCAGGCTTAAACTCTCAACCTGTCATAATACCATGATTAAGACTCATCATACATTTGAACAGTTTGAAAGTCCATCTCTGTTACAGCACCTGACACTCTCTCCAATTCGGTGAAAGGTAAAATCAATTGCCCCCAACATGAAATAGAGGGAAGCCAAGCGGGCAGTTTCCATGGCATTTTACACCATTATAGCCCAGCTTAGTGGCCAGGATTATTCTGTATTTCTAGTTCTACTGTTCACAGCCTTGCTGGTCTTTGTGGATGCAATAGAACAATTTCTCTTTTTCTCTTTACCCCGCTGATAATCTGAAGTAACTTTGAATGTCCACAAACTTACACTGTAGTATTACACAGATCCTTGTGACTTATGCATTGCAATGCAGTACTTTGCATTACTTATGATAAAACCCCAAAGTCATACGTCTTCCTAATACATTGTTTGTCATTTGCACAAATTCCTCAGACAGTCTCATTTCTAACAGTAATCATAGGGTCTGAATAAATACATATTGTTTAATTCAAGAAGGTAAATGACAGTGAGTCATGGGATCACGCTAGCTCGCTTGGACTGCTGTGGGTAACACAGGACAAAGGATTTCTTGTTTTGTGCTGTGCAGTCTCAAAGTGTGTATGCATGTGCGTGTTAGTTATCTCCTACTTCCCTGTACAGCAGAATGAAAGCAGCTGAACAGTAATAAGCCTGGATGCTCACTGCCAGAGAAAAGCTTAAATCAAAACAAAAGAGGATAGCTGTGGTTCTGCACTAAACACAGGCAGCAGATATGGTAAACCAGGGTATTTACAGGAGCCAAACAAAAATAACAGCATATATAAAAAGCTTCTCCTTTTTTTGCAGTTCATATCAGTCTGATTTCTATCTTGCCTTCAGTGATCAGGAAGAAAAAAAGCTCCTATTGTTTCATGGCATTTCCGAATATTTATAGTTCTCTAGCAGTAACCTTTTGTTTGGTAGATAGTGGAGTTTGCACAGCATGCTGAGTATGTCATTAAACATTTGCCTGAAGATCTGAGTGTTAGCATCAATGACAGAGTTTCCTAAACATGTCACATTTTCTTTGGCTGTCATGAAAAATTATAGCTACTGTGACTCACACTTTAATAGCTGCTATTTGTGATATTTTAACCTAATGTACAGGCCCAGAGGAGAAACAACAGACACAATAAAGCATCTGCCAGTGACTCGCTCAAACGAAGGGACTCCGAGCATTACTAGGATGTCAAATTAAAGAGAAAAGGCTCTTGTGTCAAATGCCAAAGGGTCTCAGTGTTTGTTAACTTCACTGTAATTTATGTCTTATCTCTGAAAGCATATAAAGAGAAAGAAAAGGAATATTCCTTTCCTCTCTATTGTCCTTTACTCTGTGCTTAGTTGCATAGTTCTTGCGGTAAGAAGATGATGAATCATTAGAATTTTCATTTTAAACAGTTAAATTACCTAATGGGAAAGAATGCCTTCTAGCCTAGCTTATTTTCCCTGTGAATTTTAAAAAGCAACACAAAAATTGAATAACATGAGTGCCATATGGATAAAGAGACATTTGTGTTAAATTTCTCCATCTTGTCTCTTAATTATCTTGATCTTTTCTCTAAGAAAAAGACATAAAAAATGAGTATCCTAGGTGCCTGTAACAGGAAAAACTGTTTTATTCCTGCCCATCTGGATTCTTTCCCTGCCTTTGCCAAAACTTCCTGTGCAATTATTATGTGCATCAGGAAACTTAGCCATGACGTATTTGTCCGTCTGTAAAATGAAAATAGAAACATTTGTCTTTTTCCTAGTGAGTTTCTATCTTGTTTGGAAGTGTTTTAAGAACTTGGAAAGAAGAGGAAATACTTGCACAAGTGATGTGTTCTTGATTTATATGAATTTACCCCATATGATTAAGATGGCAATGCCAAAAACTGAGCTCCAAAGGAAACACAAATAACTGCTCCTGATAGTAGTCAGTTAACAAATTTTCCCATGATGGAGCTCATGAAGCCTATTTTAAAAGCACAGATGATTAGGCAATTCTGGAGCAATATCATCACTCACCTAAACCTTGTCACTTTGGAGAAGAGAAGACACTGTAGGATTTACAACAAAGGACCAAATTCTGTAGTCCTGTGTGGCTTCACTGTTTATCACTTCCTTTTATGTAGTTGTTTCCCCATAGGGAAAAAAAAACCACCAACAATAACCAAAGCCAACACAAAAGCCAAACCAAAACACATACACACACAAAAAACCACCACCAAAAAATCCATGAAATGCGATGGTTTTGCTTGTCCTCGTGGACATTCAGTAAATCAGGCCACGTTACAGGAGCTGCATTCACATTCCAACATAAAATGATCTTGAAGGTCTCTTCCAACCTGGTTTATTCTGTTCTATTCTAATCTATTCTATTCAAAAACTGGGATATCACCTAAGCAGCTTTGTGAAATATGGTCTCAATAAACAGAACTGAAAAACAAAGTTGCTGTCTGTGTTAAAGAACAAAATAAACTTAAGGAAACTTAGGTTCCCTTTTCTTTAAACCTTATTGCCCAATATATTGTATGTTAGGCTGACACCTGAAATTTATGAGACTTTAATGGAAATTTGTTGATTGCACTCTTTAAGCCACACAAGCAAGATCTGGAGGAAAGGGAAAGTCTATCTGAGATCATCTACTTAATTATCCACAGACTGCCTTTCATTGACTGCATTCACCTCTCTGAAACAAGTCTCATGTTTCTATCAGATGTGCTGGCACAAGTGCATCCATCACTGCGTACCTTACCTCTGCATTGTAATGTAACCCTTGATCATCCCTCTCAGAAACACTAATGTGCATTTCTGCCTGATAATGGGATATCTGGATGAGTGCTATCATATTCTACTTTTCATAAGAGGATTATGAAGACAGGGCTGAAGTTTTTTATTTGAGCTTGATCACAAGAAACATGTGTGAATGTTGCATTTCTCTCCTCAAAATTTAAATGGAATTAGTTGCTAGAGCTGAAGGATTGCAGCTGTCAAACGTTGTTACAAGACCATTCAGCGACAGAACTAAGACTTGGAATCTTACTAAGATTAACCTTTCAATTTGAGATTGTAAAAAAGGGAAAAGTAGAATCTCAGTGGCAGGCCTTTTCAAAATAGGTGTTTCAACACTACATAAAAAGATGAAGAACAGAAATTTGGCACCTAAGTCTCATGAATGCAAAAATGCAGCCAAGAAATGCAGAAGCTGTCCTTGTGTAGGGCCCCACTTTTGTCTCAGTCCCATGACAAGTTATATTAGCTGTTAAATCAACAATGCAATCTCTTGTTGGTTATGGCTTGGGCTAGGACGATGCCCATGCAGAGGACTACAAACATTCTTCAGAAGACACCATGAAAGTAGCCTTGCACTTTGTCACCAGTTGGGGCTGTCCCCTTAAGAAAGGGAATATGGTGGACGGAAGTTGATAAACAAAAAGAAGGATCTAAACTAATTTCATTGGTAGAGTGGGAGGAAGCACCTTCTGAACTGGGAGTGCAGGAGGGTATCCTGGGCATTCCAGCACTTTATCTTCAGTCTTGCTTCCGCTCCTCCGCAGGGCAGCAGCTCTCTGTGCTGGGCTTTCGGCCAAGGCTTTGGCCTTGAAACTGATAAGGCCTGTATTAACTGCTTTCCAATTAACACAACTGCTTCTAACCTTTTTTCTCTTTCTCTGTCTTTCTAACCCACTCTGGGGAAATGGGGGAGAGCAGAGGTGGGGAACCCCCCTCAGCAGAGGGGGGAACTTTCATTTCTGTGCTACTCTGTTGTATATCTTTGTGTATATTGTAAATATTGTAAATTTGTATATATTCCCCTGCATATCCTACATTGCTTTGTAAATATACAGCCCCATTGCTTTGCTAATTCAGCTGTGAGGGCTTTTTTTGTGGTGTTTTGTTTTTTTTTTTTCCCTTTCCCTTCAATTTTTCTTTCCCTTTACTTTACAGGGGGGAGGGAGGAGGCTTTTTGGCCTTACCCTTCCAATCCTATGACACACTTCTATAGCAGTACAGACTCACTGTATTTCAGCTACTTCTAGTCTGTAGCTTAGTTATCAATCCAAAACTTCCTATGACTTGGCCATTCACCTCTCTACAATGAAAAGAGAGGTATCAGAACACTCTGCCCAGTCTATAAACTCTGGTTTTATTTTTATGACACATTCACATGCTGAGGGAAGGTATCTAAGCTGAGTTGCTAGTGAAGGACAGAGAAAGGGGGAGTCAGAGGGAGGGAGGTTACAGAAGGAAAAGCAATCTGCAACAGGGTGGAAGAAAGCATAAACCATCCTGATTTATACTTTTCCTCCACCCCTTCTGTTGATTGCTTTTCCTTCTAGAGACACATCTTTTCTCTTCTTCTACAAGGTGTGATGTGAAGTGATTTACACTGCCTTTCCAACAGACAGTTAACCCACCCTCCTATTTAAGAAAAGAAACTTTTAAAAAAGTTACTAAACTTTACCTTGTTCAACAGCTTTTTAAGTCTTCACTGTTTTGTTTGGTTTATTTGGTTTTGGGGTTTTAGTTTTTAATGTTCATTTCATGCCAATCAGCTGTGTTGGTACTATAGAAAACACCATAGAATTTGTTGCTATAACTAGCAATAATAATATGCATCATGCTGTCTTAAATGAACTTCACAGCGGCAGGTACTTGGAAAATGTCAGACTTAAACAAGCTTTGGATTATTCTGTGTTTAGCTTTAATGTACAGGACTCTGCCATGGTGAGACCACACCTGGAATATTGTGTCCAGTTTTGGACTCCCCAGTTCATGAAAGAGAGTCCAACAGCAAGTTCAAGCCTGCAGTAGGCAGTAGTGTCCTCCCTACTCTAGTCATGAGGTCTGTGGTGACAGGTTGGACTCGATCTTTGAGGTCTCTTCCAACCTTAGTGATACTGAATACTGAATACAAGGATGACTGCAGGGCTCAGACTTCTCTCCTGTGATGAAAGACTGAGAGGACTGGGACTATTTAGTCTTAAGAAGAGAAAGCTGAGAGGGGATTTTATCAAAGTCTATAATACCTGAGGGTGGGTGTCAAGATGAAGGTGCCAGTCTCTTTTTGGTGGTGCCCAGGGATAGGACAAGGAACAACAGGTACAAATTAGAACACAGAAGGTTCCATCTCAACATGAGGAGACATGTACATGTCATGTACATGGACGTGTACATACTTCATGGTGAGGGTGACAAAGCACTGGAACAGGCTGCCCAGAGATGTTGTAGAGTCTCCTCTAGAAACTTTCAAAACCCACCTGGATGTGTTCCTTTGTGGCTTGCCCTGGGTGATCCTGCTTTGGCAGGGGATTTGGACTCGATCTCTAAAGGTCCCTTCCAACCCTGTATTGGCTGTGCAATGGGTATAGTTGCATAACACATAGAGCTCAATTTTTTTCCCCTATTTAACAACCCTTTCTGCAGGGACTGCTTAATAGGTTGATGTGTCAAGAGGAGGGAAAAGGATCTCGCAAAGCTGCCCCACCCTTGCCTTTGCACACAATTAGGGCAAGAGTGCAGAGGGGGCTACAAGGCCAAAACCACATCCTTGCACACACCACCACCAACTCTTCTCACCAAAAAAAGATAAAGTGAAGCTAGCCCTACTATTCACAATGCAGCCAGGCAGACAAAGAACCCAGATGGCTATTACCTGGCTCATGAATGAGCTGAATCCTGCAGGAGCTCATTTTTATGCACACATTTGAAACACCATTTTCCTTTGTACCAGACAGTTTACATAACACTGCATACAAACACTTCAAATACATAAGGGGTAGTGACTACTTCAGACGTGTGAAAAGTAAATTCCCGAACTTAAAGGCAAAACACTGCAGTTATTGGCAAGTAATTCTACAAGGTTCACATCTGGAAAGTGTTGCAAAGCAGAACAAAAACAAAACCCATTCCTACATTTTTCAGCCAAACTTTTCTGAGAAATTCTTCAGCTGTAGAGTAACTTTTTTTCTGTAGCATCAACATTTGAGAAGATCATTTGAATGTTATGAAACACAAACCTCGGTGAGGTTCTCTTTCCAGCAGTGAATTCCAGGGTTAGTTTCTAGCAGAAAGTCATAGAATTGTTCTGGTTTGAAAAGTCCTCTAAGATCATCAAGTCCAACTGCCAACCTACCATCACCATGACCATTTAACCATGTTCCACAGTGCCATGTCTACACATGTTTTGAACGCCTCCAGGGATAGCAACTCCACCACCTCCCTGGGAAGTCTGTTGCTGGGAAGCCTGACCACCCTTTCAGTAAAGAACACTTTCCTAGTACCTAATCTAAATCTCCCCTGGCACAATTCGAGGGTATTTTTTCTAATTCTATTACTTATTACTAGGGAGAAGAGACCAATATCCACTTCACTATAACCTCCTTTCAGGCAGTTACAATACAAATAAAAATACCATCAATAAAGTTGGAAAAGACCTCAAAGATCATCAAGTCCAACCTGTCACCCAACACCTCATGACTACTAAACCATGGCACCAAGTGCCACATCCAATCCCCTCTTGAACACCTCCAGGGATGGTGACTCCACCACCTTCCTGGGCAAAAAAGATGAACAGATCATCATTTGGACATCTGTTACATGTCAGGACATGTCTCTTTTTGTACTCCAGGATTTCAAAGCTCACTTTTTCCACCTCTGCAGTGTCCTCCCTCAGTCCCAGAATCAGTCCCAGAAAATATTACATCCTAATTGTTCAAAGCTGCACATCTTCACGGTATCACAGTATCACTAAGGTTGGAAGAGACCTCAAAGATCATCAAGTCCAACCTGTCACCACAGACCTCATGACTAGACCATGGCACCAAGTGCCACATCCAATCCCCTCTTGAAAACCTGCAGGGATGGTGACTCCACCACCTCCCTGGGCAGCACATTCCAATGACAAACGACTCTCTCAGTGAAGAACTTTCTCCTCACCTCGAGCCTAAACTTCCCCTGGCACAGCTTGAGACTGTGTCCTCTTGTTCTGGTGCTGGTTGCCTGGGAGAAGAGACCAACCCCTTCCTGGCTACAACCACCTTTCAGGTAGCTGTAGAGAGCAATGAGGTCTCCCCTCAGCCTCCTCTTCTTCAGACTAAACTATTCCATTTCCTTCATAAAATTTGTTTGCCAGACCCTTCACCAGCTTCATTGCCCTTCTTTGGACATGCTCCAGCAACACAATGTCCTTCTTGTGGTACCCTCTATTGGTACTCCTTGCACTAAGAAGGCCAGTGGCATTCTTATTTCCTATCATGCTATCTTCCCTGTGCAAGAAACCATCTCTCATTCTCAAGTAGCCACTCAGAGATTTTCAGATCTGACAGTAGAGAAGCAGCATAGGACAGGAACTTGCAGCTCCTGTTTTTAGGACGATGGAAACAAGAGTTTCCCATGATGTGTCTGCCAGGCTGTGGTTTCTTGCAGCAGGTGCCTGCCACCCTACTGCTCCAGGCAGCAATGCAGTGGCTTTCCTGATTCGTTCCTGTCTGATTCCATATTTATGGCTGCTTTCAGCTTTCTGAGCACTTGCAGACCATCTGCATTGGACCTTGATGCTTTTTGACCATCTGAATCCTCATCTGTTCATATCTGTCTGATGGCAGAAGAAAGGATCTAGATGGCTCTTGTTTCAGTCTCAATGAGTGCAGCAGCACTTCTCCACATCACCTCTTGTGTCCTGTCTGCCTTTTAATGTAAGGTCCTTTGGGGCAGTGACTGTCTGTTGCAGAGACTTAATAGTGCACCCAGTTGACAGTACTGCACTGTCTACTAGGGGCTCCCAGAAACATTAAGAGCTTAAGAGCAAGAATGTATAATGCCCATGTGGAAACAACAGCAGATTTTCAAAGGTCTCTCTCTTTACAGCCTTCACCAAAGTGAGCTGTCAGGGTTTCATATCAACTTGACATTTTGGCAGTGCTCTTCAGGTGAGAACAGAGAAGGCTGGATTTTGTCAGAACTTGACTTGAAAGGATTTTCAACAGTCCTGTTTCTTATTCCCTTCTGGCAAGAAAAAAGAAAAGGTTTACATGTGGGAATCTCATGAAGCAGAAAATCCAGCTCTTACACTGAATTCCCTCTTGGCAATGAATGGTACAAAGTGACTCGTCCATATCATGGCCTCAGCACTACTCATGTTCAGGAGATTGCTCATTGTCCCTGAAAGAATGCTGTGTCATTTCTCAGTCTGTGGCTATATAGATAATATATTAATGATATTAATTTCTGAGTCTTCCTGACATTTCTACCCCTACCTTCTAGCACAAACAGTATATTTTTAATAAAAAATAGACCCTTCATATTTGTCCTTCAGTAGGTGACAGAGTATGAAGTAAACAGGTGATATAACATTTCTTTTATATTCTGTATTATAGCATAAAGTATCAGAAACAATACTCTGGCACAATAATACTGACACCTTCGAACACAGTTTTGTGCCAGCTCACCCACCACATTTTCCTTCCATGGAAGAAAAATACTGTGAAGCCACTTAGAAGGAAATGAGTTCTGTAGGTAGTTAATCATTTGTGCAAGTGCAAGGTGTGGAACGGGAGATAGGATTCACAGGCAGCAAGCAGCAGCAAGACACTGAGAGAATGTGTATTACGAATGCCATTAATTTACATTGAGTACACAGGGCTAGGAGAAGTGGTCTAGTTAATTAAACCATCTCACTGAAATGGATTCAAAAGAGGTTTAGTTTAGCATTAAAATCAGCTTTAGCCTACATTCCACATGGGTTACATTGAGATAATTTATTCTGCATCTGACAAAGTTCAGATATAGATTATGCAGTACTGCTGGGTTTATAGAGCAGAGTTACTTGTGTAAACATCAATGCCTGCACTCTCTTCCTCTCATATCACTCATTTGAAACTGTACAGCCTGAAAAATTAAAGGATGAGATTTATGGAAGGCTGATTGTCACAAGAGGCAAAGGTGAAGTGACCAGTGGAAGTTTGTGGTATCTTTTCATTTCCAGGTATCTATGACAAAAAACACTGGAATTGGATAATGTTTGTTTATTCCTTTTTGTTCACCCAGCAAATCACAGTGGAAGACAGCAGGATTAGTTCAGACTTACAATATTGGAAGTGATGCATGTCTACACTGAACACTGGTGAGCCAGGTAGAGGAAGTCAGACTAAAATAACATCTGTTTGATCATCACCTGTCTTTATTCACTTTTA